>NC_048596.1:91226928-91571928 GCF_003668045.3 Cricetulus griseus
CCTCTGACAATTCCTGTGAAAATTGTCTTTTTTGAACCGGAATCCCTGGGCATAGTTTGGAAAATCATGTCTGAGGGTCTGGTTTTTTGGAAAGAGCTGATATAGCTGCCATTTTATCCAGCAGGGTCACAGACATTCTAGGAGGCTAATCTCCTTCCACCATGTTTGTTTTTAAGTAACATGTCGGGATAGTTAGAGGGATGATGGGAGGGAGATGATCAGAGCTGTGAAATAAATAGGTTCCCAGTGTCACTGCCCCCAGCTAGATAGTGTCATGTTGTACAGGGACAAATCCACTTTAATGAGTGTTTCTCCCAGTTGCTGAGCAGAGGGAAAAGTTACCTTGTTGAATAAAAGGTCTTTCCTGACTCGGAGGTCTGTCCAGCTGGTGTACTGCTCTGAGCCTTCAGTAGCAGTGAGATCCTTCCTCAGGCCCTGTAGCAGGTGGGAATGTTCTCATCCAGTCAATTGTGCTTTCTGATTCTGCCACTCCCCAGCCCAGCAGAACATGCTATAGGCCCAGGACTTAAATGAGCACTCATGAGTAAGCAGCTGTGAGTCCACAGACCTCCCATGGCTCCTGCTTATCAATGGGACATTCTCTTCACTCTTGACACTGCTCCTTTCTGCAGGTACAAAGTATCAAGCACCCTGATGGGTGCATATTGTACTGGGCTCTTGGGCCTATGTTATATGTTTTAAATTTAACAGTTTTGTAAGGTAGGTAAAGAACCTGCAGACTAAGGATAATATATTTTTCTCCGTTGAGACAGGTTGAGAGACAGCTCAGGCTGTCCTTGAACTATGTAGCTAAGGATGAACCTTGAACCTCTTGATATGCCTGTTTGTACCTTCTTGAGTCTTAGGAATTGAGAGGTGTGCCACCATCCCTGATGGACAAGGTCTTTAAAGGCTATTAATGGAGACCAGAACAAAGGCAGGAGTGTAATGAGTGCACAATGACTAGGCCATACACAATGAATGCATAATGACTAAGGTGACTGCAGAAAGACTGGATACTGGGAAGGTGTCTACTCACACAGTGAGAACACTGCCTGGGGCTCAAAGAGAGATCTTTATCGATGCGTGGTTCAGTTTTGTGATTGTGCAAAATACCCACAGACCACTCTGCCTCTTCTTTTCAGCACAGTGCTCAATGAATTACACAAGACACTGAACACTTCATATAAATGAGTGTTATCGTGAGGTGATATGCTCAACTAAAGGCTGATGCAAGTATCCCAAGCATGTTTGAGGTGGGCTAAGCCAAGCTATGATGTTCAGTAGGCTAAGAGAACTGTATGTATTTTCCATTTATGATATTTTCATCTTACAGTGGTCCATCATAAGTAGAAGAGCATCCATGCTTTCTTTTAAGTCTCTCATTGAAAATAGTCCAGGGTCAAACTTCACCTGGAAAGTGGTCTACTGAGTACTAAGTGACACTTTGAGTAAAATTATCTGGCTCTGCAGAGATATTGCCACAATTGACATTTACCAAGTCCTGTCTCTGACTTCAGGATCCTGAAGGTTCTGTTGGTTTTAGTTTTTGCTCTAGGTCAGGGAGGGTAATTAACTGGATGTTTCCTTCCCAAGGTGAGTAAAAAGAACATTACTTTTTCTTTTCAAAGAAACTAAGTAGCTTGTGACTGAGACTGTTTTTCACATCCAAATATTAGAATCTACCTGTTTAGAATCTTACTTTCTGGATTTTCAAAGTAGAAGACAGCATCAAGGTGTGGAAACACTCTGCTTGGTCTGGAATTCATATCTCTGAAGCTCAATCTAGACTCTTGCACTGATAGATTGAGCAATCCCAGCTCCTCTCTGGCTTTCAAGGTTGAACTTGATAAGCTCTTAGAACACCAAATAAGCACTGTAGATAGACCCATATTTCCTGGGTAACAGGTTTTCTGGTTAAGGGTAACAGCATATTCCTTGTATGCTGCTAATGCTGAAAGGGGGAGTAATCACTGTCCCTTGGTGGGCAGGCCTTGGGGGCTTTGGGAAGACCCAGAGAAAGGGAACTGATGCAAGATGCTACAACCTCAGAGTCAGAGAGGGAAATGACTCTAATCTTAATGAGCAGCTCAGCTGGAGGGGCTCTAATGGCCTTGGTGAGAATCAGAGCCTGTGGAACTGGCTTCCGGAGCTTGGGAGGCAGCTGACTGCTGCTTGCTTATTCAAAACATTGAACAGCATGTCCAAACTGATGGGGTCTAAGGTCGAAAGCGCCCCAGGTCTCCCAGGTGGAAGGTGGGCTGCTGACCTGAATGGAGCCAGTGTGTGTGGCAGGTGCAGAAGCTCTGGAGCCCTGTCAGCCGGGTGGCTTTTTAGTTCAAGAACAGTTTCCTCACCTTAATTGGCTCTCTAGGGCCCTGGGAGTAGCGTTGGCACCTCTGAACATCCCCGTTACTGGGAGAGCAATTCCCCTGGTGGTTGGAAAGAGGTAGGTCGTGTTTGGCGGGGATGTGCTTGCTGCATCTGGAAAACTTTGGCGAGAAAGATTTGCAGAGGAAGGAAGTTCAAGGTAGAAGTGATTGATAGGCAGTTTTGGAGTGTCTGCTTGTCACTGGATCTGTGACTAGTTGTGCCTAACTAAGTGTTGTGGAGGCCAGACAGGGAAAAAGCCCTTAGAGTTCATCTCTACCTGTTTACTGCACAGATGTGACATGGAGAGTACAGAAAGGGCCTAGAAGCCTGCCGAGGATCACATGGTCAGCCATTTGCAGAGCCAACAATCAGATTTCAGTCCCTTGCCTGATAACCCTGGGCTTGTTTGGGCTTGCAGGCTGCAGAATCTACCCATCTAGAGTAGGGTGCTGTCTTGGACTTCCTGTGGACCCCCTTTCAGGCCCAGTCATAAGTGGGGCCAGTGGCTTTGCAGGCAGTGTGTCTGTATGTCCTCCTTTGTATCAACTCCTGAGTTGTCCTCCTTTGTATCAACTCCTGAGATTTTGCGTGAAAAGAGACAGAGATCCTATTGGATCACTGAGAGTCTACCAAGTGAGATGAGCCCAGACTCAGTCTGCATTTGCATCTACTGTAGGTATTTCCTGGGCACAGAAAGCACACATACCCAGGTGTTTCCTCAGAGAATGAGGTTGTGAAGGCCCAGGCTGAGATTCTGGATCCCGGTTCAGATCAGCTGCTGGCTCCACCTCCTAGTTCCTGGATACTGTGACCTTATTCTTTCCTGTAATGATATTTGTCCTGCCATTAGGGGTTATGCTTCCAAATCCTGTACTTCAAACTCAATCACTCCTTCTAACTCTAGGCCTATACTGTCAGTTACCTAAAGGCTAGGCAGTTTGAGGTCAACCCAGTCTACAGAGCAAGTTCCAGAACAGCCAGAGCTACACACAGAATCCCTGTCTCCAAAAACAAAAACAAAAAATAATAGAAGCTAGGCCTAGTGGAACAGGCCTATAATCTCAGCTACTCAGGAGACTGATGCAAAGGAGATTCAAGGCTTGAAAGGGTCAACAGAAATTCAAGGCTAGTGAAGCTCTATTGCAAAATGAAAAGTAAAAAGAGGACTAAGTATATAACCAGTTAAGGGAGTGTCTGTCATGCACAAGATCCTAGGTTCAATCCCCAGTACCACAAAAAGAGATAGAGAAAAGGACTCAGCATTAGTTGCTGTTCAGAGCAGAACTAGCTTGGCCTTTAAAGGCTCTTCCTAGTTCCCCCACATTCACCTTATAGCCTCATTTCCTGTATTCCTCCACATGTCCTGGGCCCCACATTTTTATACTTACAATCCTCTGTGTGTGATGCTTCCTCCTCCTTGTCAGTGACATCTTACTCATGACTGAAGGCCCGGTACCTAGGTGACCCATTTACACAACCAGAGCTCACAGGTGGGTGTGGGTTAGCAACAAGCAGGACTCTGTAATCAGAGTTTTATCCCAGTACGGATAAAGGGTGTGAGGAGTTGCTGTTTTGAGCTAAGGATGTAGTTTTGACTTTGCCAGTCATAAAGTTTCTGTCACAGTTACTCATTGTAGCACAAATTCAGCCATGGTCAATATGGAAACCAATGGATTGTGTACTGTGTTCTAAGAAGTCCTTCCTTCCTTCTTTCCCTCCCTCCCTTCCTCCCTCCCTCCCTCTCCCTCCCTCCTTCCTTCATCTCTCCCTCCCTTCCATCTCCCCCAACCTCTCTTCTTGAGATAGGGTTTCATGTAGCTCTGGCTGTCCTTGAACTCACTAAGTGCTGAGGATGACTGAAAATTCTGATCTTCCTGCCTCCACTTTCAGAGTGCTTAGGACTGAACTCAGGGCACTTACATGTTAGGTAAGTACTCCCCAGTCCAAGAAGCTGATTCTTTTTTTTTTTTTTTAAAGATTTTATTTACTTATTATGTATACAACATTCTGCTTCCATGTATACCTGCACACCAGAAGAGGGCACCAGGTCTCATAACGGATGTTTGTGAGCCACCATGTGGTTTCTGGGAATTGAACTCAGGACCTCTGGAAGAGCAGTCAGTGCTCTTAACCTCTGAGCCATCTCTCCAGCCCCCCCCCCCAAGAAGCTGATTCTTGACCATGTTCTTTATCGATGACAACAACAAGTAAGCTGTAGTTCTGACCTTTGTTTTAATCACTGGAAAAATTGGTGGGTTTGAGCCCATTGGTGGTATCAAATAGTAATAGCTATGCAGGAGCCACTTGGAATAGAAATATATGACTGAAAACTCCAGGCTGGAAATAATGTGAAAAGAGGCCCATGGAGGAGCAGGCAGGTAAGTGGGACACAAGGGGTTAACTTTGTCTAGCATATAGAATGTTTAAAGGGGAGAAATGGGACTCTGGGAAGAAATTTTTCTCAGGGGTCTTGACAAATGTTATTCCTGCAGAGTGGGAGCAATTGTGATCAGTGAGACATGATCAAATACATAATTTAAAAAGTCATTCTGACCAGGCGGTGGTGTCATTTACCTTTAAGGAGACAAAGGCAGGTAGATCTTTGATTTTGAGGTCAGCCTAGTCTACCTAGTGAGTTCCAAGACAGTCAGAGCTGCACAGAGAACCCCTGTCTCGAAGAAAAATAAAAACAAAAGCAAGAAACAAAAAACAAAACAAAACAAAAACGGGCATTCTGAGCTGGGTATGATGTGGGTACAATCCTTTAATCTCAACACTGTGGAGGCAAAGGCAGGTAGGTCTCTGTGAGTTTGAGTCCAGCCTGATTTATATAGCAAGTTTTAGGAATTAGAGACCCTGTCTCAATACAAAGTCATTCTGGTTTGGTCTCATAGCTTTTAATCCTGTCACTTGAGGAGTAGAAGCAGGAAGATCAGGAGTTCAAGCCTGGGCCACATGAGAATCTGTCTCAAAATACACAAATACACACACACACAACATGCTCTCTGTCTCTGTCTCTGTCTCTGTCTCTGTCTCTCTCTCTCTCTCTCTCTCTCTCTCTCTCTCTCTCTCTCTCACACACACACACACACACACACACACCAGTGAACCAGTGAACCAGTGAGGGTTGATTTTATCTTATGCAGGAAAATTGCAGGAAGATTACTAGGAAGCCACTGTGGTTGTCCGGGCCATTGCTTCCAGATTGTTAGTCCTTAAACAGTATTGTCTGGATGTCGAAGAATGATTTGGGAACTTTGCTGAGATTCTAGACACAGTGTCTGAACCTTGGAGATTTGGAGACTGAGAATCTCTAGAAAGCACTTCAGATTTGGAACTCTCTAGTCCAGGTGGGGCAGGATGCTGTCTGATTTAAGAGGTATGGCTGTCGAGAAAACATGGTTTACAAAAGGATTGAAAGTGGTCCTCTCCCTCATTACATACCTGTCTCTGTTCAGAACAACCCCACCTCTTGCCTCCACACACCACCCCTACTCTGATGTCTTATTTTGGTCATACACTAATGTTCTCTTTAGAGCAACTCTTTTACCCATTTTGACATGTCAGCCCACATTCAGGATCTTGTTAATGTTCAACTGGATAAACTTCCTTTGTGACTTTCCTGCCCTTAATCATAAAGCCTAGTTCAGTCATGCTCCTAGAGCCTTTCTGGGTGACCTTTCCTTAAGGTCAAGGTCAGGATCTTTTGTTTAGCATTTAAGACCCTTCAGGAGCATCTGCTCCTGCTAGGCAATCTTCACTCCCCACCTCTGATTGCTCTGTGCTGCTGTAATCATTCAGTATTGTCCTATCCTGAAGTCTTTCCTCCAGCTCACCCCTGTTTTCCTTCCCTTTTCCTCCTGCTTGAGTGTGACTGTGTTTCCTTGGGGAACAGAGAGAGCTGCCAAGGAACACCTGCCCAGGACCTCTGTGCATCATAAAACATGTGTCTTCTCCATCTGAAGTCCTAATCCTCTGCTTGTGACGGACAATTGGTCACTATGGCAACGGACTGTGACGTCACAGGATAAGGACTTCAGGTGAAGTAGCAGGAGCAGGTGAGTGTTTAGGAGACAGATTTTAGTATCTGTTGGAGGTTCCCCACCCCCTGCTCTTTCCTGCAGTGCAGGGGGCTTGGAGGGATCTCTCCGACTCCTGCTGTTTTTGAGAATGATGCGGTGAGAGTGTGTGCTTGGCATCTGCGTGCTGCAGCAGTGTGGGGCTGACAGTGTGTGTCAACTTGAGCTCTGGCTGTGCAGGCACCGCTGCTGCGGGAGCCTGTTATTCCATTCTGGATTGCTATTTTGATACCCAGATTGCATCATTCTTCCTACGTATAAACAGGGGGGTCCCCAGGGCCCTGCAGCTACTCACTTCTCCACCAACACTGTTGTTGTGATGAGCTCTATTTAAATGAGCTGCCGGATCGGGGCAGGTTCCAGCCACACATGAGCACTGTCATTTTGGGGAACATGGAGGCCTGAAGGATTTTTGTGGATCGAGTCCTAAAAGCCTGAGAGTGATGGCTTCCAGAGCTGTGAGCTGTGCAGAGGGCGACAGAGCTAGTTCCTGAAAGTTGAAAATCTCGTTTTCTTCCTTCTGAGCTTCTATTCAGAGGCACCCAGAGGATTAGGAAGGAGATGCAGCTAGGAAGAGAGTCGCCTCTCTGAGGTCTCCCTCTTGCTGTTCAGTTTGGGAAAATTGCTGCAGAGACTTGGAGATAAACAGGAACAGGAGGAGTCAACCTCGCTCTTTCTTGCAGGAGCATCTCAGGTGAGCTAGAGAAACGCAGCCCTGGCTGAGGATGCATCACAACAAGGAGAGGCTCCAGGCTGCTCCCCAAACCCCACCCAGAACCTAGCTCCCTCAGGCTTAGGCCCTGTGGCCCAGCTACCTTGCTGCATGCGGGGTGGGTGCTCCTGGGCTCCCGGGAGCACCACCCTCCAGGACTGGTGGTGGTCTCACCTGTCGCTCTTCCTTTGACTTCTCTCCCAGGTGTTGCTCTAATTACAGGGCAACAGGGTGACAGGTAAGCCTGCTGGTAGCCAGGGGCAAAATCGGCAGCCAACCTAGGTGTGTCTTGGATCAAAATCTGTCTTTCTAACAGGTACTGACATCTGAAGAGTGGGTGCAACCTGTTTCTTGAAGGCAGTGCTGCTCTGAGTGATGGGGCAGTGGAAGGCTTCAAGGGCTTCAGTGGGGGCCTTACATGGTGCTCAGCATCCTGAGGCTGCTGAGGGTGGGAGGGCACAAACGATTAGTGAGCCTGGCCAGCCTGCTTGAGCAGGAGTGCTTTATTTCCTTGCTTAGTGTCTTGCAGAGGCACAGTGAAGCAGCATGTCTTACCTGTGGCTACAGAGGCTATTCAAGGCTGCTTAGTGGTTTGAGGTTTTAGAAGGGCAATGTAGTTTTGAAGCATGTCTCTGTCTCTGTTTCTCTTGAGGCCTTCATGCCATCCTCCATGAGATTGGGAGTTGGAAACAGAAAATATCTATCCAGCTTGGACACTGGCAGAGGCTCTTGAGGCTGCCTCAGTGGATCCCACTGCTAGGTCAGAGAGGTCTGGGGCTACAGTGGCTTTCATGGAACACTGGATGAGAGCTGAGGAGTGTCAGGCCTCCCAACCCATGAGGATTGTATAGCACTAGGCCCAAGCTGGACTCAAGGTGGCCATGCTCATTGGTGGCCTGAGCTGACCCATGCCTGATTTCTGGGACCTCCTTGGGATGTCTGTCCTACTGTCATCATCTGATGCCAAGGCTGCCTTGGCTGTGTTGTTCATGCTGAGGGCCAGTTACCCAGACTAGGCTTCCTTTCCCTTTCTGGGTTCACCACAGACTCTAGCCTCAGTAGCAGGCCACAAACTACATCTTGGTCTGTTAGTTGAGTTGAAGTCTGAGGAGGTAAAATGTAGTCTCCAACTCAGTGCCAACCCACAGGGTACCTGGGTACCAGGGTTTCCTAATGTGTGTTGGGTATCTATCAATTTGTCAGAGGAGAGATCCACTACAGCTACATCCAGAGTTTTCTGGACGTTTGCCTTTCTTAGCTTCATGACACAGGGGACAGAACTCTCAGAGGAAGAGTACTGTCCAGGGTGCTGGTTGTCAAAGAGCTATGCATTGTAATCACCTGAAGTATTATTTTTTTTCTTTATGGATATATTTTTTTTCTTTTTAAAATTTAAATTAGAAATGAGATTGTTTTACATGTCAATCCCAGTTCCCTCTCCCTCCCCTCCTCCCCTGCCTCCCACCAACCCCTATCCCATCCCCTTTCTGCTCCCCAGGGAGGGTGAGGCCTTCCATGTGGGATCTTCAAAGTCTGTCATATTTGGAGCAGGGCCTAGGCCCTTCCCCTTGTGTCTAGGCTGAGAGAGTATCCCTCTTTGTGGACTGGGCTCTCAAAGTCCATTCATGTACCAGGGATAAATACTAATCCATGAAGGGTTTCTCTGTAGGTTTGGAGACTGTCCTGGAACTCTCTTTGAAGACCAGGCTGGCTTCAGAACTCACAGAGATTGTCCTGCCTCTGCCTCCTGAGTGCTGGGATTAAAGGTGTGCACCACCACCACTGCCTGGCAAATATTTGTATTTGTATTTCTTAAAAACACAGTTGGAGAATTCCACATTCCAGAGCTGGGTATAGGCTATTAGTATAGTTGGATAATAACTGTGGTCTGACCATTATTATGAAATATTTTTATATGGTAAAACTGTCTAGTTAATTACAATAAAAATATATCATGTATTTATTATTGAATAAGGAAAGAATATAACATAATTAAAGGAACATGGTTTTATTTGTGTGTGTGTGTGTGTGTGTGTTGCACGTGAATGCTGTGGCATATGTGTGGAGGTCAGAAAACAACTTAGAGTGTCAGCACTCATTTTCCTTCTTGTTTGAGGCAGGGTCTTGTTGTTGTCTGTGGCTGTGCTGCACAGTCCAGGTTGTCTGACCTGTGGGCTTCTGAGGTTGTATTGTCTCCACCTTCCATCTGCCTGCAGTGGTTCTGAGATCACAGATGCATGCTGACATATCCAGATTCCATGAGTTCAGGGAATTTGAAAACTCGCATGGCAATTGCTTTACTCAGCCATCTCCCTGTCCCAAGGACATAGTGTTAAAGATAAACAGACTTGGGTTTTAGTGTGCCACAAGCTTGTCTAATTTAACTTCTTGGAGCCTCAATCTCCACAATAAAATGGAGACAAGACCCATTCTTAAGAAATGATTGATGGTTGAATGAGATAACACATGTATGGTGCCAGTACAGAAAGTAGTGCTAAGTAGATGTCAATTTGTATCGCACCACCTAGGGACAAGAAGTGTGTTTAGTTTTTGAGACAGGGTATCTTGCAACTCTCTGTGTAGCCTAGTATGGTCTAGAGCTTGAGATTCCCCTGCCTCAGTCTCCTGTGTGTTAGAATTGCAGACTTACATCATGGTCCTTGTCTCAGTTTTCACTCTCTTAACAGATGGGAGGAATGACTTTAGCTCTCAGAGCTGTTCTCCCAGGCCCTAGGCTCCATAGGGAGATCTCTGGTGCTTTCCACATCCCGGAAACAGAAGCCCCACCTCCTTGGTGGTCTTTGCGTCATGGTCCCCTGGGTCTCAAGAATGATGTTTCTGGTTGTGAAATAAGCAGTAAAGCAGGTGAGCTTGCTGATGTACACCTGTAATCTTAGCACTTGGAAGGCAGTGGCAAGAGAATTTCTGTCAAGTTCAAGACCAGCCTGGTCTACATAGATTAGGAAGGCCAAGGCTACATCCACATCCCTCATGTAGTTCAGTTGGTAGAATGTTTCCCTAGCATGCACGATGCCCTGGATTTAATCCACAGCACTGCATAAGTCAGGCATGGTATCATACAGCTGTAACTCCACTTCCCTAGGAGTTCAAGGTTGTTCTTGGCTCCATTATGAGCTTGAGCCCAGCTTGGAATACATGAGACCTTGTCTCAAAAAAAGTCCTACCTTTCATAAATGAGCATTATATGTAAATAAAATTTTATTTATGATGCAATTTAAATATGTAAATAGTGATTCTTATGAGCAGTGCAGTTATTTTCTGGCTCTGCTAGTTAGCAGTTCCTCCTCAGGGCTGCCTGTCATTCAACTCTCTGGTCTTTGTTTTGTTTGTTTGACACAGTTTCTCACTGTGTAACTGAGGCTGGAATCAAACTGGCAATCCTCCTGCCTTGATCTCTCATGTTCAGGGATTACAGGTGTGTGCCACCGCACCTGGCCCACCATTTCTGACAAGGATGATAGATAGCTCAGTAGCCATGTGGTTGACTGTCCCCTCTTATCCTGCCTCGGGAGTTTTCCTCAAGGTGGACTGCTAAGGGCACATGGGAAGGGTCCTGGAACCAGCACTCTCCCTCTATGCCTAGTCTCCTCATCCTAACTATATGTGACATTCAGGAAAAGGGGGTGCTCACCTACGGTGACAGTCAGATAATGGCAGCAGAGCCTTGTCTACACACCATGTGATTGTCATTTCAGGATGGCTTTCCCCCACCACCAGAAATGTTCAGGTGGCTTCTTCCAAGGAATACACATGGAGTGCAATTATCCAATCTTTAAAAACTGTGCAACATCCTTTGATGATAAATGTGGACTATTTCTTCTGTGGACATATGAACAGGTAGTTAAAATGCAGTGTGATCTTTCTTATACTGGAGGTACTAATTAACTGATCCTTGGAGAAATCAGCCCTGTTTCTCAAAAGTGGAACATTTGAACAGGTTTGAAAGGATGCATAGTTTATTTGAAAAGGACAGAAGCAAAGAAAAGTGTTTCAAGAAGGAGCAGCATTTTCCCAGACAGAGCCATGCAAAAGTTTGGCTGTTCCAGAGACAGCAGACATTCTTGGCATACCAAAGACCGGCATTTGGAAGATGAAGCTAGAGATGAGGCTGGAGGGTGGTAAGACTAAGTTGAAAATGAATGCCGATCAAGGGTTTCATCTTTAAGGCCAAGAAAGGCAGATGATGTGTCATGAGGCCTTATTTGAACCCTTCAGTTCATCCTCCTTTTCCAGTCTGCTGTGTTACTGTTTTTAATGTTTGAGCACTTGGTACCACGAGTCTTGTGGAAGTAACTTTTAACACTCAGATCATTGTGGATGCACCTAGTAGATGGGAGAGACCATCACCTGACACCTAGGTGATGTCACCTGCAGAGAGTGTTGAGCAGCAGAAAAAAATCACCCCCAGGATTCAGATGCAGGTCTGTCATTTAAATCCACGGCTCTGCAAGGGTTATTGTTTTATATGATTTTGTGGATTTTGCAGATGGTAGCGATGAACTTTTGCTGCACAATAGGCCACTTCAAAACTTAGTGATTAGCTGGGCAGTGGTGGCGCACGCCTTTAATCTCAGCACTCGGGAGCAGAAGCAGGTGGATCTCTGTGAGTTTGAGACCAGCCTGGTCTACAAGAGCTAGTTCCAGGACAGCCTCCAAAGCCACAGAAAAACTCTGTCTCAAAAAACAAAAACTAAACCAAACCAAACCAAAACAAAACAAAACTTAGTGATTAAACCAACTTTCTTTGTTGTATGGCTCTCTGGGTTGGTGATCTGGACTGGGATTCTCTGGGTAGTCTGGGCTGAGTTTGTCTGGTCCTGGCTGCACTCCTATGCCTGCATTAGATTGGTGGGTCACTTGGTCTGCCTGGTTTAGGGTGGCCTTATGAGGAATGTTTGAGACAATTACTGCCTCTTTCCTCAAGGTCTGACATCTTCCAGCAATCTGAGTCCCAGGTTCAACTTTTCACAGACCAGCTGGAGAATCCTAGGAGCAAGAGCAGAGTTGCATGGGCCCCTGAGGGCTACTTGTAGATTCAATGGGTGGAGTTAGTCTTCCCCTGCCCCCTCTTCTCTCTCTCTCTCTCTCTCTCTCTCTCTCTCTCTCTCTCTCTCTCTCCCTCTCTCTCGTGTACAGTGTTCATGTATGTGTCAGTGGCATGCATAGGTCAACATCAGGTGTCCTCTACTTACGATTTGAGACAGGCTCTTTCACTGAACCTGGTGCTAACCCAATTTGGTTAGGCTAGCTGGCCAGAGAGCTCCAGGAACTTGTCTGTCCTACCCCCGCTTCTCCCTATTGAGCCATCTCCCCATCCCTAAGAGTTCTTTTTGGCCAGGTACAGTGGTAAATACCCTAAATCCCAGTACTTGGAAGACAGAGGCAGGTGGATCTCTGTGAGCTAAAGGCCAGCCTTGGCTACATAGTGAGTTCCAGGCCAGCCAGGGCTGTATAATGAAAGTGTGTCTTTGAAAACCAAAAGGGATCACAAGGAATTCTTTCAGGGAGAGGAAGAGTTCACGACAAATTTCTCAGTGTACCACTCTTTTCTGCTTTTTAATCATACAGTGGATAAGATGTGAAAAATATTTTGAATACAAAGTCAGCATTCAATGAGAACTGTATTTTCTCAAATATTTAATTCTCATAGCAACCCTATGTGTGTGTGTGTGTGTGTGTGTGTGTGTGTGTGTGTGTGTGTGTACCTGTGCGTTTGTGTGTGCTATAGTACACATGTAGAGGTCAGAGGACAACTTGAAAGAATTGGTTCTTCCCTTCCACCTGTGGACTCATAGGATAGAGTTCAGGTTTTCAAGCTTAGCAGCAAGCACTTTTACCTTCTGAGTTATCTCACCAGACTGTCTTTTTGTGATAGGGTCTTCCTATGTAGCCCCCACTGCCTCTGAACTGGTATTGCCTTCTGCCCCAGGTTCCCAAGTGCTGGTAATTACAGATGTATGCCACCATGCCTATCTATCAAAGCAACTCTCACTTTCCCCTTTCTATTTGACATATAATAAAATAGGCATAGGTGAGTCAGTTGAGACAAAGAAACTTGCCCAAGGTCACTGGGTGGCATTCTTCTGAGTGCACGGTAGAGCAATTGATGCTGTAGCATTCATTACTGCATTAATGAAACAAGGCAGAGAAGACTTGTGATAGTGTTGCTACAAGGCCTGTTAGCACCAGTTCTTTTCACACCAGCCTCAAACATGGTCACCGGTACCTGTCCTCCTCGAGACTCCTTCCCAGAGGTTTGACTGTTTTTAGAGTGGGTCTGAAGAGTCACAGTCATCTCCAGGGTGGCAGTTCCCTGCTGCTTATATAATTTAGATGCCCACTGTGCTAAGGAGTGTTGTGGAAACTGTTGCATTCTTCTGGAAGAGGGAGTGAATCAGGCTGTTCATAGTGATGTATGTAGTGTACCTAACATGGTCCAGGACTCTAGGACTTATTGGTATGGGTTGAACCAATAGAAAAATACCTCCTATGTGAGCAGGTGGAGGGGTGGGGCTGTTCTTTCTCTTGCTAGAGAACTCCTGGAAGCTCTATTTTTGAGATCTCTGAAGTAATGTGGGTAGCACAGTAACCTTAGTGACTGATACTGTCCTCTGGGCTTCACTAGCCTGGTTCCTAGGGAGGAGAGGAAGGTAAATTAGTCAAAAATAGGGATGGATGGTCTGTAGGGCTGGCCCCTGGTGGGATGGCCATGTTCATGCTAACTACAGACTGTGTTACTGAACACGGATCACATGGTACAGAGTGGGTATTGCCCATATGTTGGTGCTAGGTGTTAGAAAGCCTCCCTCTAGGCCTTATGTATCATCTCTCTGTTGTCTTGACTCCTTGTTTGTCTTTCCCCTCTAGAGCTCATCTCCTGTCCTGGATGTCAGCGAGTGTATCTTACCAGAGATGTAACTGAACATATTTTTCTTCAGTGCTTTCCTCCTGGGCAACCCACAATGGCCAGGGTAAGTCAAGACAAGGGAATGAGCAGGTGGTGGTTTATAGAAATTGATGAAATCCCTGTCTAGTCCCTCTATAGGTCTAGCCACCTATCACCAACTTGTGATTTCACCATCACTTTTTCCCATCCACCCACCCATCCATTTACCCATCTATCCACTCATCTATCCACCCATCTACCCATCTACCCATCCATCCACTCATCCACCCATCCTTCCACTTATCCATCCACTTACTCATCCACCCATCCATCCACTTATCCATCCACCCATCCATCCACTTATCCATCCACCCATCCATCCACTTATCCATTCACCCATCCATCCACTTAATTCATTCACCCACCCATCCACTTATCCATTCACCCACCCATCCACTTATCCATTCACCCATCCATCCACTTATCCATTCACCCATCCATCCACTTATCCATCCACACATCCACCCAGGAGAAAATAAAAAAAATGTTCAAATTGGGAGAAACAGCATAGTTTTCTACTAGGTGAAAATTACATGCTTTGAGTGGAAAGGGAAGGTATCTTAAGGTACATTACTTAGTTTATTTCAGTGTTTTTTTTTTTCCCTCATGGCTCTTATAGAAAATATTGGTACTAGGCTTTTCTTTCCCTTTATCTTCCCACCGAGTTGAAAATTCACACACCAGTTTAGGTTTAATGGCTCTTTAATCTTGTCTGTAACAGCTCTCAACCATTTCTCCAAGTTTCTGAATCTTATATTACTTACTGATTGGTATGCCTTCTGTTTTTCTACTGGCATATCCTTATTATTGCTTTATATTAACTTAAAAGTTTATTTGCTTTTTCCTGTATCTAATTCTTACCAAATGTCTATTATACTCTGGGACTTAGAGGTGCTAAGAAGACAGATAGTTAACGTATTCTTCTAAGATATTCATAGGGAAATTTGTAAAGCCTTTTGAACTTCGGTAGTTTAGTGGCTTCATGGAACGGGTAGATTGGTTTTTTTTGGTTGTTTTTTTTTTTTTTTTTTTTTTTTGGTTTTTCGAGACAGGGTTTCTCTATGGCTTTGGAGACTGTCCTGGAACTAGCTCTTGTAGACCAGGCTGGTCTCGAACTCACAGAGATCCATCTGCCTCTGCCTCCCGAGTGCTGGGATTAAACGCCCGGCTGGTAGATTGTTTTTGTACATCTCGTCATTTCATGATGGTTCCCATCAGACCTAGCATTACATCTGCTGATGACATGACCAAACTTTTGGAGGTGAGGAGGGGCTGTTAGGCTGGGCAGACTGCAGGCAGAAACAGCTGTGCCCTCTCTGTTAGATATACACATCTCCCTGGGAACTCTGGCATCTCAGACTTTCTCTCCTTTGAAGAAATTGAGTGCTTAACTTTTCCTTGAGTTTTTCCTCTATTGTAACTCCTCCATCTGCCTACTTGCCCTACATTCAACATTCAACTTAGATGTTTCCTATTGATGAAAAAGTTCCCTGCCACTCTCAGGCCTAGTTCTTGGAAACCTCATTTTGCATGTGTCCTTATCACTTGTTAAGTGTTTTTTATCACAGTATTAACCATTTAAAGGGTGTCACCTTGTCCATGATATATATGCCTTGATGAGGGGAGCCTTGGCTTACTGGATTTCCTTAAATTTAGTGCAGAGTAGCCACTGTTCCTTCTGTCACAGAGGGTGCTTTCCTGCACAAGTCCTGCCAGGCAGCCCTCCAGTAGACTCCACTCCTCAGTCCTGGGGAAACATTCCATGAGGACCCCAGTCCCTAGAACATTTGCTGCTTGCAGCTATAAGCCTCGGCGACAACGGGGTCACCGATTTTGGACTCTCTACTTTCAGAACTGTTCTGAGTGCAAGGAGAAGAGGGCAGCACATATCCTCTGCACCTACTGCAATCGCTGGCTGTGCAGCTCTTGCACAGAAGAACACCGCCATGTCCCAACCACAGGGGGCCCACTCTTTGCACGGGCACAGAAGGGATCTCCAGGTACCAGCCTCCCCCCCACTTTCTTCTGTGATGAACCCTCAAGTACCTGGAGAATAGCTTTCTGACCGTGTTTCTCAGCCAAGGGAGACAGTAGGGATGGTTTCTGAGTCTTTTGCAAAGGAAGAATGTCTCCCTCAGAGTCAGAGGGGTGACTCACTCCAGCCTTTCACTGTTGGGCTGGGGGTGGGTAAGTGTGGGTGGGCTGGTGCTAGGAGCATGATCTTGAATCATGGAAGCTAGCTGAGCTCCCACCTTCCACTCCTATTTAGAGCAGTATGTCACATCAGACACTTAACAGTCAAGTCCATTCTTAACCTGTTGTCTGTACTGCACCATATGTTTTAAGAAACAATCGTGTGTGTGTGTGTGTGTGTGTGTGTGTGTGTGTGTGTGTGTGTGTGTGTGAGGGGGTGATATGTTTGTCAGGCCCACAGGAAGCAGAGTCATCACATGAACTAGTCTGAAGCCCAGCAAAGCTGAGTTACTTATTTTAGCCCCATCAACATAAAATCCTGGCTAATGAAGAGGCTTAGGTTCATTTGGGAGGGTTTCCCACTGTGCCAGAGATCTACTTGGAGCAGGTGCAAATGCCTCCTTCACTCCTGGCAGGTGGTATGATACTAGGGCTTTTTTTTTTTGTTGTTTTGTTTTCGTTTTTTGTTTTTTTGAGATTTTCGAGACAGGATTTCTCTGTGGCTTTGGAGGCTGTCCTGGAACTAGCTCTTGTAGACCAGGCTGGTCTGGAACTCACAGAGATCCGCCTGCCTCTGCCTCCCGAGTGCTGGGATTAAAGGTGTGCGTCACCAATGCCCGGCGATACTTGGGCTTTTGAGTGGGAGGTTTCTGGACAGCTGAAAATCTAGCCAAGCTAAGCTTGAATTCTTCCCTGGGCCCTGAGTCTCACTGTTCCCAAGGGAGACCTCTCCTGTTTGCATCTCTTGTCTCCCCCCTTCCCCCAAGCCCTGTGAATGTGCCATGTCCCTAGAGGGCTGCTCAGCAAAGCTTAATAGAAAGGTCTGCATGAACAGAAGCCCACATCTTCTGTCTTCTCTGGCAGGGGTGAATGCTGGCTCTGGGGACTTCGCCTTGTACTGCCCTCTGCACACACAGGAAGTGCTCAAGCTCTTCTGCGAGACATGTGATGTGCTCACGTGCCACAGCTGCCTAATGGTGGACCACAAAGAGCACAGGTGGGACTGCTGGACTGTCTGAGTAGGCTTGGGAGGCTCTGCGTTGCTTCTTGTGAACTCTCTGGCCTGCTAAGGTGTCAAAACCCTCTCCCTGAAGCAGGGTATGGTGACATATTCATTTGTAATAACAACACTTAAGGTAGGAAGATGGTCAGTTTAGGGGACTGCCCAGGCTACATAGTGAGTCAGAGGATAACTTGCTTATGTAGCGACACTATCTCAAGGAAAAAAAAAAAAAAAAGAAGCCTCTCCTTGCCTTGCCCAAGCCAACCTGCAGCAGCTGGGTCAAGGTGCTTCTCTTGTCTGTGGAATGTCTAAAAGTTTCTGATGGACCAAGACACCTGAGTGCCTTTGTGTCTCTCAGTGTGTAATCCTGGCCTCTGAGGCTGAGACAATGCACCACAGGGATTGCTGGGTTCCGGATGCTCAAGAGAGGAGCCTTCACTTCTCAGCTCTTGCTTTGTCTCCTACTTTAGGTGCAGACATGTTGAAGAAGTTCTACAAAACCAGAGGATGCTTCTGGAAAGTGTGACTACGCAGGTGGCACATAAGAAATCCAGCCTTCAGACATCTGCAAAGCAAATTGAAGACAGGTAGCCTCGGCCAGACCTTGCTAGCGCTGAAAATGTGCTGCTCTCTCACTTCCTGGGCTCGGGTCCCAGTCTCTAGAGGGTCCATGGAGGGGGATGCAGCTAGGCAGATAAGTGCATGTGTCCATTTCTTAGAGATCTCCATACCAGTGAGGTGTCTTCTGGATGTCAGTTGATGACTAGGGCCGGCCTGGTTCAGAATGATCAGAGTAAGTCTGGGCTAAAGTTCGGTGCTTTATGAATCACTAGAAGTAGGTACCTGAGAACAAGGGTACGTAGTAAGTAGCTTCCAGAGAAGAAAGTGCTGTTTATTGTGGGATAGCAACAAGTTAGCTATAAACTGTCCATTCTTGTTTCCCATATAAATAAGCTATATGGCATGATATCACTGGTATTTGGTTTAGTAGGAGTTAGGAATTGGGAACCAGTGGGTTGGGAAACCTGCATTATTTGCTAAGTTATTCATTAACAAACAATTCTTTCAGTCAAGGCTTACATCCATTTTACTTATGGGGAGGCAGAAGTTCAGAGAGGTTAGGTGACTTATCTGAGCTAACATGGCTAATCAGTTTGGAGGACTATTGTGACTTCAAAGCCCATAACCTTTCTCTTTTAAATGCTTTTTAATGAGATATAACAAAATAAAGCCCTTAAAATGCACAATTCATTGTTTTTTGGCATTTCACAGAACTGTACAATTGAACATTTTCATCACCACTAAAAGAAACCCATATATGTTATTGATCACTTCCCTCTGCTTCCACTCTCCTCAGTCCTCAGAAGCCACTAGTCTCTGTACACACACTCTTTCCCACTTCTTGGAGCATCTTTTGGACAATGCATCATATGAAATCATATCCATATATCCCATGTACTGTGCCACCTGGTGAGCTACTGGGCGGACCTGGTTATGGACTTCAGGTTTCCTAAAGACTACAACAGGATACTAAATAGGGCTGATGCCTGCTTGGCTCTTAACTCACAGCAGCTCCCAAGTTGTCTCTTTTCTGTTTGCTGTCTCTCAGCAAGCAGAAAGGAAAAACTGTGTTTATACCATCATATTTCCAGGATTTTTGAAGTGAAACATCAGCATAGGAAGGTGGAAAACCAGATCAAAATGGCCAAGATGGTCCTCATGAATGAGCTGAACAAACAGGCCAATGGACTCATAGAGGAACTTGAGGTATGTATATGCAGATGGAGCAGGGGGTGGTGTATTCTGTGCTCTCCTGGATCAGAATCCAGGGCTAGGGTTCAGATACACAGTCTTTGTAGCATTTTGTAGCATGCTGTATTTTTAAATTTCTAGTCTAATTTTGGGAAAGTGGCTTATTAAGGACTGGAAAACAGGTTCAACCTCTCACTGATGCAATGTCTCTCAGGGAGCTGGCATCCATAACTATGCCGTAACTATGCCAGGGAAGTCTTAAAACAGAGTCTAATTGCACCTTTTTCAGAAGGTTGTATGCAAGAGATATAGACATTCATTCTTGCTTTTCCATTTTTCACCATTCCACATTTGTACTGTAAAATCTCTCATGATCAGGGGCTGGAGAGATGGCTCAGAGGTTAAGAGCACTGACTGCTCTTCCAGAAGTCCTGGGTTCAATTCCCAGCAACCACATGGTGGCTCACAACCATCCGTTATGAGATCTGGTGCCCTCTTCTGGTGTGCAGATATACATGGAAGCAGAATGTTGTATACATAATAAATAAATAAAATCTTAAAAAAAACTCTCACGATCTCTTCTCCATTTCTCCATCCATCAGCAAACAGCTTAAGGCTGTTTTCATAAGTTCTCTTATCTAATGCCATCAGTGTTCATGCTGATACATAATGGCCACTAGACTTCCCAAATAGGTCCATGAACAGCACCAGGGACTTTGTCTTTTCTCTGTGTACCAGGGCATTACTAATGAGAGAAAGAGGAAGCTGGAGCAGCAGTTACAGAGCATCATGGTTCTCAATCGTCAGTTTGAGCATGTGCAGAATTTCATCAACTGGGCTGTCTGCAGCAAAACCAGCGTTCCTTTCCTTTTCAGCAAAGAGCTGGTAAGAGGAAGTCCATCCCTTCAGCTAGTCTGAAAACAGATCAGAACAATGGGAGGGGCTGTCCTTGGAAGTTCCTGTTTTTAGGAGGAGAGAGGAGTAGATAGCAGTTCTTCAGACCCAGCCATGGTTTGGAGTTAGTAAGTGAATGCCATTTTCTACCAAGTCCTATAGCACAAGGGACCCAGGGTACAGAAATGATCTTGCTAACCTAGCCAGGAAGGTCTGTAGTTCTCATACATTCACATATTGTCCTGGGTACAGAGATTTCACAGAAGGTTTGTTACTAGGCTCCAAGTAGGGGAGCAAGAGAAAAGAAGGGTTTGAAGAGGATTTTGAAGTCCTGGGCTTGTGATGATGGTCATGCCTAGGAGAAGGAAGTGTTGGTTTTGTTTTTGACAGGCTCTTGCTAGGTAGCTCATGCAGGCTTCAAAATTGAGATCCTCCTGTCTCTTTCCCTTGAGTGCAGCACACCAGGCTGGAGGAGAATGGGTTTTGAGAGATGGTTGTATTGACTCTAAGGTGCCTGGAGGCATCTGAAAAGAGATGTCCAAAAAGCTGGTTTGATAAATGGGTCTGGAAATCAGAAGAGTCAGGGCTGGAGATTAAGAGGTAGCATTACTGGGACAGTCACCATGGGAGCATCATGGAAAAGAGAGCAAATCTGAAATCAGGGAGTGCCATTGTTTCTACAGAGGGAAGAAGACAGTGAAGACCGAGAAGCACAGCTAGAGTGTAGAGTAGAGGCAAGGAAGTAGATAGAGCGCATAGATGCCAGCAGAGTTCAAATTGAGGTCTGTGCTGACCATACTACAGAGGTGAGACAAGATGGACAAGCTGAGCAACCTGGAAATCTGGCAGTCCAGAGGTCCCTGGTGACCTTATAAGGAAGTTCCAGCAAAGCAAGAAGATGGAAGTCAGATGAGCATGAGCACAGAGGGAGGGCAGAGGTAGACGTGAGAAGGGATCAGGAATTGGGAGGGATGCAGAGCTGGAGGAGATTGTTTTCTTTTTTAAGTTTGGCAAACATTTGCACTTCCATATGGGAGAGAGGTTGGTTGAAAGTAAAATACTTTCAACCTGGAGTGAGCACCCCAGGAAAGATGGTAGAGAGTCAGATCCAGAGGGTGCCTGTTGGCCTTGGATAAGGGCAGTGCATATAGTTCAGACTATAAAGTGAAGGAAGCCTGTATTTGGGGTTTGTTTTTTTTTTGTCATTTCTAAGACAGGCTGGCCTCAAACTCACTATGTAACTCAGGTTGACTTGATTCCTCAGAATGCCAATATTACAGCACACATCACTATGCTGGGTTTATGCAGTTCTGGGTGTTAGACCTAGGGCTTCCTGTATACTGGGCAAACACTATTAACTGAATTACATCTTCAGTTCCTGGGGCATTTGCTTTTTGTGGTCTCTTTTATCCTTGTATCCTTTGCAAACTACAAAGTAATAGATGAGGGCTAGAGATTGGGTGAAATGGCAAGGTGAATGACCTAGCATTGGAAGAGGAAGGTGATAAAGGAAGCAACTAAAAGGGAGGCTGAGGGAACCTTCCAAGTGAGCCCCTGAAACTAATATTTACTTACATGGCCTTAGATAACATAGCTGAATAACAAGGCTTTAGTATAGCTGGATTGACCTGAACTTAAGAATTGGTGGTGGGGAGAGACTTAGGGCACTAGTGACATGGGACCTGAAGATGATGGGAAACTGGGAAGACTATCAACTGCTGGATTAGCACTCAGAGAGTTCAGTCATATTGAAGAGCATGTCCCAGGGGAGTAGGAGCACCTTATAATTAGGAATTAGGTTGTTGGAGTTTATGGCCTCATAGGTAGAATGAGTCCAGATGATGAGTGGGGTGTAGGTGTAGTGACTGAGCTGAAAACAGATGGACGTTGACATTAAAGAAATCAAGAATGGTACAAGTAATATTATATGGACTCAACAGATTGTATTTGGGAATATATATGTATATACATATATGCATGTAACAATATGTGGTGGTACATGCAGGAAATGAGAAGATCAAGGTCATCCTTGAATATGTAATATATTTGAAGAAGGTCTGGACTATGTGAGACCCTTTCTCCAAAACAAAACAAACTAAAAAAAAAATCAAGGATTTAAGAGACCAAGATGTCAGTTGGGCCATTAGTTATCTAGAATCAGATGATGGCAGGGTGTGATTGGATACTTGGCAAAGTCCCAAGTAATGGGAGAGGGGTGAAGGGCAGTAGATGAGAGCAATGGCAGGAAGATGAGGGATGGAAGGGGCTTTATATGCTGACAGGAGCAGAGCAATGGCCAACTCCGAGGAGGTCTGCACAATTTTCAAAGGAGGTGATGGTAGATGACTGGGGCTGCTTGGATGAGATATGAATGTAGGGATTCCAGAGCCTGGGGGAGAGAAAGATCATTGGCTGGGAAGATTGGAAGGGAACAGGGAACTGAGACCATGGAGGATGACCCGAGGCCAGAGGGACACAGCGCAGCGCCCTTTAACCTGCCCAAAGCACTAGAAATAGAAAATAGAACTTGCCACACAGGCAGATGCCCAAATAAATGGTACTGTTGTCAGATTGTATTCCAGATGCAGCGGCTGCTGGAATCGAGTTGTAACACAGATCCTGGCTCTCCTTGGAGTATCAGATTCACCTGGGAGCCCAACTTCTGGACCAAGCAGCTGGCTTCCCTTGGTGAGCTGTGACCTTTGTCCTGTCAGCTAAGAATAAGTATAGGTAATCTGCTGTGATTTCTAGGTGGGTCAGCATATGCCCAAGAGAAAGTGCACTCAGAGCCTGCCAGTGATCATGGCGTCAGCCACCAAACCTTTTCTTGAGCAGAAGTGGGGAGGATAGGCTACATAATGGTGGTGTGGGACTCTAATGCCAGCTGAAACATTAGCTTCCTGCTCTGCGCGAATGTTGCTCCTTTTACCTTGGCTTCATTGCTGAAGAGGTGACAAGACAGTGACCCTCCTCTCCTGAATGCTGTGTGGCATTTCAGGTGAACATGTCTGTGTGGTGACACAGGGCATATATGTGTGGGTACAAGCTACACACTCCTCCTTGGGGCTGAGGTGCAAACAGAAGATTAATGGCCTTGTGCATTTTTTCTTCTCTGCTATGATTTCTGTCAGTTAGTTGCTATGCAGTGTAGACAACGTGAAGATATGTTTGTGTTGACAACCTAATGGACTTACTGAACTATCAGCTGCCTCTTTTATTCTCATTAATTAATTAATTAATTAATTAATTAATCTCATTCAATTTTTTTTTTAGATTTTTTTTATTAGAAACAAGCTTCATTTACATGTCTATCCCAGTTCCCTCTCCCTCCCCTGCTCCTCCACCCCTCTCCATCCCAACCTCTTTCTGTTCCCCAGGGAAGGTGAGGCCTTCCATGGGGATCTTCAAAGTCTGTCATGTCATTTGGAGCAGGGCCTAGACCCTCCCCTGTGTGTCTAGGCTGAGAGCGTGTCCCTCTATGTGAGAGGCCTCCCAAAGTCCATTTGCATACTAGGGCTAAATACTGATCCACAACCAGAGGCCCCATAGTTTGCCCAGATCTCCAAACTGACATCCTCGCTCATGGGGTCTAGAACAGTCCTATGCTGGTTTCCCAGCTATCAGTCTGGGGTCCATGAGCAACCTCTTATTCAGGTCAGCTGTTTCTGCAGCCTGGTCCTGACCCCTTTGCTCATCACTCTTCCCTCCCTGCAACTGGATTCTAGGAGTTCAGCTCAGTGTTTAGCTGTGGGTGTCTGCTTCCATCAGTTACAGGATGAAGGCTCTAGGATGGCATATAAGGTAGTCATCAATCTCGTCATCAGAGAAGGGCATTTTTGTTTTGTTTTGTTTTGTTTTGTTTTGAGACAGTTTCTCTGTGGCTTTGGAGACTGTCTTGGAACTAGCTCTTGTAGACCAGGCTGATCTTGAACTCACAGAGATCCGCCTGCCTCTGCCTCCTGAGTGCTGGGATTAAAGGTGTGTGCCACCTCTACCTGGCTTTGGAGAAGGGCATTTAAGGTAGCCTCTCAACTACTGCTTAAATTGTTAGGTGTTGACATTTCCCTAGTGCCAGAATTCTCTTTAAACCTATAATGACTTCTTGTGGTATCTCTTTTCTTGCTCTCCTCTATTCTTCCCCTGACTAAATCTTCCTGTTCTCTCATGTCCTTCTCTCGCCTCCTCTGAAAAAATTTTGAACTTGGCTAGATATGTTGTTCATTTCTTTGGACAGGTCCCATGTAGCTTAGGCTGGTTTCCAATTCACTAAATAACAGAGGGTGGCCTTGAACATCTAGCTCTCTTAGCTTCATTTCTCCTTTTGAGTGCTGGGGTTACAGTTATGCACCACCATACCCAGTTTATGGTTCTGGGGATTGAACCCAGGACTTTGCACATGCTAGGCCAGCACTCCACCAAATGGACTATATGCGTAAGCCCCAGATTTAGTTTTGCTGCCCCCTCCTGTTTGATTTAATTGGGCACTGGATGTGGCCTGGTGCTGAGCATGGAAGGACCAAAGGTGAATCGGACACATCATCTGTCTTTAAGGAGCCAGTCTCCTAAGCAGGCTTCATAGACCAATGGGTGAAGGAGCAGTAAACAAGAGAGCACTTGGTATGATGTTCTCTTCACAGGGGCCCAGAAACCTAAGGGCAGTGCTCGTGTCTGGCACCGACGTGGCATGGGTTCTTCCATCACACTGCCCAACAGTTTCCCAGATGTATACCCAGAGGCTCACTGTACACCCTTTGCTATTTTCCAGTACACTTCTTACCCATGCCCCCTGTGCATTCTTTTAGTGACTCTCCATTGAGCTTTTAGACTAAAAGGAGTGTAAAGAGCAGGTGGATTTCCCAGTCTGGTAGTAATCATTTAGTAAAAGCTGACCTAATTCTTTAATTACCCATGGTCCCATAAAGCAAGCTCCTGCAGGTGTTGTTCCTAGCAGCATTCTAGACAGAGTCTTGGAGGTCATGGGTGGAAGTTCTTTATCTTCATGGCTGACTGGGTTTGCTGAATGGTGTTCTTTGGTCTTAGAAGCAGAAAGCATCAAAGGGGAGCAGCTGCATCTTACCTTTGGGAATCTCTCTGTTCTCCATCTCCAGGATGCATCACCACCGAGGGTGGACAGCTGTCCCGGGCAGATGCTGCAGCTGCTTATGGGACCTTACAGGGGCCATCATCCTTTTATCAGAGCCACCAGGCCCCCATGGCTCAGCAGGAGTCTCTCAGCCATCCCTCACACAAGTTCCAGCCTCCAGCACTGTGCTCCTCGTCTGTCTGCTGCTCCCACTGCTCCCCAGTCTCACCTTCCCTCAAAGGCCAGGTGGCCCCACCCAGTATCCAGCCAGCTCACAGTTTCCGGCAGCCCTCTGAAATGGTGTCCCACCAGCTGGGGTCACTGCAGTGTTCCACCCTGCTGCCCAGGGAGAAAGAACTAGCCTGCAGTCCTCATCCACCAAAGCTGCTGCAGCCTTGGCTAGAACCACCGCCTCCCACAGAACAGGAGAATGCATCCCAACGGCCAGGACAGCAGCTGATTTCCCAGCCTGTGTGCATCGTCCCTCCACAAGACGTTCAGTCGGGAGCTCATGCCCAGCCCACAATACAGACACCCTCCATCCAAGTTCAGCTGGGCCACCAGAAGCTGAAGCTCAGCCACTTTCAGCAGCAGCCACAGCAGCAGCCACCACCCCCACCTCTACTTCCTCCACCCACCCAGCATGCACCTCCACCCTTGCCTCCAACCCAGCACCTGGCTTCCAGTCAGCACGAGAGCCCTCCTGGACCTGCTTGTTCCCAGAACATGGACATTATGCACCACAAGTTTGAGCTGGAGGAGATGCAGAAGGACTTGGAACTTCTCCTTCAAGCTCAGCAACCCAGCCTGCAACTGAGTCAGACCAAGTCTCCTCAGCATCTTCAGCAAACCATTGTGGGGCAGATCAACTACATCGTGAGGCAGCCAGCACCTGTCCAGTCCCAGAGCCAGGAGGATACGCTTCAGGTGAGCTGGCATCCCAGTGCTTCTCAGGGCATACAGCATCCAGTCCTTCATCTTAGCGTGGTCTTCAGCTAAGCCCTCACATTAGCCCTGATCTCCATGCTCAGCAAAGCTGTGGAGGATATAGTACATGGTCTCTATAGAGATCTGGGCTCAGTGCTCTCTAGAGTAGCCCCGCTTAGCTTATCTCCTGGGGTGACATTGGGGATTTTGTCCATAGACAGTATCCTTGAAAACATAAAGGTACTGGGGGGTAAAGATGAAAGAAGAGAGAGAGGCTGGGGAGAGGGGGAGAAAGGAGAGAGTTGAGAGTGAGGGAGAGTAAGTCAATCTATGTGGAAGCTAGGCATTGATGTTGGGCATCTTCCTCTATTGCTTTCCATACCCCCTCCTTGGAAACGGAGTCTCTTAATAACCTTGGAGCTTGCCAATTTGGCTCACCTGGCTGGTCAGCAAGCCCCAGGAATCCACCTGTCTCCACATTCCAAGTTCTGGGATTATAGACACTCACTGACCTTCTTGGCTTTTTTCTGTGGGCACTGGAGGATTGAACTCAGATTCAATAGCACAATAGATGGTACCATCAGAGTGTTGCTGGACCCATCCCAGGGCCAGGATAAGGGGGGCAATCTCTCCTATGTGTGAAACCTTTCAAACTCCCTTGCTGGGAGAGCTCAAGGCCTGGAATGAAGGTGGCATTAGACCTTGGTTGCTGGCACTTTTACAACACTCCAAGGAAGATTTCAACTTTATTTTGTGTCTGCAAAGCTAGATATGTTTTATGTACACATATGAACTATCATACCAACAGCTGTGCTCTGTAGGTGGTGCTTGCCATCTGTAGCTTGTAGGAGCAGTGAGGTTGGTGAGGGCAAGCAGTTTTCCTAGAGACCATACAGTGTTGAGAAGAGGAGCTAAGACCAGGGCCCAGGCCTGCTGATTTGCCTGTAATGCCGTAGAAGAGTCTCTGATCTCCACTTAGGGAATATTGGAGTATCGAATGCTGATCCTCTCTTTTCTCATTTAAGATGATTGAGTGATTTTTTTTTTTTAATCTTTGGGATCTTTGCTGTTCTCCATCTTAATTTGTAGTTCCTGGTTTTCCTTTTTTGTATATCTCTTGTCCCAGCCTATTTCTTCATCTCTTCTCACTTTAAACCTATTATTACACATCTTCAAAGAGGCTCTAGAGACCTCTGTTATAAAACAGACGGCTTCACATTCATGCTTCATCATTGATGACATTAGATAATGCTTTAGGTGTCATCTCCTGAAGCTCAGTTCCTTTGAAGAGATGTAAAATATTCCCCAGGATGGCAGAGCAGAATCCAGGGTTCATAAAGCACCACAGCTAAGTATTAGTACAAACTGTTACAGATTTGAGGGTGTGTCTCAGTGGTGGGTTGAGTGCTTGGTACCAAGCACAAGACCCTGGGTTTGATTCCTAACATTGAAACAATAACAAAACCCAGATCAAAGCCAGTTAGCCAGCCAGCCAGCCAAACAAACAAAAACTACGTGTTATAATTGTTAAAGTAAATATCACAGTTAGCTCAGAATTCTTGGTTTGGGTTCTATCCTAAGACTATGTATTAGGATACAGTTTTAGGAAGATTTTTGATGGTGTGTGTGTGTGTGTGTGTGTGTGTGTGTGTGTGTATTGTATACACATGTTTGTGTGGGTATATGGATGTCTGGGAGTGTGTACATGATGGTGCACATTGTATGCATGTGTGCATTGAGGCCAGAGCCTGACATCTGCCGTAGTTTTTAAGACAGGATCTCTCATTAAACTGAGAACTCACAGATCAGCTAGGCTGACTGCCCACTGCCTCAGCTCTGGGGTTATAGACAGTGGTTCATCCCCAAGTTCTACGTGGGTTCTGGGAATCTGAACTCCAGTCTTCTGCTTGTGTGCCAGGCACTTTACTGTTATTTCCCTAACCCAGACTATTTTTCTTAAGAAAATTTAATCCATTCATGGTGTGTAAACAGTGACATGGGCAGGGCTCAGCGGGCCTTAGACCCTGCTGCTATTCTCTGTGGGAAACCCATCCAAGGTCATTATTTCTTTTCTAGGTTACAGAGGAGCCACCAGCATCTGAGGGCCCAAAGCCTGTTCTACCCCTTGACAAGAATACTGCTGCTGCCTTGCCCCAGACACCTGCGGAGGAAACTTCTCACAGTGTCCCTCCAGTGGACAGCACTTCCCAGCACTCCTCTCCAAATGTGGTGAGAAAGGTACTAACACAGCCTAGCATGGGGCTTGCTGTTAACCCAGACTCCAGGCACCTTGATGATGGTAATGGGGTGTGGGAGGTGGGTCCCTGTTCCATCCCTGGATGCTACCCAGCCCTAACTTGTGCCTTACTCCCTACTGAGTCAGCAGTATAGGTCTTTCCCTGTCTCCATTCGTAGTCCCACATGGCCCGCTGGGCTTCATTTAGAGTGGAAAGGAAGGGTAAAGAGTCAGTTTGTCCTGTGGTCATAATGGTGTGTGGTACTTCATAACCATGGTCTAACTTCGCCTTCCTAATGGCTGTCTGAGTTGGGCATCACCACCAAGTAGCCAAGGAAAATGAAGCCCAGGGCCCCATGGCTGCCAGAAGAGCTGAGCTTTAATTAAGAACCCAATGCACAGCCTTTATCCTTTCTCAGTGTAAATGGAAGAAGATATTTTACATGCTTCCCCACTACCCAGAGTTATTGGCTTTAGAATTAGATCCAGTGGAATTGGCTGGGTGCATGGTCTGCAGAAATGTCCTTGCAGAGGTGGTTGAGCACCTACAGATATGGAGATTTGTTGAAGCTGAGATATCAGAGGCCTCTCGTCTAGTCACTCTATCATTTGCTAGGAACATTCACTGGTCTTGGCAAAACTCCTGAACTGTCTACCTGCTGTGTTCTTTTCCTCTCCACTCTGTCTTCCCTCTAGCTGGGCTGTCAGCACTGTGCCATGTTCTTCACCCTAGCCTTTGTCCCGGGACCCTGTTCCTATTGTTGTCTTCCTGGGCCTGGTGCCTCAGTCTTCCTGGTTCTCCCCCAAGCTCTGGCCCAAAGTTTTGGAATCTACAACACCGAGCTTGTCCATCAGCCCCTTAGTATCTCTCTGGCTTGCAGCCTAGTTCTCATAGTTGCTTCACATACTTTTCTCCAATAGTGCAGTCTTAGATCAGTCAGTCTCACTGTACTTGAGAAGAGGTTAGGAAAGGAAGAAATGGCAGAAATGAAATGTTGGCTGGAAGCTTCTGGTGACTGTCAGAGACTGGGAAGACCTCTGATACGAGTAACCTTTTGTCTGTGCCTGTCCTGTTCTGTCCTACCAACCCTGTTGAAAATGGTTTGGTCTATAGGTGCCATAAATAGACCCTTTGTAGATCTTAATTGTTTAACCAATATATGGCCATCTAATCCATCCATTTATTAGTTCATTTGAGGTTAACAAATTCTATACACATTCACACAAATGTACACATATGTCCTAGAATTTCAAATGTTGTAGGTGCTCAACACATACTGGTAAGTAAGGTAGTCCATCTCACTGTGGAGCTGCTGTCTGATGGGAGATGAACAGCCACCAATAGTAAGTTATGATTCAGTCCTTGAGGTGTACGCTCCTGGGGCACTTACTCAGAGAGGAGGCTGCTCACAGGACACCTCTAGGAAGTTTATTTTGTACTATGATGTAAAAAAGTTGGAGAAAGGATATAGTGGAAAGGAACGACAATCTTGGAAGGTCAAAGCTGAGAGAAAGCCCTGGGCTTTTGTAGGGGTTTTGGATGAATTGGCTTGACAGGAACAGGAGTACACCTGGGGATGGGAGTGATTGGAAGGCCTTGCCTATTATGCTTGGAATTGGGATTCAGTATTGGGACTGGAGTAGTTGACTGAAGGATTTTCATCTAGGCTTGAATTAAATTTGAAAGGTCACTTCAACTAGAGATCAGTGGTAGGAGAGACCAGAATAATACCGAGGAGAGAAATTGAATGAAACAAGTAGCCATGGAAGGAAGAGGAAGCCAAGATTTCAAGGGTTATCAGATGACAAGGGCTTTGAATTCAGTGTCTGATTGATGACAGGAAGTGAGACAGAAAAAGTCCTTTGGCTCAAAATTCTGGTCTGTTTTGGTCCTGGTAATGGGAGCATAGGATAAAGAACATACTGGAAGGGGGGGGCGGTTGCTTTAGATTGGTGATGCTCCCATGGATACCACATTAGAAGATGACCCAAGGCAGACATTTCCAATGTCTGGGGTTTAGCAGGAAGCCTGGGACTTGGTAATGCTTAAGTGTTGGAAAAGCCATGCAGGAAACACTTTCTCATTTGGTGGGGGTGTAACCATGTTCTTACATACAGTATGGAGGAAGGGAGGGAACTGTATTCAAGCATAGAGACTATGTTGCCTGTGTGAATGGCTCTAGGTCTCTCTGAGTAACAAAGAGATACTTGAGCCATTCTGGGTGGTTGTAGGTTGGCAAGGAGTTAGTGAAGACTCTGGTAACTGTAACTTCTTGTTCTGAACTGTTCTTGGTCATCATGACTTGGGGTCCATATTGAAGTTTGGGGCAAGGGTCAGGATGAAAAGATGTGTTTATAAGGCTTCACACCTGAGGCTCTCAGAAAAGGGCCTGCTACTATGGACAAGAGGGAGCTTTGGGTTATAGAGAGGCTACTGCTATAAAGAGAGATGCTTTAATTTTGAAGGAATTTAATTCCTTTTAAGATGGGGTTGGGCAGAATAAAAGGTATGAAGTTTGAGGACACCAAATACTTTTAGCACCTCATTACTGAATAATATTTTGTGTGAATTAAAAAAAAACAAATTTCCATGGTTTTTTACATGATGATTCCACTTTGTGTCTTTGTTTATCCTAGCAATACTATGAGGAAGCCACTTTCTTATTCCCCTTTGAAAGATATGGAAACTGAGACACAGAGAGATTAAGTGACCCACCTAAGAGTTATACAGCTGCCTGTGGGCAAATGTTAGGATCAGAACACAGGTTCCTGACTTAACCTGTGCCTAGTGACTGGGTTCAGTGGCCTCTCTGTGTGCTGCAGTGAGAGAAAGAGGGCTCCATTTTATCCTCTCACCTACTGGATTTTGTCTTTGAAGTAGCCCAGGCTTTGCTGAGAAGAGTCTTTAGGACCCAGCTTCCTTTGACCTTGTCTCTGTTAGAAGTGTTTGGGTCCGCAGCCACTCCTCAGCTTGTGCTAGTCTATGTATGCCAGGGGAGTGAAATGTCCATCTGAAGGTCATAGACCAGAGGAATCTATGGCACCAGGCTCCTGGGGGCATTCCTTGCCAACTCTATTGCCACTAGGAGGACTTTGATTAGAACAGAACACCTGTTGCTCCTAAATAACCTTATGGTGAAGACATTGCAGCTAAAGATGAGTTGCAAAAGTTCTAGAACGAGTTTTCTAGAAGGAGAAACTCTGTGCTCTCACTTGTCCTGCCACCTTCCATGCAGCCAGCAGGATGTTTTGACTTTAGCTGCCGGGCACTGGCTGTTGACCAAACTTCCTAATCTTGGTTTAGCTACTCTGAAAGCGCCATGGACACAGCTCCACAACACAACCTCCTTACATCCCTGGTGAATCTGGAAGACGTTTTTAATGGTCTCTTTTCATACTTCTGAACTAATCACCTGATGAAGAACACCCATGATCTTTATCCTTAGAGCACTCTCGGGACCACAGAGAGCCCAGCTGAGTCCCTCAACACCTGCAAGAGAGCACTCTGCCGCACAGGGTGCAGCCCCAGATTTTCCAAAAGGACTTTGAGACCACTAGGGTGCTGCTCATGACTTAAGAGGAGTCTGGGATTTATTTACACCAAATGAAGAAGAATCTGTAGGTATCCCTGTGACCCAGATTATTAAGGAAGATTCAGATAAGCAAATGATAATAACTGAAGTGGAAAGTGGTTGTACCACTACCAGGTTTGATACTTGAACTCTTTAACTCTTTAATGGCTTCATGAGATTTATATAAGCCTGTGGAGGAGGAAATTCCAGCCCAGAGATGAGAAATGACTCATTTAAATTCTTACTGTAACCCTGGCATATGTGAGAAAGTACATCTTGCCTTTGCAGTCCCTGAACACAGGGTTGCAGATCATATCCTGCATACTCAACCTCAGCTATGATCTTATAGTCATGTAACATGGCCCTGAAAGACCCTCTCCCACATCTCCTGGTCCATAAGGAAATAGGCACTTACTGATAGACTGAGAGTTCCCTCCAGTATCCTGGGTAAATACTTCTGACCATCTGTCCCACGCCTCCAAGGTTTTAAGTTTCACTTAGCTGGCTTTTACTTCAGACTTACTGTTCTCTTAGACCTTTCCTCATCTTCCCTCCTCAGCCTCTAGGATCCTCTTTGCCTCTTTGTTTTTCTCAGATCATCAAGGCACTGGGTACTTTTCAATTCTTTTCTCTTTATCTCTTATCATCCTGTTTGAGTCCGGTCAGTGGGATGTATATGTACCCATCAGAGTAGCCTTAATACAGGAGCCTCTTGAGGTGGATGAGCGCTCACTGATAATCAGAGCACACGCCTTTAGTCCCAGCACTTGGGAGGGAGAGGCAGGTGGGTCTCAATGAGTTCGAGACCAGCCTGGTCTACAAGAGCTAGTTCTAGGAAAGCCTCCAAAGCGACAGAGAAACCCTGTCTCGAAAACAAAAAATCAACATGTAAAAAATCATTATGTGCCAGATAGTGGTAGATCATGCCTTTAATCCCAGCACTCGGGAGGCAGAGGCAGGCAGATCTCTATGAGTTTGAGGCCAGACTGGTCCACAGAGCAGCTATGGGTGTTACACAGAGAAACCCTGTCTCAAAATACCAATCCCCCACCCAAACCAAACCAAACCAAACCAAACCAAACCAAACCAAACCAAACCAAACAAAAACCCCAAAACAAACAAAACAAAACAATCCACTATATGACACCAGCTACTAGATAGGTTGGTTGCTTCTTCCTCTGCCTTATTCAGCTGATTGGCAATCTACTGTTAAACCAGCCTGCCTATCTAGAGCTAGTGAAGCTCTCAGATATTTTGAGCATTTAATTTGTAAGTCAGTTTACCTCTAAAAGGTAAATTATCTCTCTTACCTGTGTCTTCAGCTAGAGTGAAAGCTTTCAGTGACTGAGACACAACCTCCACATCATTGGTACCTTTCCTACCATACATCAACCCCCTGCTCTTTGGTGATTTTGACCACTAGGAAGCAGCCTGAAACCAGAAGTGAGTAGGCATAGCTTTAGAGCAGCAACAGAAACAGATGTCACAAACCCAGGGTGTTATATCATGTGTGAGATCATAACCACCCCCACTCCACAGGATATAATTAGCATGTTTGACCAAGCAAGTTTTAAGACACGGTTTTCTTTAGAAGTTGCCCTTCCTTCCTTCCTTCCTTCCTTCCTTCCTTCCTTCCTTCTCTCTCTCTCTCTCTCTCTCTCTCTCTCTCTCTCTCTCTCTCTCTCCCTCTCTCTCTCTCTTTGAGGCAAGGTTTCTTTGCATAGTTTTAGCTGTCCTAGAATTCCCTCTGTAGACCAGACCAGCCTCAAACTCAGGGCTCAGGGATTCTCCTGCCTTTGCTCCTTGAGTGCTGAGATGAAAGGTGTGTGCCACCATGCCCAGCTTAAGAAGTTGCTCACTTTCAACATTGAAGCAATAAGCAGATTAGAAATAGTGAGGACTTCAAGAAAGAAGACATCGATTTTTCCTGGAGAAAGGCCACCATATGACATATGAGATTGTTAGAAGGACATGTTAAGCCCTCTCCACTTTTAAAAGCCTCTGAAACCATCACTGGACTCTAGCAGGTTCAGCCATTCATTTACATGTTAGGCTCCATTTGTTCTGCTTGATGAGACCATGTACTAGTTAAAATTTTAGATGTCATCCCATCCAAAATAATGTTGTTAAACCAATTCACTTTGTTGTTCAAAAAAGTGTGTTTCAGATGTCTGGGAATGAGTTGATGAGGAACACCACACCATCTTCCCTGCTTTATCCCCAGAAATGTTACCTTGCTGGAAGAGCCAGAGACATAATAAACTCAGGACATGTATACTATGTGTCTGTTTATTATTTCACAATTACTTCTACTAGGCACAAAATTAAGACCAGCCGCATATTTCCCAGACCAGAATCCCTAGTCTTGGGCCTAAGTGTACTTGGGAAGTCTGCATAATCACTCTGTGTCTCAATTTACCTTCCTGTTAAGGTGAAGGAACAATGCTTTTGAGAATTGTTGGATTTTGAGAATACCATGTGGCAAACACTAGAACAGTAATATCCATACATTGAACTCCAGGAGAGGGGGGGGTGCGCAGAAGTTTACGGTCAAAACAGGAGACAGGAAAAGGGCTGCATGGGTGACCAACAGAAGAGGCAGAAGTCAGGGAGATCTCAGGAAAGATGGCTAGTCAGGTAGTAGGGGCAGATTAAAAAGATGAGTGGCTCACACAGGCAGACAGGCACACAGGCAGCAGACAAAAAGGAGAGAGAAAGCCAGATGGAGCTCAGTTGCCTGCTCAGTGTGCCCTTAGTGCCTCAAAGAACTGGTGGAGTGGTACAGCACTTGAGAGGTGGAGGCAGGAAGATCAGAAATTCAAGGTCATCCTTAGCTACATAGCAACACCCAGTCTCAACAAACAAACAGACTGAAATAAGAAGAAAGGCAGAGGAAGAAAGGACAAAAGGGGGGCAGCATCCGAGTATGGAGGAGGAGGGCACTTAGGAGTCAGTGAGGTCATGCTAATTAAGGAAGTGAAGAATGGGTTCTTAGACTCAGGGTGGTCTCCCCTCATCCTCAAAGACCTGAGTTAAAACATTCAGTAAATGTATGTGTGGTTTTGTTTATTTTGTTATTTCGGTATTTTGACTCTTTCTGAACTAGAAAAATACTTTACTTTGACTTGCAAACTTCAGAATACATGCCTTATGAAATCTGAAGGTTTTGGGTGATGAAGTTGAGATGTCAGTTACCTGTTAGCAGGTCACATAGTAAGTCATGTTTTTGTGAGGCTTTATGGCAGGAAATGCACTTTTGCTTTCTCTTGTTTGACCTCTGAACCACACTGGGTGCTGCAGAGGGCAGGCACTCTCTTCTCCCTGGCAGAAACTCCTTCTGTGAGTGAGGTACTGGTCACCAGACAATGTGGCCACATTCCTAAGTCCTCCTCCAACCCTAGCATGCTCTTTAGCAGCCCCTTCCTCATCCCTGGCTCTTCTTACCCTGTGGTCCTGCTCTAGCCTCTTCTCACATGTGGCACTGGGAGCAGAGTATCATGAAAACCTCTTGATTCTCCACTTTCTTCCTGCACATGAAATAAGTACTTTTCAGTTTAGCGCTCTGCGGCACTGCATTTCACAGAGCCAGAAAAGTATCAAAAGTAATTGACATGGTATATTTAGGTTCCAGAAATGCCATGTTTGTGAATACGTGTGTGTGTGTGTGTGTGTGTGTGTGTGTGTGTGTGTGTGTGTGAACATGCACATTTATCCATGTTTTAAGAGTTATTTTATGTGTATAGGTGTTTTGCAATATATATATTTACCATGTGCATGCCTGGTAACCATAGAGGCCAGAAAAGGACATCATATCCCCTGGGACTAGAGTTACAGATAGTTGTGAGCTGCCATGTGGGTGCTAGGATTCAAACCTAGGTCATCTGGATGAGCAGCCACTAGTGTTCTTAGCTGCTGAGCCATCAATGTACCAGCCTTGTCACTGTGCTTTTACAGCCTGTAGAAATGGGGTCAGGGCTCCATTGCTCTTGACACTGCTTTTGAGTTCTTTTTCCCAAGGAAGTTTCCCAGGTTTTGTGACTACTTTACTCCTGTTAGTGTTGGTCTCCTCATGACTGGCTATAGACACGGAGAAGAAAGACAAGTTATAGGAGCAGATCACCAGCAGACTTGCTTCAAAATAAACTGTGGCTCAGTCTTCCTGTTCCCTTCTTATTCTGTCATTGTATGAATTCATATGTCATTGCATAAAGTAAGAATTGGGAGAAGGGAAAAAAAGGAATTGGGAGAAGGGACTTGATGTCCTCAGACAAGGTATGTTCTTTGATTTGGCTATATGAACAACTCAAATGATTAGTTGGATGGTCTAAATGGATTCTGGATTAGCATCAAGGATCTCACCAAGAGCTTACTGGAGCATGCATAAAACCCTGAGTTCAATCCTTAACTACCTTATAAAGTGAAGCCTAATGGCATGTCTTTAATCCCAATACTGGAGAGGAGGTGGCAGAAGGATCAGAAGTTCAAGGTCACCCTCAGCTACATATTAATGTAATTCTTAGTATCTGTCATGGGTAGAGAAAACAAACACCAGAACTAAATTAAATATGTCATATGGGGAAAAGAAGGAATGATATAGTTGAAAGGATTTGTTTGTTTGATATTAAAAGTGCAATGCATTAATCACCAGGTATTCTGTCTATAGATAAGGAACTACAGGTTTTTAGAAAGCTCTGGTAGAGTACAACCAAGACAACTAAGGGACAACTCACCCCTGCAGTATCCCATGGGTCCCTCACAGCAGAGGACAAGTCTAGCTGCATCTCACTGAGAGACTCATAAAAGACCCTAAAGTGAATATTCTGGAAGTAGCAGAAAAAAGGAGACAAGGCCAAGGCAGAACCAAGTGGACACACTGGAGGATTCAGCCACACTCAGCCATAGGCCAGAAAGCCGTTGGATTTTGGTCTTGATCTCTTTTGCAGGGCTCCATACCTACTTCACTTTGGTTGGAGCATCTATCTCTTGGTCTTTGTTCTGTACACTACTTAGAAAATTAGAATTTTTTTTTTTACTAAAGACTGAACTACCAAGCACAACTTTCCATAGGAAGATAAATAAAAAGTGCCTAAACTGTCTATTTTTAAAATTGAGAAGGCTAGACAAATATAAACCTTAAAAGCTGATAATTAATAACGGAACAGGATAGGGAGAGAAGAGAAAAAACCGATTAACACCAAAGAAAAGAAAAAGGTGAAGGTAAAGGGGGATGAAAGGGGAGGGAGAGCAGATGCAGGAAGGATGAAGAAATTTATGTGGAGGGTGGGACATAGGGAAGAGGAGTCGGGTGGAGTCAGGCCCAGCCTGAGTGTGGTTCCGAAGGTCAGATGTGGACTCAAATCTAGGAAGAGCTCCCTCAGGTCTTAGAATGGAACACTGAAAGGATCCTTGGTATCAGGATGTTACCAGGATGGCTATGCAAACCCATGCAGAAGGGGCCAGCCATTGGTAAAAAGCCAGAAAAACATGAAAGAAGAGAAAGAAATGGTACTTAATACAAAGTGAGTCTAATAAGGAATCTGGGTACAAGATCGACACAACCAATTGTATTTCTATATACAATAAAAAAAAGAAATGGAAAACATTCAAGATCATGTTTTATGGAAACATTAAAAACCTGAAGGTGACTTTCCCAGCCTCATTTGTTTATAATGAAGGGTTCTGAAACAGAATACTACAGTGGACAGCCCAGGTTTACAGATCAGACATCCTAAGTGTTGACACGGATTTTATCTTTTAACCTTCACAACAACCTCTAATGGCTACTGTGAGGGTTAACTGAGGCAGTATGTGTAAAACCCTAGCAAAGTGCTTTGCATGTAATACATTCTTGCTAAACTGCAGCCCTCCAAAGCCAGTCATGATTTTAGGGACAACTCAGAGTCAGTTGTGAGTGGCACTAAGCTGCTGTTTACTCGGCTCAGCATTTGTAGAATCAACAGTCCCACAGCATTGTTTTGAAATTTTGATTAGCTCATTATGTCCTATATTCACCCGGAAACTGTTCTGGGGTATAGGAATAAAGTGGGTGAACAAAATAGGCCTAAGTTGATGTTTCAAGGGACTTTAGTTTCACAGGAAACAGCATCTGATCACTGTATCATGGATGTGCCACAAGGTTGAAGAACTGGTGCTTTGGGAGCATCCATGGGGGATATGTTACACACACACACACACATACACACACACACACACACACACACACACACACACACACACACACCCTGGCAGTGGGGAGTTGAGCTCTGAAGGGCAAGTGGAACAGGGCTGGAGCAATGAGAATGGTCTGTGCAGAGAAGGCAGACTCTGGAGGGGGTGAGGGCTGCCAGGGACATCTGATATGTTTCAGGGGCTCAAGACAGTGTCTGAAGGCCTGAATCACAGAGAATGGGGAAGGCTTGTTCCTTTATTTGTGGCTGCTAGGGATAAGGGCACATCACTTGGGTCCTGGGAGTCTCTTCAGGATTGTTGTATTCATCCTGAAGACAGTGGAGCACACTGCAGGGTTTAATGAAAAGGCTCGGTGTGGTCTGATGTGTATTTCCAAGTGTCTCCACTGAGGAGGCCACTCCTGTTGTCTAGGGAGATAGGAATGTAGGTTACATTTTGTCCCTGTCTGTAGAGAGGGAAGTAATGTGTATATCTGAATTACAGGGCCTGCTGTTAGCTTGGAAGCAAGGAGGGGTGCCCCTATGCTACTCCCTCTAGCATTTGACTTACAAAGCTGAATGACTAGGAATGACATCCATGGAGAGGAAAGTCATCTTTCTTTACTAGGCAATAGCTTTATTACCTTTATATTGAAACCCGAGAATGTATTGAAGTGTTTACTGCCCTCAGGAAATTTGAACACTTCACACATGGGGGAAATAATGACAGATTTGGGACATTGATCATGAAAGTTTATAGCTGCATGCTCAAGTGTTTTCCCTTTGCTTTCCAAAAGTAGACAAACTGGTATATATTCAAGCTTTCTTTTTTCTCAAGTACAGGCTTATCAAGGTTCTAAATTCATGAAAGTTACATTTAAAACTGGTCTCCTGCCTTCTCACCCCCATCAAATCTATTTCTTTAATCTGAAAAACTGTATACAATCCATGACCGAAATCACCCATGTTTTCAACTCCTTTTCAGTAACGTGTTAAGTCTCTTTTTCTCAGGACCCTGAGTAGTTAGATTTCTGCTTGAGACAGTCTCACCCCATCTGATGGCTGCACCACTAGGGCCATGTTAAGAGTTGCTCTCAAGTTCCCTTCCTGTGGTTTGGAGTGACTTTGGCAGGTATACCAGGGCTAGAAAAGACTTTCACCTTGGTGAAATCGTCATTCAATGCTAGTATAAGTTGCAAGCTTGCTGCAAGCTCTGGAGTTGAACTGGGTTCCCCTGGACAGAATGAGACCCCCTGGAACCTTGGCATGCTTTGGAGGGAAGAAGATCACAGTTCAAGTTTTTCATAACTTCTGGCCAGCTTTATATAGGAAAGTATCCCATGAAGTCCCTTAAAGGGAAGGAAGGGAAGCCACAGATAGTATTAGTCCAGACTGAACGTATAAAATTAGAAAGCCCTACTAAAGCTTTTCTTAAGTACAGGACTAGGGCTGGGGGATACAGCCCATGGGGCATGTGTGGACCTCAGGTCAGGTGGTAGGTGTGGACCTCAGGTCATAAACTAGTAGCTTCCTTGGTGGTGGGAACTGGGACAGGACCTCATGAGCTGCCTTAGCTCCCAGTGGCAGCCCCTAAATTCAGGCAAATGGAATCTCAGAGCTCTTGTGGAATGGGTCTCCTCTCTCTTCCTACATTCCCAGTTGACAGCCCAACTCTAACCCTGCCCTTTTCTGCAGCACTCCACCTCAGTGAGCATCATGGGCTTTTCCAACACTCTGGAGATGGAGCTGTCATCCACCAGGCTGGCGAGGACCATAGAGCCACAGATCCACAGGGTGAGCGGCCTGACAGCTGGTCCCACCCACACAATTCCGAGCCTGCTGAGTGGCCCACCACAAACTGTGTCTAGCCTGATGCATGTTTCAAACCATGCTGTGCCCAGCCCAGTCAATCACCTGCAACCCGTGCCAAATCTTGTATGTGGCACACTCCAGTCCATGCCCAACCTGAGGGGTGATTGCTCCCAGGCCATTACAAGCCTGGCAAGCAACCACTCACAAGCTGGGCCCAGCCTAATGTCTGGGCACACCCAGGCTGTGCCGAGTCTGGCCACTTGTCCTCTGCAGAGCATGCCTCCAGTTTCTGACATACATTTGGAGACTAGATCCACTTCCAGTCCTAGCTCTGGACAAACTGCAGAGAGTGTGGGCTCCAAGGATGGGGCCGAGTCCTCCCTGGGGAATGCCCTATGTAAGGTAGGTCTTGGGAAAGTGGCATTCAACTTTTGCTGATTGTGAAGCAAAAGGTTGGCCATTGGCAGCCTTTTCTTAACCTTAGCAGTTTTGCTGATGGCCAGAAAGTCTGATTTGATTCTTGTTGACTTTTCACCTTTAACAGATGGAAAGTGAGGATTGCTCTAGCTTCACAGACTCAATAGGACAAGTCTCCACAGCCTCCAGTCTGGATGTTCCTAAGGATTTGGTTATTCCCTCAGAACTGGAGGAACCAATTAACCTCTCTGTGAAAAAACCTTTTCTCGTGCCAGTGATCAACACATCTACTGCTCTACAACAGTACCAGGACCCAAAAGGTAAGACGTGAGTAAGTGGCTGCCTTTCCTGTTGGCCACAGACTTGAGCAGGCCTCTCAGCACCTCTAGGTGCTTGGGCTTGGTCTGGAGGATGCTACTTATAAGGCTGGATTTGCTTCTGTCCTTTGGAAGTGATGTACATGCTTCTGCTTCCCTAACCATGGCAGCACCAATCAGTGTGGCCCACTTCTAATCTTCCCCCATGGAACTCATCCTGGGCAGTCTGGCTTTGTATGTAGGCACACTAGAAGAAATCACTCCAAAAGAGCTAGCCTTGGCAAAATGTTGTGAGTGAAAAGGTGTGTCTGATGGTTCTAGTTAGGACATCAATTCTGTTTGTTGTGAAATGGATATCTGCCATTTGCCTCAGTAAATGGGACTCACAAAACTACTGCATAGAATAGGGGACAAACAACTACAGAGAAATCACTCAGCCATTTACTCTGTAGCAGCAAGAATTTTCCATGTACTCAGCAGTCATGTGGATTTGTGCAGTGCCATATAATGAAGGGAATTTAGACCACTGGAGACAGGCTCTGAGTTTCTTCTTAGGGAGCTGCCTTTTCTCATTCTACCACTTGTGTCCTGTGGATGGAATTCAGGATGTCAGACTTGTCAGCAAGCACCTATACCCACTGAGCTGTCTCTCCAGCCCACCAATCCCTTAAGGTCGTTTGTTTCAGTGTTGATCAGTGGTTTGTTTCATCTGATAAGGCTTAGTCAAGAAATTAGGGTCAAATACTGACCACTTAGGGTTTTTTCATGTGTGATATTATTGCTTATTTTGAAATGGATCAGTCTATTTTGTAGGTACTTAATACATACAAGAACAACAATACCAACAAATGGACTAGTTTTCTCTTTATATTGACAGACCAACTGAAAAAATATTGGTCCTTATTACATAAGTAATATTACCATATATTTTATGCAATTAAATCAAAATTCTAGAGCCAGTTTTGCCCAAAGAAAGTACATAGGACAGTGCTAATAAATGGTAGTTCCTGTTTGTGCACTGTTCCCTGCCCATCTGTGTTGACTGTGCTGTGCAGAGGCTCTTGCTCTCAGGGGTGATGCTAGAAGAATCTCCACACTAACTGAGATTTCAGAGAATGACAGGAGGTGACACTAGTGTATTGGAAACAGATTATTTCTGAGCTCTTAGAAGATGGCTATCAGGGCCTCACCCAGCTCTTACCTTTCCTTCAGCAGGCTCTGAGTATTGTCTGTGCTAATCTTTGCCAAAAAGCTGATGGCTTTCAGCCTCTCTCAGGAAGGGGACACATAGTAGGATTGTCACCACCATGAATGAACACACTTGGTAACAATTGTGTGGCCAATGTATGACCAAAAGCTCAGATAACAGAAATAAGCAGAAGGTATAAATGATATTTGTTGCCACAATGTATGTCACAGCTATTTAATTTGTCTTTTGTCTTAGAATATGAGAATTTTGAACAAGGAGCCCTGGAGCTGGATACAAAAGAGAATTCAAGCGTCAGGTAGTGACTCTGGGCAGACCTTCTTACCCTCAACTTTCTGTCCTAAGAGGTTGGCACAGGAAGTATAAGAACTTGAAGCAGAAATTTGTCTATACCTGCCATCACCACCTGCTGGGCCTCAAGTGGGATCCATGTGGTTGGGTGCCTATCATAGTTATGGGAGAGTTCCAGGCATTGTTAGGTATGCATCTGTGTGTAACAGTCCTTGCTCTTTAGGGAGCCCTCCTTTGACTACAGATGGTACCAAAGGTCTTTCCAGTGTTTGACAGGGTTGACTGGGTTAAACTTGGTAGGAGGCAGAATATAACCTATGGAGGGTCAACCGATGAGGCTGTTCATTTGGGGGGTCATGAATGAGCCTAACTTAGAGATTGAGGCTATCTGGGGCTCATGAGGTGACTCAGAGTGTCTCTCTTACCACAGAGCCATCAGTAGTGATCCCAGGATTCCCTACGTGCGACTGGAGCGGCTCAAGATCTGTGCTGCCTCATCAGGAGAGATGCCTGTGTTTAAGCTGAAGCCCCAGAAGAACAGCCAGGATGGGAGCGTCCTGCTGGTGATAGAGTGTGGCACCGAGTCCTCTAGCATGTCCATTAAGGTACCATTTGACTCTGCTTGGTTCAGGCTAGGAGCCTCTTGTTTTTCTTTGCTGCTGCTAGAATACTTGCTTTAGGGACTTTTGTGAACCTCAGTGGGATTGTAGCTAGCCTTGTCCTCTGCTGCATGGCATCTGGGAGATACAGCAGGGTTGAGCTAAGACTTGTCTGGCTTGTGGTCCAGGAGTAAGAGATCCTCACAGTAAGTGTTCAGTCTCTGCCAGTCTCTCCCCCGCCCCACCACACCCCTGCCAACCATTTGTCAATACTGTGCTCCAGCTGCTCAGACTCACTTCTTCCCCAAGGTCAGCCAGAACAGCCTGTCTGATGCCACCCAAGGCCCAGGGCTAGGGGGAAGAAAGGTCACTGTCACATCTCTGGCTGGGCAGCGGCCACTAGATGTGGACAGTGCATCTTCTGAAGAACACAGACTCATCCCCCGAAGTCTTGGAAACAAAAAGTACACCCCAGCCCCCATAGAGAATGAGGACTTCTGTGCTGTCTGCCTCAATGGTGGAGAGCTGCTGTGCTGTGACCGCTGCCCCAAAGTGTATCACCTTTCCTGCCATGTGCCAGCCTTGCTCAGCTTCCCAGGGTGAGTCATGCCATCCCCTGGCTAACAGGGTTTTATCTTCAGGGACAGATCATTCTGGCCAGGCCCACAGTGCTCCCGGGGTGGGCTTACCGGGGCTGACACCAAGTCTGGTTCTGATAGTTGGTGGGCCCTGCAATGGTGTGCCTTCTACACACAGATTTGTCCCATACCTAGCCCTAGCTCCTCCCTAACTCCTGTTTTATTCTGAATTCATGGCATCTTCATTTATTTTACTTCTTTCAAGCCTGTGGCTAGCACGCCATTCCTTTCATTGAGACAGGGCTGGGGACACAGTTTCTTACTTCAACAACCCCCCCCCCATTTTCTATGCCTGTCTTGGGCAGAGGGTTGGGGGAGGACGTGGAGTCTAATATGGTGTTACCTGCTGTACAGGGGAGAGTGGGTGTGCACCCTGTGCCGCAGCCTGATGCAGCCTGAGATGGAGTACGATTGTGAGAATGCTCGCTATAGTCAGCCGGGAGTTCGGGCACCTCCTGGCCTGAGCATGTATGACCAGAAGGTAGGGAAGGGTTTTTGGAAAAGAGTTTTCTATGTGAGGCAGCCCCATTGTACCTACAGAAGCTAGGGTTTTTCAAGGGGGATGCAAGCCTTTTGGGAGTGTGGGCTTTGTTAGGCAGCTGTGACATTTCTGTGACAAAATACCTGAGAAAATCCACTTACAGCAGAACAGGTTATTTTGACTGAGGGTATCATTCCATGGTCACTGAGCTTCATTGTCCCTGGGTCTCTGGTGAGGCAGAGACAGTAGAATGGGGAGCATGTGGGAGGGCGGAGCTTGCCTCATGGCTGTCAGAAAGCAGAAAGAGAGAAGGGGGCCCCAGGGACAAAATATACATGCAAGGATGTGGGTGACCACTTCCTCCCACTAGCCGCCACCCCTTAAAAGTCTCACCTGCTCTCCTCAGTCCAGAGTGGATGGATCCCTGTGCCTTCATGGTTAAGTCACCCTCTAAAGATCCTGCCCTTGGGACCAAGCCTTCAATACACGAGCTTCAGGGAGTGGGGAGGTTGCGGGGGGAGGGAGGCATGAGCCATGCCTGATGACTTGCCCTGTGGAAATTTATGTGATTGTCCCTTGTCCAGAAGTATTTTTTTCTGGCCTGGGAGCCCAAGCTGCCTTCTTAAGGTGGCTGACACCCTTGAGGTTAGAGCCAGACAGTTACCAGGGTTACCATGTTTAGTTCTCATCTGAGGTGGAGCCAGAGCAGTGTGTCACTTGCCTCTTGTGATTTCTGCAGAAGTGTGAGAAGCTGATCCTGTCCCTGTGCTGCAACAACCTCAGCCTGCCCTTTCACGAACCAGTCAGCCCCCTGGTAAGGAGGCCCCATGCTTCTGCCTGCTGCTCTCCTCTCCTTTCTGCTCAGGAGACCCCCTAGGGGTCACAGCCACTCCTGATTCTTTCTCTCCCTCATAGCTGCTACTGCATCAGACCTGACTTAGCAAGTGACACCTCTTCTCCCTCTTCCCATACTTTTATTCCTCCTCTTGTCTACTCTTTCACTTACATTCTAACTCATTCTCCAGCTCCTCGTTTCTTAGCTATTCCTGCACTAATTTTTTTTTTCCATCTCCTCCACCTTCCTCAAGGCCAGACATTATTACCAGATTATCAAGAGGCCCATGGACCTATCGATTATCCGGAAGAAGTTGCAAAAGAAGGACCCAGCTCACTACACCACTCCAGAGGAAGTGGTGTCAGATGTGCGCCTCATGTTCTGGAACTGTGCTAAGTTCAATTATGTATGTTGGGTTTGTTTTCATTATTTCACAGTGACCCTAAGACTGTCATGGCTGGGGGCAGATGAGTCTGGGAGCAGAGTCCTGGGGTTTGCTATGGTTTAAAAGCCCTCTCCCAAATGTGGGCCCTAAGCATGGACTCAGAAGGATGGGGGAGGTACTAGTAACTGGCCAACTGTGGGTATCTGCTACGATTACTTGTACTTTATGAGCTGCTACCAAATGGATTGTTTTGAGTCCTAGGAGAATATACCAAGCTCCAGGTCTCTCAGGATGAGATTCCAAGATGGGCCAGTCAGGCTTGTGCTCCCTGTATCCCTTCTGATGGAGGGGCATAGAGGAGATGACCTGGTAGAAACAGGTTGGACCACTACTGTCTCCCCTTGCCAGCCTGACTCGGAGGTTGCAGAGGCTGGTCGCTGTCTGGAAGTATTCTTTGAGGGCTGGCTAAAGGAGATCTACCCAGACAAAAGCTTTGCCCAGCCCCAGCAAGACGATTCAGACTCCGAGGACTTATCTGGAGAGAGTGGCTGTACCACCCCTCAGGGCTTCCCGTGGCCTCCCTACATGCAGGAAGGCATCCAGCCCAAGAGGCGGCGGCGACATATGGTAAAGAGCTGCTGCCATCCAGTGGGCAGGGTGGGTGGGTGGTGGCACTGGCAAGGGGGCACCTGAGCATCATGTGAAGAGCACAAGATGGAGTTGTGTTGATGAACCATCACTCTCAACCCCTTAGCATTTGAGAAAGGTAGGGTGATATGAAGATCACCAACTCTAGTTATCAGTGAAGCCTGGAATGTAGAGGGGCCCATGTTCCTGCCCAGGGACCTCTAGGGTGAAGAGAGGTGTTCTGACCCTCAGCTCAGTACTGGTTATACTACACTAAGACTGTGATGCCCATAGAAAGTGAGCTACCTGACATCAGTGCTTGATTCCTGCCTGGGCTAGAGGGAGAAAAGAAGGGACCCTTTTAACTCCTGGCTCTAAGAAGGAAGCAGAGGGCTTGCTTGCAACAGAGAGACTTTCAGGACCTTCTGATTCTTTCATCTGTGCAGACCTGAAAGATCACTCTCCTTCCCTGCTTTCCTCCATTCTTGTGTCCCTCCCCCTTGCCCTTTTCCTTCCCTCTTTCTTCCTTCAAACCCTCTTTCCATGTTTCTTTTTTGCCATAGGATCTTACTATGTAGTCAAGGCTGGATTGGAACAAACTGTAGAGACCAGGCTGGCCTTACACTTGTGACAATCCTCCTACTTCCTCTTCCCAAGTGCTAGGATTACAGGCAGGTGTCACTACCGGCAGCCATTCTGTTAAAGCCCACTAAAATGTGCTGCTGGTGTCCTGTGTGCCAAGGTCTGGCCAGAAACCCCTGGTATTTATGGCACTTGGTGCATCGTATATAGGGCCCTTGGTGAGTTCTGCCGATGCATCTCCAGGGTAGAATACATCAGCACTGGGGAACCCCAGTCCTGACCCTGGTCCCCTTCAGTTTAATAAATCCAAATTTGAATATTCCAATTTCTTTTATCTCAGGAGAATGAAAAGACAAAGAGAATGTCGTTTCGCCTGGCCAACAGCATTTCGCAGGTGTGAGAACTGGAAGGAGACTGGGGCGCTCTGGTGACTGAAGTCCCACCCTCTCGACCATCCCTCCCCATCCTTCAGCTTATCCTCTTCAGAGTGTGGCTGTGAGATGAGTCTTGTTGAGTGGGTAGCGCTCCCTTCATCATTTGCATATCTAGCATTTATTTGGGAGCCATAGTGCATCCACCATAAAGAAGATTTCAGTAAAACAGGGAAGAGGGAGGTTCCTCATTGGCAGAGTAATCGGACATACAGGTTCCATGCCTCTCAAGGCTTGGGAGGACCTTGCTTCCTCATGAGCTCTCTCACTTGAGGAGAGCAGACTTTGTTCTCCTCTCAGCAGCCTTGGGCTCAGGAGCACTGTGTGTGTCTGAACTCCTGGCTTAGAAGCGGGTACGAGAAGGGAAGCGAGATTTGGATGGATGGAAGGCCTGTGATTCCCTGTCCCAGCACAGCCAAAGACTGTCACTGTTTGCCTTTGCTCGTCCTGTTGGGACAGAGGTATCTGCCATTGGCAGAATAATGGAGGCTTCTCGAGGCCCTAGGTCTCAATTTGTGCCTATTTGGGTTCTAACGGTTTTCAGGGTATTTGCTTTTCATGTCCCCTTTCCTGAGTAGGACTTGGGTGGTCACTGTGAAATGCTATGTGTGGTTTGGCACTCTTGCCTGAGCTAGGCGGCAGTGCAGAGACCAGATTTCATTTTCATCCAGAAGATGCCAGCTTCAGAGTCTGTCCCTCTGTGTCCTAACTCTGGGCTAATAGCACTTCAGACCCTACCTTCTCAAAAGTGACTATTATGTGTGTCAGTGGCTCTTCCTTGGTCATCTCTATTCAGACATCTGTATCTTGAGTTTTACTTGGGAGAAGTGTGAGATGGTGTCTGCTGCAGGTACAGAGTTTCCTGGCAAGAATAACCCACAGCCAATACAGTGTGCTGTGCCTCTTCTCCTGCCCAAGATTGTAGTTCTCTTTTTCACACAACCAAAGATCAGAACTATGGCCATGCTGTTCACAGCCCAGAATCAGCTAACACTCTGTCACCCTCTTTTGTAGGAGCTTGGAAAAGGCAGTGGTGACTGATAGGATCTAACGGAGGTATTCCTGGGCTATGGGCAGAGAGGGGAATCCTTTAGTGACCCTGAGGTAACTCTAGAGTCATGGTTCTCACAGAATACTCAGAAAGACATTCTGGAAGCCAAGAGCAATAGAACTGCAGGCCACATCGTAGATGGATCTCCACAGTGTAGGCAGGGTTTGTAAGGAAGCCTCTGAGACATACAGGAACAGGCTCCTTCCTAGGCAAAGGCTTGGTTGAGGAAGGACTTTTGATTATATTGTTGGTGGAGATGGCATCTCAGTGACCTGGTCCTGAGGCATGGCTGATTTCAGGGGACTCTCAGGCCGTGGCTTTGTTTTTGCAAAGAGGTGCAATTTAATTAAGTGATTATTCATAGGGCCTTAGCTGGGAAGCCATCTTCTTTTTACCAGAGACCTTTTCTTCTTCTCTGTGAGAGAAGAAAAAGAACTCAATCCATTTCCCATTGGATTGAGGGAGCATCTTCACATCGAAGCCCTGCCCACTGCCTTGTCATTCAGCAGCACTGCCAAGCTCTTCAGTAGATGGGCTTCCATATCCTGCTGTCTAGTTTCCGGCAGCTCAATATTCAGTTCTTTTCTAGTCAGGTAACCTTTGAAAACAGGCTTTGCTCCTTATGTTCACAAAGCTTTTTGCTGTGGCTCTGACTATTTCTCTTGATTTTTGCATCCTTTTCTTTGATTGGTCTGGTAAGGTTCCTTCTGTTTGTGCCTTTCTAATTCCTGCTGATTCCTTTTGTGGCACATATTCCATACTTTATGGTGTTTGGCCCTGGAAAGCCACTGAACACTATGATAGCCTGAAACCTAACAGCCTTTCCTGGACCAGCTGGAGACTGTGCCCATGACATGGAAATGCCTGGTTCAAAGCCTTGCTTCCCCTTTCTTGGTACAGCTTGTAGCTTGAGTGTGTCCAGTTAGTACAAGGATCAGCTTCTGGGCCCAGAGATCTTGGAGATCTGGTAGGCAGTCCCCTGTTCCCTTTCCGCTATAGAGCCCCTCTGTGTTGAGAGGCTCCCTCTGGGCATGTGAGCAGGGCAGATAGGAAAGAGGGATGCCTTTTCCTTCAAGGATGTGAGATCCTGGCCATCATTCCTTTCCTACACTGACTAGCCCATGGGATTTTTCCTGGAACTATGTTTTTAAAGTCATCTTTCTTTGCATGCAAAAACAGAACTGGAAGTTTAAGAAATTTAAGACAAAACCAAATACTTATTCACTAAGTAAGTTTTGCTCTTTGGCTCTTCAAAATTTTTATTGGATCCTGCAGTGACTTATTCACATACGGCCCAGTCATAAAGTCAGTTAAGCTCATTGATACTGGACAAAGTCATGCAATGGAAATGCAATGAGTTCTGGTTGTTTTGCTGCAGTGTGCAGCCCTAGAAGACAAGAAACTTCTTTTGGGCTGTGCTGAGAAAGTGCTGGGAAATGTGATAGTAGGATGACTTCAGTGGACATAAGGGGATTTTAATGCAAAAACTGATACAGTATGGACTTTAGAAGCATTCTTTCACAGAATATGGGGTAGGTTGATCCACCTGAATTCTAGCAACAGGTACATGCCTGCTGTAGGAACCTTGCTGAATGGCAGCCACCAGGCCTTCCTTGGACATTTCTCCATGTGTGACATTGTTGGAAACACAGTGAATGTTGGCTTCCTATCCCTAGTTTTGTCAGTCTTTGTATGCCTCTTAATATCTAGGCCCCTCTTTGTAGCTGGTCTCTGTTCCATGCCCTGCTTTTACCACATTGGTCACTGTTAAACTTATGAGCTGAGTCCTTGCTCCGTGCCTCCTCTTCTCCAGCCCCACTCACTGCTGTGCATATTCCCTCCTCCTTTTGTCCATTTCTATGGCTGTATCCATCTCCCTTCTCCCAGTCTTTCACCCTTCTCCAGGATTTCCTTCTCTTCCCAGCATGAACCCAGGGCCCATCACATAAGTTCAGATTAGCATCTTGCACTTTGCTAACCTCCCTAACTTCTACTTTCTCCATTTTCCACATCATCCTGCTTTCTGTTCCTTTTTGGCTTCTAAGCACACCAGACTCAGAGCCACAGCCTCAGTATTGATTGGGAATTCTTGAACTTGGTATTACTCTCCTTTCTGATATACATTCTTCATCTTTGCTATTAGCTAATGACTGAGCTTACTGTCTGCTTCATTGAAGAGAGAGCCTAAGGCAAGGGCTTCCTGCCCCCTGCTCTTCTTCCTATTGACCAGTGTGTGTACCCTGCCTCATTTCCTTCCCTGTACTTCCAGTTCTGTATTTCCTGAGCCCTGATAAGTCCCCCAAGGCTTTGTTTTTCCCTTCCTGGACTCTGCAGTCGTTCTCCATTGCTTACCTCTACACAGCCTACCAAAGTTGTCACAAGATTAAAACAAAAATGTCACACCTGCATCATAGACCTTTTTCACTGTCCATCATTTTTCTTTTAAAATAGACTATTTGGCTGGGCATGGTGGCACACATCTTTAATCCCAGCACTTGGGAGGTAGAGACGGGAGGATCTCTGGGAGTTCAAGGCCAGCCTGGTCTACAAGAGCTAGTTCCAGGACAGGCCCCAAAGCTACACAGAGAAACCCTGTCTTGAAAATCAAACAACAAAAAGAATATATATATATTATATATATATATATATATATTGATTCTTCATCTTCAGTCCTCTATAGAATTTCATTTGGCACCAGTGACTATCCGGTTGCCAAATGAGCTGAATGTGTTTCATTTCTCAACTGTCTCAAACTCTGCCCAGCACCTCACTTCACCCACCATTCCCTTCATGCAGCATACTCTTTACTCATCTTTTAGGATATTCCAGGTTGCTACATTATCTTTATCTCGGCTGCAAAGGCTGACCTTGTTTGAAACTAGATAGAGGGATGTGCCTGGCTGTCATTGTTTTCTTCTCTCCAGGGTCTGGGTGAGCAAGAAGAATCATAGTTGATCCCCATTCCTGCTCTCTGTTTTTCAATCCCTTCTTCCTGGGTTTGCTTCTCCTCTGTGGAGCTTGTTCATAAGCACCTACAAAGAGTTGTGCATCTGTGAGCCCTTCCCTCGCTTGCTCCCAGGAGAACATAGAGACATGGGTGATTTGTTAAGAGCCCCCATCTCAGTCAGCCTAAGTGAGGGCTGGATTTGGTAGCTTGCAATCTGCCATCTGACTCAACTGAATTCCCACGCTGGTGGACACCTCACCAGTATGATCTGTATCAGCTGGAACCTGCCTCAGTCAGCAGGGAGCCAAGGATCATGGAACAGTATGCTTCCATGCAGGATTCTGTGCTGCAGCCAAGAGAGTCCTGGCAGGGTGGGGGAGTCTGTCACGATGGCCTTCTGAGGGAGGGGAGTGGGGTGCTTCCTCACTGAGCTGAGCCTAGCTCAGTTAGACCCCTCCCATAGGTTTTTCTCTTCTGTGTTGATCACCCCCCATCTGCTTACTTCAGATGTTACTGGAGCTGGAGGCAGATGGTAGCTGCTTTCTTGGAAGTATTGTAGAAGGACATCTGACTTGAGAGTTTGAGAATCTCAATTTTGGCATTGTCAGTGATGGTTGGTATGACTTGGGGTACAGTTCCCTCATCTATGAAGTTAGGAATCTTTCAGAGATCCCACAGCTCTAAAGATGACAACTATGATTCTAACTCTGGAGCCCAGATCACAGAGGAACAGAGGAACTCTGGGGGTGGGGAAACAGCTAGGGAAGTCCCAAACAAGCAGGGCAACAAATTCTACAGGCCAAACCGCACTGCTTTGAAGAAAGTCTTCATTGGTGGTGCTGCTTCTTGAGCCATATGCCCATACCTCAAGCTCTACTCTTCTCGGGTGTCTGGACACGTTCCTCCTACGTCTTTCCTAGAAACGGTCATTTGATCCAAAGTGGCTAGAGGCACAAGGAAGGGATTTAAGGGGAAGCATAATTGATTTTAAATGGACCCACACATTCAAAATCAAATAAAAAATAGCACTTTCCATTACCAGCAGTTCTGTCCTAGAGTGGTTTTTAGTGGAAATCGTTGAACCTGCTTCATATCCTTTTGGATCCTGGATTCCACCATCAGTAAGAGCATGGGCTAAGAAGGGGGAGAATACGGCTGCTCTCACTGCACCAATAGAGCCTCCTCTTCAAAACACAGGCAGCAGGCCTGAGGTAGAGTGAGGGAAAACTTATTCATGAGAACCCCTTTCTCATTGCCAGGCAAAAACACTACAAGAAACTTGTTGTCTCTGGTGTGGTGTGGCACACCTATAATTCCAGCACCGGGGAAGTTGCGGCAGGAGGATTGACCTTTCTAGGCCATCTTGGGCTACATAGTGAGACCTTGTCTCAAAACAAACACTAAACCTAATAACACTTCCAAAATCAAGCAACTCTCCAAACTGAATAAATGTGTCAACAGGAACAAAATGAAGCTTACTGACATAGTGATGTACCTCACCATCTTCTCTGCTCACGGTGCATTAAGTTGCTAGCAGTAGCAGTGCGGTGGGGATAGTTTGTGGTGAATGTAAAGAGCCTTATTCATTTGGGCTGAACTCAAACCCTATGCTAATTAATTTTTGTCAACATGACACAGACTAGAGTCACTTGGAAAGAAGAACCTGAACTGAGGTTCAGGTTTCTCCATCAGATTGTCCTATGGACACATCTGTGTGCCATTTTCTTGATTAAGGATTGACCTGGGGAAGCCCCAGCCCCTTGTGGGCAGTGCCACCACTGGACAAGTGGTCCTGGGTTGTATAAGAAGACAAGCTGAGCAAGCCAGGTTGAACAAACCTCCTTAAGCAGCGTTCCTCCATGATTCCTACCTCTTCTCCTGCTTGAGTTCCTGCCCTGACTCTTCTCAGTGGTAGACTGTGAAAGGGAAACCAGAAGCCATGTAATCCCTTCCCTCCACAAGTTGGTTTTGCTGAGTGTTATCACAGCAATAGAAAGCAAATTAAGGCAACTCCTTTCCTATTTTGGTGGCTCCCCCACCTCAGGAATCTTGGGAGGCACAGTTTACTCTTCACTGAGGAAGCTAAATAGAGGGACTGGGAGGTGTCTCACTAGGTACAGGTCTTGCTGCGCAAGCACAAGGACTCGAGTTTAAATCCCAGTGCCCACGCAACAGCTGGGCATGCTGCACTGTGTGTGTTACAGCAGTGCTGTGAGTGGGTGGGGTGGATACAAGAAGATTTCTGGACATAATGACCAGACAGCCTTCCAGAATTGATGGGCTCCCGGTTCACTGAGAGACTCTGTCTCAAAAAAAAAAAAAAAAAAAAAAAAAGGATCGAGATGGAGAAGGCCAGCTGTTGATCAGTCTGGTCTTCACACACCCACACTCACATGAACACATACATGCCCACACACACTCTGAGGGGTGGGGAAGAAGGGGAGCGAGTGAGCACAAAACACCTCAGAAGCTTTATTTCCAAGCATCTGGAAATATGGCTCAGTGGTTAAGCATTCATACTGCTCTTCCATAGGACTGAGTCTCAGTTCCCAGATCCCACATCCAGCTGCTCACAACTTCCTGAAACTCCAGCTCCAGGGTGGTGGTGTGGCTATGGGGAGGTGGGGTTTCCATGGCAGCAGCAGCAGATGAAGCACTGGGTGCTGGTGGTGGTGATTGCTTCTTCAGTAGGCTAGCTCTATGCATAATTCCAGGAATTGTTCTTGGCCTTGGTGGAGCTCTGAGTTTAACACTATGACCCTCTTGATCTGTGAACTACCTAAAAAGCCCCTTTTAATAAATCCACTTTCTGTTTAAATTGGTAAGAACTGGCTTCTGTACCTTGTAACTAATCACCCTGGTGCAGAAATCCTGAGAGTCTGATAAGTCATGGACCCACTCTTCTGAGCTCCAGATCTATGCATCCCATGATAGCTGGCCACACCCTTGGATGTCCCAGTGTCACATGACACACTAGCCCTCCCCTTTAACTCATTCTTCCTCTCTTCTTGCCATGACAGCCAGGCAAGGGTGAGGAGGGTAGGAGTGTGGTATCAGATGAGCCAAAAAGTTGATGTTCATGGGTTTTAATGCTCCAGGTAAGTCTTGGAGCTCTCAGCCCTTCCTCTCTCAGATGTGCAAGTTGTCCATGTTTTGTTCTCACTCATTGCAGGGTTGGTGTTCTCTTGGTCTCTGGGACACTGAGCCTTTGCTCCCAGATACTTGGTTCCATGGCAAGCTTCTAAATTTATCTGTTCCTGCCCCAGTATACAGGCCTGCAGCATTTTGCCCTCTGCCTCCACATCTGGCCTGTGGATTATTTTATGTAATGAGCATAGTATCTAACCAGGAGAGAGCTTTTCAGGGACTATAAAAAGTCCCGAGAAAGAATAAAATGAAACTGGAAAGACAAGGGCTGGTGAGATGGCTCTGTGAGTAAAGGACCTTGTCCTGAATTCAGTCCTCTGGACTCACAAGGCAGAAAGAACTGCTTCCAAAGTTGTCCACTGATATCCACATGTGTGCTGTGACAGGTATGTAGCACCCCCCCATAACATGAATGTAAAATAAAAATGGAAAAACATAAAGAAATGCCTTATTAAGCCCAGAGTGGTAGCACATGCCTGTATTCCCAGCATTTAGGAAGCACAGGCAGGAGGGGATTGCTGTAAGTCTAAGGCCAGCCTCAACTTCATAGTGAGTTTCAGGCCAGCTAGAGATACACAGTAAGATCCTGTCTCTCTCAATTTTTTTTAAAATGTCTAATTAAATGTCTATAAGCTACACAACTACATTAAAAATATTAATTGTTAAGGCTGGGGGTGGCAAAAAGTGCCTTTAATCCCAACACTGGGGAGACAGAGACAGGTATATCTCTTGAGTACAAGGCCAACCTGGTCTACATAATGAGCTCCAGGACAACTGGGGCTATGTAGAAAGATCCTGTCTCAGAGAGAGAGAGAGAGAGAGAGAGAGAGAGAGAGAGAGAGAGAGAGAGAGAGAGAGAGAGAAAGAAAGAAAAAACAAGCAAGGGCTGGAGAGATGGCTCAGAGGTTAAGATCACTGGCTGCTCTTCCAGAGGTCCTGAGTTCAATTCCCAGCAACCACATAGTGGCTCACAACCATCTGTAATGAGATCTGGTTCCCTCTTCTGGCATGGAGGCAAAATGTTGTATACATAATAAATAAATAAAATCTTAAAAAAACAAGCAAAATTATTAAACCCAACCCCAGGGTAAATTGAATTACTTCTTCCCAATTAAAACACAAAATTAAAAAAAACTTAAATTTTTGAAATAAAAACTAATTTCTGCTAAACACTGAACTGAACTGGAATCCAGTTGCAGAGAGGGAGGAGTGATGAGCAAAGGGGTCAGGACAAGGCTGGAGAAACCCACAGAAACAGCTGACCTGAACAAGGGGGAGCTCATGGTCCCCAGACTGATAGCTAGGAAACCAGCATGGGACTGATCCAGACCCCATGAATGTGGGTGTCAGTGAGGAGGCCTTGGAAATCTATGGGGCCTCTTGTAGTAGATCAGTACTTATCCCTAGCATAGGAATGGACTTTGGGAGCCCATTCCACATGGAGAGATACTCTCTGAGCCTAGACACACAGGGGAGGGCCTAGGCCCTATCCCAAAGGATATGACAGACTCTGAAGAGTTCCCGCCCCCCCCATGGAAGGTGTCACCCTCCCTGGTGAGCAGAAAGGGTATGGGATAGGCAGGGTGTTAATGGTGGGCAGGGGAGGAGGGGAGGGAGAGGGAACTGGGATTGACATGTAAAACATTCTTGTTTCTAGTGGAAATTTAAAAATAATGAAAAAAAAACAAAACTAATTACTACTGGCTTTAAGTACATTTTCATTTTTTATGTGTGTTATAGAGCATCCTGGAGTAAGAACTGACAGCATGTAACTGGTCTCTAATGGCTGCTTTCCAATTGTAGCAGAGACTTCTTGCTAATTAATGCCAGTATCCATCATCATCATTACCACCACCATCATTATTAGCCTACCATCACCACCACCACCACCACCACCACCACCACCACCACCACCATCACCACTACCATCATCTTAATTTTTTTTTTTATGGAGGATCTCACTATGTAGCCTTGGCTGGCCTGAGACTCACTATGTAGACCAGGCTGGCCTCTAACTAAGAGATCCACCTGCCTCTGCCTCCCAAGTCTGGGATTAAAGGTGTGTTCCATCATGGCCCAGCACGATTTCCCATATTTTAATCTCACCAAAAATGAATTGACAAGTTAACATGGAGAGTCTCACTTAAGAAATAGCAAACCTCAGATTGGTGCTCCAATGAGAACTGAGACACAGAATACACAGAATGAGGAGTGAAGCAATGCAGAGGGTTGAACAATGGTCTTTTAGCACATTTCTGGAGAAGTGAGAAGAGGAACACTGAAGAGCATGTCTGAGAACCTTCCAGAGGGGTGCAAGTTCTAAGATGTAGAATGCAACACACTGACTAAAACATAAGAAACAGACACAGTATTGAAATCATAGACCACAAAAGTCAACAACAACAACAACAAAGCTCTGACATACAGCAGAGGTGTAGAAATGGACTTTTCAACATTCTAGCATTTCCTCCTCTTCCAAAAGCCTGGGTTTGCACTGCTTTATAGCCTTTATTTTAGATGCGTTTATGAGACTTTATTTAGCCCCAGAAATACACGTGGAAGCAAGGTAGATCATTTACAGGATGAAATATTTGATTTCTGAGTTTTCATTTGCTTTCACTTTGCAGCTGAGATCATGTGTGAAAGTGCATATTGATATAATGAATGGTGCCTAAAATTTGAGCAGTCGGCTATGCTGTGCTGGTATATGGAAACTATACGCTTTGGAATATTGGCTATAATATCTCTAGCAGATTTTGCATAGTGAGGACTTCTGTTAAGTCTGTAAGAATGGAGGGAGTATCCGTAAGTATAGCATAAACTTACCTACAGCACCAGCAATTTGACTTTCTTTGGGGGTAGGGGAAACCAATAACAAAACCCTAAGATCCAAGGTATTGGCTTTGGTGTATAGCAAATTAATATTGGTGACTAGGAAGACTGGCTAATGTTATGTAGTGGAGAAACATCTGTTAAAACTATGGTCTGTGCTAACTTGAAAAGCAGGTTATATATTTAATGAATTTGAAGACTGGGAGAGAAGTGGGACAATAGAACTTCACTAAACTATATTACCCAATATTCGATTTATCTGTTTCTGCTTTTAAACAGGACTGAGAGAACATAGAGTAGGGTTTGACCCCGAAGACTGAAAGATAAAATTGAGGAAGCCTTTGAATAGTGAAGGTCTGTTAAAATTCAGCCTTGAGATATGTGTGGATATACTATCCTTTGCTGAAGCACTGGGTGGATTAAAGAACTTCAGGGAAAACGTAGGAGCATAGATGGGCATGGGTTTTCCAACAAAGCCTGAGGACTAGAAAGAGGAAAAGAAAAGAGGTGTGTCATAGTTTTTGTCGTGGATGCTGCTTGGGTAGAAGGCAGAAGATGGGCGAGTTTTTGTTTTGAAGAGAGTTTTGCTTCCAGAGTCGACCCTAGACTAACAGAGCAGTAACTGTTCCAGACTTCAAGTGGCTCTTGACGACAAAGGACTTAGAAAATGGCCCTTCCCCCAAAGCACTCATTCCCTCACCCTCATTATTAGTTCAGACACTGAGAAAGGAAGAGCCTCTTAGAAGACAGAACCAAGGGCCAAGTGACCAGTGAACAGAGGAGTTATTCTTAGGGACCAGGGACTCCCAATAATGAAGAATTCTGGCCACACACTAAGAGCTTTCAAAACAGATCTTGCTGGGCTTCTGAATCACCCTGGTCAGTGGCTCCTGAGTACCACCATTCCTCCTTCCTCCTTTGTATCATGTGGGCTGTTCTATTAATTTCTTAAAATAGTTTTTATGGCTGGGCATTGGTGGCGCACACCTTTAATCCCAGCACTCGGGAGGCAGAGGCAGGCGGATCTCTGTGAGTTCGAGACCAGCCTGGTCTACAGAGCGAGTGCCAGGATAAGCTCCAAAGCTACACAGAGAAACCCTGTCTCAAAAAACCAAAAAAAATAGTTTTTATGTTTTATTTTATATGTATGTCTTTTTCCTGCATGCATGTGTGTGCACTATGTGCATGCCTGGGACTCTCCAAGGGCGTCATATCCCTTGGAACTGGAGTTGTGGAAGGTTGTGGGTCATCATGTGGGAACCAAACCCTAGTCCTCTGCAAGACCAGCAACTGCTCTTAACCGCTGAGCCATCTCCCCAGCCTCAGGATTGGTTGCTTTTTGTTGTTGTGATAAATGCCATGACCAATATCAACTTGAAGGAGAGTTTATTTGGCTTATAGCCCCAGAGGATTGAGAGTCCATCGTGGAGGAGGAGGCATGGCAGCAAGCAGTGAGGGTGGCAGCAGAAAGCTGAGAAATTAATCTTCAACCACACAGAGAAATCAGAACAAGCAACCGGAACTGGAAGGTTATGAACTCTAAAAGCCTGTCCCCAGTGATACACTTCCTCCAGCAAGGCTTCACCTCTTGAAGGGTCCAAAACCTCCCCCAAACAGCACCACTTGGTCACCATCAATTGAGGGCCAAGTGTTCAAATACATATGCTATGGGTGAACACTGCTCATTCAAATGATTACAATGGTTTTCTTTGCTCTATATACTTACTACCTTTCCAAACCTTTAAAATTATCACACTTTTATTGTGTGTGTGCACTCATACATGTGCAAATGTCATGACGTGTGAAGATCAGAAACAACTTAAAGGCATTGGCTCTATCCTCCTCTCATGTGGGTCCCAGGGGTTGAGCGTTCTCTCACCATCCACTTTTCCTGTTGCCTTAGCACTCACTATAGTGCATGGTTATCCATTTCCTTTAGCCATTATCTCTTTTTTTCCTTTTTTAAAAAATTAAATTGAAACTAGCTTGTTTTACATGTTAATCTCAGTTCCCTCTTCCTCCCCTCCCCCCTGACCCCCACCAACTCCCTATCCCATCCCCTTTCTGCTCCGCAGGGAGGGTGAGGCCTTCCATGGGGATCTTCAAAGTCTGTCATAGCATTTGGAGCAGGGCCTAGGCCCTTCCCCATGTGTCTAGGCTGAGAGAGTATCCCTCTGTGTGGAGTGGGCTCCCAAAGTCCATTTGTATACTAAGGATAAATACTGATCCACTACCAGAGTCCCCATAGATTGTCCAGACCTCCAAACTGACACCCACATTCAGGGGGTCTGGATCAGTCCTGTGTTGGTTTCCCAGCTATCAGTCTGGGGTCCATGAGCTCCCCCTTGTTCAGGTCAGCTGTTTCTGAGTGTTTCTCCAGCCTGGTCTTGACCTCTTTGCTTATCACTCTTTCCTCTCTGCAACTGGATTCTAGGAGTTCAGCTCAGTGTTTAGCTGTGGGTATCTGCTTCTGCTTCCATCCTCTATTGGATGAAGACTCTTGGATGGCATATAAGGTAGTCATCAATCTCATTATTAGGGAAGTAGCCATTTTCTTGTTCACTGACTCACCCTTCGAGAGCAGAAACCTTGTCTCGATTCTAGAAGTGTCTATAGTTGCTCAACAAATATCTGAATAAATTAATGTGTAAATGTGTAACTCCATTGTTAATCAACTTTCGGAGGTTTTTTATTTCTTCATTTTTAAATTTAAACTAGAAGCAAGATTGTTTTACATGCAATCCCAGTTCCCTCTCCCTCCCCTCCTCCCCTGTCTACCCCCAACTAACATCCTACCTATCACACACCCTTTTTGCTTCCCAACCTTTTGAGAAGAACTTGTTCAAGGCACCTTCATGAGTTAATGGTAATGTTGGACTAGAACTCAGCCTCATGACACAGGAGCCTCGTAGTCTCTCCTTTCAAAATGTCTGAGATTGAAATTGTTTCCGAGCATGGACAACAGGCGAGTGTGCAAGTGGTTCGCAGCCCTGTTGCAGTGTGACGACAGCCCCGTAGATGGCGCCCACGGAACTTTTCTTAGTTCCTTGGGAAGGCGAGTAATGCTTGGTAGGGTAGTTCTAGGGAGATACTAATGAGCAGCAGGGCATTTGCATAGTCTTAAATCGGCTCCCCACGACTGTTTATTAGTTTTGAGGGAGGAAAAATTACAGAGTGGATAAATCAGGTAACACCTTGACTGTGTGATCAACATTGCATTACCAGCCAGAACCAGGTGGACACACTGTGCATCCAGATGTGATACCCCAAGGAAGGTGTAGTGTTCCTACACAGTCTTGTGGCTGAGAATTTGACCACAGAGCACCATCAGGAAAACAAACACTGCATTAAATGAAGGCAGAAGATAGTGGGTAGATTCTTTTATAAAATGTTTTCCTTTTACTATTTTTAATCATGTGTGTGAGTGTGTTCAAGGGTGGGTATGTGGGTGTGTATGCATGCTGGAGGAGGCCAGAGGCCTTGGATTTCCTTGGAGCTGCAGTTCCAGACTGGGAATTGAACTCTAGTTCTCTAGAAGCACAGGACATTTCTTAAATACAGAGTCACTTCTTTTAATCAAATTATCCCTGTTGTTTGGGACACAGAAAAGTTGGAAAACTGTTCCAGCCTAATGGAGGAGAGAGAGACATGATGACCGGGCTAGTGTTTGTCTACTTGACAACAAACTAGAGTCACTCAATTGAGGAACTGAGGAATTGTCTCTATTATATTGGCTTGAGTGCCAGGATATTTTCTTGATTAATAATTGATGTGGGAGGGTGGTGCCACCCTTGAAGAGGTGGTCCTTGGGTTGTATAAGACATCAAGCTGAGTAAGCAATGGAGAACAAGACAGTAAACTGCATTTCTCCACAGTCTCTGCTTTGGTGCCTGCCCTGACTCCCTCAGTGATGGACTGTGACCGGGAAATGAGAGCCAAATAAACCCTTTCCTCCTCGAATTGGTTTTGGTCAGTGTTTTATCACAGCGATAGAAAGCAAATTAATATACTAACTAAATGCAATATCTGACTCCAACTGGATCCTGTGATGGAAGAGGAAAATTACCATAAAGGATGTTATTGGGTCAACTGATGAAAAAAATGATTCTTTCCTCCATTGTCTTTGCACCTTGACCAATCAACAACAAATGCATGGATTAACTTTAGGTTCTCTCTCATGGATCTATATGTCTGGCTTTGTGCCAACACCACCCAGTCCTGATTACTATAGTTTTATAGTTAGTTGTGAATTTGAGAAGGGTGACTCCTCCTGCTTGCTGGCTCTTCTTCCTCCTTCTCTTCTTCTTTTCTCCTCCTCTTCCTCTTGTTTCTCTTCCTCTTCCTCTTCTTTCTCCTCTTCCTCTTTTTGTTTCTCCTCCTCTTCTTCCTCTTCTTCCTCCTCTTCTTCATCTTCCTCCTCTTCTTCCTTTCTCCTCCTCCTCTTCCTCCTCCTACTCTTCTGATGGCCTGCTTTGGTCTCATTTCATTTTCATATGGACTTTAGGATCAGATATCAATTTTAACCAGAGACTAAAGATTTAGATAGCAGTGTGTTGTCTTTGTGGCTCTTTTGGGAGCATTGTCATCTTTTCTTTTTATTTTTTTTAATTACATTTTACATTCTAACCACAGTTCTCCTTTCCACCCTTCCTCCCACACCCCCCTTACCTCCCGAAGCCCACTCCAGCATTGTCATCTTAATCACACAACACCCCATCCCAGGACTCAGTGTGCACCAATCTGAATCTAATTGATTTAATCTGATGAAGAAGGCTGGGCCAGACATTCAAAACTGATCAGAGAGACAGAATTTATGGACAAATATTTATTTCATGTTGAGCTGTAAGAGTAAGGTACTATTCTACTTGTAAAATAAAAGTGGAAAGACATACATAGTCTTCTAGAGCCTACTAGAAGTGAAAAAAAAGTCCATTAGGAAAAAAATTACATTTTGAATTACCCATTTTCCTAATACAAGTTCCATTAAAAATCTTAATAAAACATACAATAATCTAAACATCTCTGAATTTGTTACAACAGAAAAATCTAGTGATTCATGAATTTAAAGGCTCAAGTATTTTTTGTTTTGTTTTGTCTTTGTGCAGGGCTGGGGGTAGAAAAGTACTTTAGCAATGTGCTAAAATATTTTAAGGAAAATATAAAATGTAATTAATGCATAAATCAGCTGGGTTTGGTGGCATGTCTTTAGAGTCTCAGAACTTGGATGGCTGAAGCTGGAGGATAAGGAGTTCAAGGACAACCCTATAATGTGAGGTCAGTCTGGGCTATAGTAGATCCCATCTCAAACAAAATAACAAAAACTAAACACTAGACAGCAGACCTTCAGCTTTTCAGAAAACTCAACCTCATTTCTGCTTCTAAGTGTTTTTTTTTTGTTTGTTTGTTTTTGAGACGGGCTATCTCTATTATGTGGCTATCCTGGAATATACAGAGCAGGCTGGCCTCAAACCCAGAGACCCAACTGCCTGTTTCCAGAGTGCTAAAGCGTTATGATATGTTTGTCTGAAAGTAATGTTGTTTATCAATTCTTTGAATCACACAAGACCCATATAGCACATATAGGGAACTATGAATTTACAATGGCTAGAATCCAATCCACTTGAGTGTACACACACACACACACACACACACACACACACACACACACACACACACTACCTCTCTCTCTCATGCACACTCACTCTCATATACACTTCTAACACAAAAACAAAAATTAACCATTTCTTGACTAAAGAAAACAAAAATCTACCTCTCGGTCAGTACTACCTGGTTTGTGTATCAACTTGACATAAGCTAGAGTTGTCTGAGAGGAAGGAGCCTGAGTTGAGAAAACACCTCTATGAGATACAGCTCTAAGGCATTTGGCTCAATTAGTGATCCATGGGGGAGGGCCCAGCCCATGGTGGGTGGTGCCACCCCTTCCTTGACTGGTGGTCCTGAGTTCTATAAGAAGACTGATATTATACATAGAGCAAAGAATTACCAGTCCACAATCCACACTGCCAGAGAAGCTAGGAAACAAGGAGGACTCTAACAGAAAGAGTTTCTGTGCAGACTTTCTTTTAGTATGAACAGCAATATGGAAGTGTAAGCTGAGTGAATCCTCCCCTGTCCTCCCAGTTTGCTTTTTGGTCATGGTGTTTTGTTGCAGCAATGGAAACCCTAACTAAGACACCACCCAAACTCTGGTGCTTCTATCAACAGGGTCAACAAAGGCTGGAACAAGCTGTGCCAGTTGCTTCTGTGTTGTTTCTTTTATGTCGACACGCTTTGGTTCTGACTTCTCTCCCCTAAATGGCAGCAATTTGATGCTCCATGGTACCTGACATTACCCTGGAGTGTTTAAATAAACAGCAAATAGCACTTGCTGCCCATGGTGACATTAATAACTACAGCAACAGGAGGAGAGCACATTGTGGTATTGAGATGACCCCTGGAGTAGAGTGAGGTCCTTGGCAGTGTCTAGAGTTTGTTGTGTTAATGGTCACGGTGTTGCAACGCTTCACCACCCTGAGAACTGACAGACCTCAGCTCTGGTAATGTGGCTGCCTCTAGCTACTTGAATCCTCTGAAAAATGTTTTTGTCTGGCATAACATCAAGGGTTTCCTAAGAAGGTCCAGTGTCTCTGCATTTTACAGATGGAAGAGTGCCTTACTTTCCTGTGGAACATCACTGGTTCTTCTCTATAAATGTTAGTGACATTTACATATTGTAAATTAATATCTAGTTATCAATCTATCGATCCGCATATTTACCTATCATTTATATTTTGCCATATCCTATAAAAAATACCCATTCACTTCCTCCCTTCCTTCCATTACTAAAGTAATAGTGGTTTTGTTTGTTTTTGTTTCTATAGTTAGACTAGGCTCTCCAAGGCACTGAAACAAGCAAATGCCAAAGAAGTTAGGTCCTTAGTATCTTGCTACTTCTAGTGAGGGCAGAAAGAAAACCTACTAGGTAATGGATGCTGGCCTTGAGCTCAGATCCTCCTGCCTCATCCTCTAAAGTGCAGAGATCAGAAGCCTGTGCCACAAGGTCCATCTGATTATACATTAAATTGTATCTGTTACTTAAAATATTTTAGCAAAGTGCTAAATACCCCCAGCATTGAACAAACAGAAAAATAGTTACAAGACTGTATCACACAAAAAATATCACTCAGTGTTTCTATTTTCTAAGACAAATTCATTGTATTAAGATTGTTTTGAAGCCCGGCGTTGGTGGTGCACGCCTTTAATCCCAGCACTCAGGAGCCAGAGGCAGGCGGATCTCTGTGAGTTCGAGGCCAGTCTGGTCTCCAGAGCGAGTGCCAGGATAGGCCCCAAAGCTACACAGCGAAACCCTGTACAAAAAAAAAAAAGATTTTTTTGAATGGTAATTTCTTTAAAAATTATGTAGCACAAAATTTAATTTTTTCCTAGTGAGAGTTGGTTTTGATTTCTGTTAGGTTCTACCGTTCTAGGTGGTGTTTGCACTGGGAATCCTTTATAGAGTAGATTTAGGAGGGCTTTCTGAAGAGGCAACAGAACAAACAGCAAGTGAAAAGTGTTTGTAGTAGTTTAAAAAAAATCAATACAACAGACAATCAAATAATCAAAGTCAGAATGAGGGAAACCTGATCAAAAGCCATCTAGTGGGTGGATATCAACAATAAAGAGACAAAGTGGGGGCTGGAGAGATGGCTCAGTGATTAAGAGCACTTGCTGCTCTCCCAGAGGACCCAGTTCAGTTCCCAGCACCCACTCGGAGTGACTCATAACTGTCTGTGACTCCAGCTCCAGAGGAATCTGACTCCCTCTTCCTACTGTGAACATCAGCACACATATGCACCACACACACACACACACACACACACACACACACACACACACACCACACAAATAAAATTTATAAAGTGTGTGTGTGTGTGTGTGTGTGTGTGTGTGTGTGTGTGTGTGTGTGTGTGTGTTTAGGCAAGAATTCAGCCTCAGGTGTGGTTCCTAGGAACAGTCTACCCAGGGTTCCTCACTGCTCACTGGCCTGAGCTTATCAATTAGTCTATGATAGCTGGCCAACAAGCCCAGGGAGTCTCCTGTTTCCTTGGTGTTGGGATTATAAGCATGTGCCCCCCCCACTATGACCAGTTTTCTTTTAAATTTATTTTAATTAATGTTTTTTACTTGGGTTCTGGGGATCAAACCCAGGTAGTCATACTTGGACAGAAATTATTTTACCAACTGAACTATCTCCCCAGACTACAAACACAGTGCTTTTTGATGGTCTGACCCAATTCAGTATGAAACCTAGCCCACTGGTACCCAGTCAGTGCTAGAAAAACAAAAACAAGACAAACTGGTATCTATTTAGCCAGAATCTCTGAGTGTATAGCTTATGAACCTACATTTAAACACAAAATAAAGCAAAACAAAAGCAACTCCCTGTAGATGTCTCTGATATTTAGCAAGCTTGGGAATCACTGACACACAGGCTGTGCAAAGGAAGACTTCTCTGCATGCCTTTCCAACAGTTCTTCCTACCAGTGTTTTCCCTTAGCCAGGCTTTGTGAAACCAAAGGCTAATAGTTTGAAGTTACTTTTGGGAATGGTCTGGTGTGTAAAAGGCCTCATAGTGGTTTATTAAAGGCAGATCTATAAACGTTACAGTTCAGTGAAGCAGATGGTAGGTTTTATCTCCTTTTCTGGATATTGTGGTAGCACTCTCATGCTTGTTCTTATGCTTGGATGGACAGCCATGCCATCTTCTCCTAGCAAGGAGGCCATGCAGAGTAAAAATTCTCACATCTCTTCCAGACTCGTTAGGGAATAGTTCTCTAATTTCCCCAAACATTTCTTGGCCACGATTCCAAAGTTCTATAATATAGTACATGGTGGGGATTATTTGTGCTTGAAAAATGGTTTTCAAAACAAAGTTACCAAGTATTCAAGACCATTTGAGCTTTTTTTTTTTTTTTTTTCTATGAAGGGAACAAACAGGATGAACTAAGTAGTTGCCAAATGTACACCTGTAAGCAATAAAATTAATGGCTCTGCTGTACTGTTACTGGCTATCAATCACCTTAATTTTAGAAGACATCTGCCTTGAATAATTATGCTAGTCCAAGTAGAGTTGAATTTCTTCTGCACAGCTGCTGGAGAGCAGGACCCCGCCCACTGAAGCCATTCCTAGATGGTGTCAATAGAGCATTAGCATACAGCTGGAGCCAGCTTTTCAAGTCTCCATTGCTTGTAACATGCATTGAGATGGTCCCACAGAGGTTTGGGCCGTCTCGGGCTGCTTCAGTCTTCCTTTGAGGACACACACCGGCCTCTCAGCAGTGACTTTCGGACCACGGTCCTGTATGTAGGTTTTTTTAGGCCCACTCCTCCCAGCACTAGCTCCGACTGCCTGGGCCTCGACTGAGACTAATAACATCCGTGCTGTTAAAAGGCGTTTTCTTTAACACTGGGCTGCTCTGTGCTCAAGGCAGGCTTCCCGCTCGGTTTTTGGGGTGCGGCCGGTGGGGACCAGGCTCTGGGGCACGTGGGCGCCGTTGTGTGGCCCGTGCTCCCAGCACAGGCGCGCAGAAAGCAGGGGCTTTGCACTTTGTCCCGGTGAGGATCCCGTCCACCTCCTGACTCCGCTCAGCGCCTGAGAAAAGTTAAGCTTCTTTAGGTGTGGAGTTCGGGGCTGGCGACCACCCTCATCGAGTGTGCTCCACGGTCAGAGGCAGGCCGCTTGCTCGCGGTGAGTGGCCCCCGGGGTCGCCTCGCAGGGTCCGCAGGGTCCGGGTCCGGCGAGCTGCCCTGAGGGAAAGGGTGGGCGGAAGGGTTAGACTGTGGAGCGCTGTTGCTATGGCAACCTAAGGCAAACCGGCCTCAGGGCCTCCAGCTGCCGGTCTGCCAGGCGGCCAGGGCTGAGGCGATGACCTTGGCGATGACCACAGACCCTTCTGGAGTCTCCCAGGGCCTAAGCAGTTGGGATCTCATTTCCCCCTGGTCTGGTGTTTGGGGTGGTCGCTGGCTGCTTGGGTCCATCCATGCCTCCTCACCCTCATCCTGCTTTCACTACAGGAAACATTTTTGAAAGTTTAATGTGACCTCACTAAGGGTAAGTGTGTGGGGGGGAAAAAAGTCCTAAAAATCTGTGGAGTTGTAAGGGTTTGGTTACTTTTTAATTTCCTAAGAGCCTGACACCTAGCAGGACCTCCTTATGTGGTAGTAGTTTCTTAGGGCACGTCCTTGCACGTGGTGGATGCTCAGGAGATAGAGTGACGTTAAGAGCAGTCTCCTGCTTATTCTGAGGACAGGAAATTTCCTCAGTTTCCCAGATGCACCTTAGAATTTCTCACACAGTTGTGGGCTGAAATGAACCTATGTGGTTATTGCCCTGTGAATGACAAATGGCAAGTGGTTAAGTTAGTTGTAGAGGATTATTGCACATTTGGGGTACTCTCCTTGCCACAGCTGAGGTGGACCCTCGTTTTTTGTTCTGACCACTACCTTCATCATTAGACCAGAATCCTGTCAGCTGTACACAGGAGGAAGGATCTGTGAGTGTAAAGCAATATCAACAGGGTTTGAAGTTAAGCTTTCTCTCCTCCAAATGGTCTTCAAATTGTGGGCAATATGTAGAGATACTACACACTTAAAATTCTAGTCTGCGTAAGCCACTAGTGTTCTTGTTCTAATGAATTGTACATCTATTTAGTTTTCAAGCCAGGAATCTCACCCTCATTAGTATCCAATTCCTATGTCCATATCATCACCGATTTGTGTTCATTTTGTCTTCATACCAAAGATCAGTTCTACTTCTGTTTCTTCTTCTATGACCCAAGAACAGGCTACTGTTATCTCATCTTGTCTCTTGTAGTTACTGACACCTCCTAATTGGTCTGAAGTCATCATCTGATTTTAAAGTCACTGACTACAGATATCCTATTGTGTTGGGAATATTAGAAGCTATTCCTCCAATCCAGTTGCACTCCTGACCTACTTACCATACCCTGTCTGTTTTTTCTTACCATTGTTTGTTTGATTTCTGTCTTCCTTGGCCTAGGCAGGAACCAGTGTCCCAGGCTTTGGCAGGAATTAGAGAATATGCCACAGGGGCTCAGGGCAGATTGTTACTTGCTTTTGAGTATGGTAGAGACCATTGCTTCAGAAGTCTTGGGTGAAATCTGAAATCTAGAAACTGTGGACTTCTAGTATAACAGGGATGGGAAGAAAAAGACATCTAGGTGGGAGGCAGAGGCCCAAGGGAGATGACTGGGGGTGGGTGGCTGGAAGCTGGGAGAAGCTTCACTGCCTTTCCATAGGAACATTGCAGATTCATTTGGAAGAAGAGGGGTGTTGGCCCCACACTTGCTTGGGAGAACTGTCAATATAATAAGAATATTGATTGTTATACAGGGTGTCTTTTGTACAACAATAACCTTTTCATTTTTAATGGCTTTTTGTTTTGGGGAGTCTTGAAGAGTGAACCCAGGGCCTCATACTATGTACATACCATGTACCATGGACATCCCTTAGCTCCTATGTGATTTTATGTTTAGAATGTTCTTATGCAGAGACTGGACAACATCCTACACTTTCTTTAAAAATGTAACCATACTTTTAAAAAATGTTATTTTGTGATACTAGTAGAGGTAATGACAGTTGGCATAAGAAAGTTGAGAGCCTAGGGAGATGGTACCATGGGTAACAGCACTTTCTGTACAAGCATGAGGACCTGGGTTCAGATACCAGCACCTATCTAAAAGCCTGGGTGTGGCCGGTCAATGAAGTGTCTGTAACTTCAGAGAGTTGGGGTATGTGTTCTGAGACAGGAGGATCAGTGCTAGCTTCTAGCCCATCTCCAGGTTCAGTGGTAGACCCTGTCTCAAAGGAAAAAAGATAGAGCTCACTAGAGCAGGACACCAGACATCCTCGTCTGGCCTGTGTGAGTGTGCAAACAGGCACACATACACATATAAACCATACATATGTTGTGAATGTGCACACACACACCACACCTGCCCACATCCACACCCCCAACACACAGAGTTTAACAGTATACTTTCTCATAAACATTCTAAAGAATGATACTGCAAAGACTGGTGCCCATGTCATCGTCCTGTGCACTGAGGAGGGAAGAAAAGAGCTGTGCTGTGGAGGGAGAATGAAAAAAGCTGTTTCTGAAGGGGCTGCCAGGCATTGTAAACCTGTAGATTTGTTTCTCCACTTTTGAGACCCCGAGAAGTGGCTTCTGGAAGAGAAGATATAATCCTGGAGGTGTTTCCTACACTCACCTGTGTGATGATCCTTCATAGTGTTTCACACACACGCACATTTGCTACCTACTGAGAAATGTCCACTTTTAAATAGAAGCTTAAATATGGAAAATGTAACGCAATTGATTGCTGTCTCTCTGGTGTACTTTACGATGTATTTCTCTGTCCTTCTTAATCGCACTAAATTAGTGAGGCTAATTATGTTTTGCTTGGATTTACCTTTAGGGCCCTAGAATTGGAATAATGGACACATTGTTGTTAAACTGTATTAACATATCTGCTCTAAATTTATTTGCAAATAAATTGTACAGTGCATAAGAAATGAATCACCTCCCAAATCTCTGTGGTTTTATTGGCTCAAAGTTTTTTTTTTAATGTTTATAAAGTGAGGACAATGACTTTAATAACTAATTAAAATATCCTATGTATTATATACTACATAAAATTACCTTTTAAAGTAATCATTGATTATATACATATGTATGTGACATGAAACTAGAGGCAAGACTATTGGGGTGGGGGAAACCAGTGAGAGGCAGAATAAGGACTAGGAAAATAATGGGCGCAAATATAAGTAAACATACATAAAACTAGCAGAAGGAAAACACTGTTTTGTACACTTCCTGAAAAATGAACAAAAACAAAAAATTAAAGTTATCACTTTCAAGTCCAGTCAAGATGAGTTGAATAAAATTAGAAAAGCACCCATATTATGAGAAGATCTGTAGTCTGTAAGGTTAAGATATCTTTATTTAGATAAACACCAGCCAAACGCAAGCCAGAGTGTGCCAGGGGCAGCACAGCACACAGGCCAGAGAGAAGGGGCTCTCATGTGTCTTGCAGCCCCTTAAAAATCGATCTCTTGTCATCCTGACCTCAACTTGACTACACCCTGACAGGCGTGGTCAGGCACACCTGTAGCCAGCTTCTAGCAGGCGTGGCTTACACTGTTCCCTACATACCCAAGTATTTTTTGTGTGTGTTTTTAGTGTTGAGGATAGGTTTGATACTGTTAACAAAGTTTGCCGTGGTACTGCACATGTATAATCCCAGCACTGAGGATTAAAAGCTGAGGCAAGAGGATTAAAAGTTTGAGGTCAGCCTGTGCTCCACAGCAGGCTCTTGTCTCAAAAAATTGTTACCATCATCTTATTTATGGGCATGAATTACTTAGTAAACAATATTAACTATTATAAACATTTATTCAGCAAATCTTTATTGGGTGCTTATGATATGCACCTAGTTCTAGAATATTGAACTTTGTCTCCACATTTGCATTGCAGGTATAAAAAGCATCTTTAACGTGAGCTGGTAGTTATTTCAAGAAGCTGATCATCTGGACCCATATCAATTCTGTATCCTAGTAATTAATGGATTCATAACAAAAAGCATTATAGAAAATCCACCTAATCTGCAAGGCTGAGATGGTGGTCACTGAGGTGCTGGTCATTGTGTTGTCATTTACCACCTACCAGAAACTGTTGCTGGGAGGCTGCAGTTCTCGCTACTTGAATTCTCTCCAGTTTGTTCTGTCAGCAGGTCTCACATAGGGCATCTTCCATGTGCTCCAGGCAGCTTAGATCTCTACTGCTGAAATTTTGGAAGAAGGTCCATATTTATTTTTGAATGTATTTCATGGAAGTCCGACTCATTTTCTTCTCAAATTTCTTTTACAAGGCATTTATTTATTTATTATTTAATGTGTGTGTGTGCATGTACATATGTGTGTGCACATACATGTGTTGTGCATTGTGTGACACTATTCTGGGGAGATGTCAACAAATCTTTACTTACCCAAGATGGGGAACTGATGACAGACCAAACAAAGTAAGCACACCACCAGAATCCAACTTGGTGAGCCAATGAATTTTTATTGGACTATTAACAGGAGTATGTTGAGGGGTTGCTTCTAGGAACAGGGATGATTCTAAAGCACCTGCAACACCAGAAGCACACCCCAGCATGGGAGACAGCTAGCTTCCAGCACCTGGAGCCTGGAGCCCACCCACAGCTGTTGAAATCTACCCCAGCATGGGAATAGATAGCTCACAGCAGCTGGAGCCTGGAGCCTGGAGCCTGGAGCCTGGAGCCTGGAGCCTGGAGCCTGGAGCCTGGAGCCTGGAGCCTGGAGCCTGGAGCCTGGAGCTCATTGTATATGTACAGGCAGCTGGGCAGGTTGGAGAGTGTCTCTTGAAGGCAGCTCAGCTGGTATCTGTCTTCTTAGTGGTCCTTATTGCTTAGTGGGGAGAGGTCTAGAGCATTTGGTCAGATTCAGGGATTTCCTGAGTCACTGGTTCTGGAAGCCTTGCTCCAGACAGGTTCGATGACCTGGTATGGATGTGTGAAGTTTTCGCCAAGAAGAGACTGTGACTACCTGCTGTTGTTCAAGCAAGTGGCCCCGCATAGCCTGGGCTATCTTTATTTATACAGTTTCAGTGGTTTACATGAACAGTTTTACAATCAGTTTTTACTTCCCAAGTCTCTAAAATTGTAATTGCTGGTTTTTTCCTTGCTTCCTTCCCCTTCTGTCTCCCAACTCTTGCACCGACAGCCATTGTATTTCTACTGTCAGAAGTATAAACAGTTTTGTAAATTCCAAAGGCACTTTTCTGACTAGGCACACCTACAGGGAGAACAGTGTGCCCAGTTGGAGCACATGCAATTACAGCATCATGCAGGGCAAGAGAGAGCTTTGTCTCTTGTAGTTACTACTTACATCTGGTAGAATCTGGGTTCTTATGATCAACTCACCAGCCAAGGCTGGACCAATCCATTCTACATTTTGTACTACTCTATCTCCTTTGGGGACAAACACCATGTTTTCCCATTTATCCTATAGGCAGCATAACTTGGAAACTTACTCTTAATAGTTGGCACTGTTTATCCCTTGTCCTTATGTCTATCTCTCTTAACTTCTTAGGATATTGGCACAGTTATTAGAAATGAGGGAACTGTGGATTTCTATGATTCTACTTCATTCCTTGTTCTTAGAATGTTCCCATTAACTCTTGATACCATCTATTTAGTAACATTTATTCTTCCTTTTTCTTTTTTCTTTCTTTCTTTCTTTCTTTTTTTTTTTTTTTTTTAGTTTTTCGAGACAGGGTTTCTCTGTGTAGTTTGGAGCCTATCCTGGCACTCGCTATGTAGACCAGGCTGTCCTCGAACTCACAGAGATCCACCTGCCTCTGCCTCCCGAGTGCTGGGATTAAAGACGTGGGCCACCAACGCCTGGCTCTTAATAACATTTATTTAAAACTCACTCTTGATCCTCAGACTGATAGCTGGGAAACCAGCACAGGACTGATCCAGACCCCAGGAACGTGGGTGTCAGTGAGGAGACCTCAGAAATCTATGGGGCCTCCTGTAGTAGTTCAGTACTTATCCCTAGCATAGGTGTGGACTTTGGGAGCCCATTCCACATAGAGGGATACTCCCTGAGCCAAGACACACAGGGGTGGGCCTAGGCCCTATCCCAAAGGATATGACAGACTATGAAGACTCCCTTTGGAAGGCCTCACCCTCCCTGGGGAGCAGAAAGGATATGTGATAGGTAGGGTTTTAGTTGGGGGGGTGGTAGGGGAGGAGGGGAGGGAGAGGGAACTGTGATTGACATGTAAAACAATCTTGTTTCTAATTAAAAAAATAGAACTCTTAAGGTTAAAATCGTTCTTTCTGGAAGTTATGCAAATATGTAATATTAAACTCCATGACCTACTGTGACTCATTCAGGCCAGCAGTATGGCTAACATGGTGAAAGCAAGGAGTGCACATAGCACATACGCTCCCGGGATCATGCCCAGAGTCATGCAGTGAACTGGCCACAGGTTCTTGCCAAGCAGGTCTCCAGGGTCTTGCCGTACAGAGAGCCATTTGTGCTATTCTCAGGCCTTGTCCCCTGAAGAAGTCCACATGGCTCCTGCCACTTTAGAGTTGTTGATTTCCTGAGTCTTAATGAGGTTCCCCTCAGAATGTTCTGAATCTTTTTTTTTTTTTTTTTTTTTTTTTTTTTCCCCAAGACAGGGTTTCTCTGTGTAGCTTTGGAGTCTATCCTGGCACTTGCTCTGGAGATCAGGCTGACCTTGAACTCACAGAGATCTGCCTGCCTCTGCCTCCTGAGTGCAGGGATTAAAGGCATGTGCCACAAATGCCCGGCATGTTCTGAGTCTTTAGAGAGTTCTTACTGAGTTCTGCACAACACAAGCGTGTGGAAGTCAGAGAACAACTTGTGAGAACTGTTTTTTTTTTTTTTTCATTCATGTGGGTCCTGGGGATCAGACTCAGGCTTGGCAACCAGTGCCTTTAGCTACTAATCCATCTTACTTGCCCTCAAACACATTCTTAATTAAAAAAACAAAAAAACAAAAAACTTTATTTTATGTATAGCAAAACAATTTATATTATCATCAGCAAGATGTTGTCAAGGTTCATTTCTTTTTTTTTGGTTTTTCAAGACAGGGTTTCTCTGTGTAGCTATCCTGGCACTCACTCTGGAGACTAGGCTGGCCTCAAACTCACAGAAATCTGCCTGCCTCTGCCTCCCAAGTGCTAGGACTAAAGGCGTGTGCCACCAACGCCTGGCATTAAGGTTCATTTCTGTTATAGTGTGCATAGCATTTCCTTTATAACTATCAACGAATGGTCATTTGTGTTTTCTTTCTTGACTATTGTGGATGCTGCTACTGTTATTGTATGACACCAATGTTGGCATGAACATGTGTTTTCAGTTCTCTTGGGTACGTATTGTATGTATGAGTGGAGTTGCTGGTCTGGGAACTCTTAACTTTTGGAGGAACCATTGAACCCCATCCCAAAGCCATTGTACTGTCTTACATTTTTTCAGTAATTTCCAAGGCCCCTTTTTCTCAGAGGAAGTTGATACTGACACAATAATGGGATACAATGACTGGCTAGGTGAGCAGTGCCAGCTTGTGGAGTCTGTTTTGCTGGGTTCAAATTGAAAGTCCCTTGTGATGGAGACCACAGAAATGCAATTTGTACTTCAGGGTTAACATCTGTCTTTGTTTTGTGCTTCTTATTCTAAGCCCATTTCTAGAAAAAGGTCTTTTTTCCCCCCTGTTATTTTTAGCATTTTATCCATACGTCTGCTCTTTTGAGTTGTTGCCTTCTTGACTTCCCGGATGTTATACCTCCACTTTAACACTGCCCTCAGTGACTTGCATGTTTCCTTTGGTGTCATGACCTTTGTCACTCATGGGGAGTGGATTCGGAGAGGATCTGTCTTTTGTATATGCAGGCCTTAGCCACAGAAGATACTGTGGCCCAGTGGAGACACAGCTTTTAGAGAAGGACTCTGAGTTAGAGGTTTGTCCTCTGTCCTTGATGTGGTCTCACTGTAATCTCCCTTTGGGCTTCTCTATCCTCACTCATGATGGGCCTTGTTCTAAGGCACGGTAGAGTGACCCAGGATTAGCCCAGCAGCCTAGTTTTTGTCTCATTAGGGCAGTCAGTGTCCACATAGTCAATTATTTATCCCCTCAAGGCACAGCTCAAGCTGACTCTACAGACACAAAAGAGGGTGCTTACATAGAAGTTTGACCTAGAGCCTGGTGTTGGTGTCGCACACCTTTAATCCCTGCACTTGGAGGCAGAGGCAGGCGGAGCTCTGTGAGTTCAAAGCCAGCCTGGTCTACTGCTCGAGAACCAGGACAGGCTCCAAAGCAATACAGAGAAACCCTGTCTCGAAAAACAAACAAACAAAAGTTTGACCTAGAATCTTACCATGCTAAAAATTGTTGAAGGAGCAAACTGTAGTTGTGCACACCTATAACCCTAGGACTTAGAAGCAGAGGTGAAGGATAGCGGAGATTTCAAGGCCAGATTGGTCTGCATAGGAAGGTCCAGGCCTTCCAGGGCCACCCAGTGAGACCCTGCCTCAAAAACAAATAGTCACTGAAGGAACCTTCCTAAAAGGAGATTAGTTAGCTATGGGAAGAGAGGGCAAGGCAGCTGTTTTATTATACAATATTTGAAGAGTTGTTCAAATACACTTGACAGAGGCCTACATTATGTTCTGGCTCTGCCACAGAGTAGCTCTGTTTTTTCTATCTATATTCCTTTCAGGCTAAAATAATTCTGTGCTTCAGAAATCTAACATGTAGTTCCTGTACTGATGAGATCTGGATTCTTGAGCAGATTGTGTAGCAGCATGGTAGCTGTTTGAGTTCAGCCATCAGCAAATTGAAATTGTAATAATTGTATTTATTATACTCAGTTCCAAATGAGTTATTACTAAACCTTTCCTTGGTCCCATATTATCTCTGGTTTACAGGCTAATTTGTTCTTTTAGTAGGATTTCCTTAAATTCTATTGGATGTTTCATTACTAGAATGTTTAAAATGGCTGATTGCTAGAACCTTCAGGGAAACTAAAGCCTTACATCTAGTATTTTTATTTTACTTGGTTCTTTAGATGAGTTCAAAAGTAACTTATTTTACAAGAATGTATATTTTTATATAACTATATTTCTCTCAAAATTAGAAATTTTTAGCTGTATCATTTTACTGTTATCACTTTAACTTAGGCTGTAGAGTAGCATAAGGGTTGTTAACTTCAATCACATTGAATAGCATGATAACATTGTATCTTAGTACCCTCACGTGGAATAACATGATGACACTTTGTATTTTAATACTCTCTCATATGTTTCTTATTATTGTTGTTTTTGCCTAGAATTGATTTATATTTTTTTTATTCTCTTGGCACTTTTCACAGTGCTAATCAAGCCTGCCACGTTGGAAACAGGGAGTTCCCAATTTGGGGCCTTTTTCATGTGACTGTCCCCTAGAGAGTGAGTGAATGTTGATCAGGTTGTAGGCATGACGTTTAGTTTTAGGTGCCAATTTTCAGTAACTACATTAACAAATTGAATTTCATCTGTGGGATTAAAAGATGAGAGAGAGAGGGGGGAGGGAGGGAGGGATTGAGAGAGAGGAGAGAGAGAGGAGAGAGAGGGAGAGAGAGAGAGAGAGAGGGAGAGAGGAGAGAGGAGAGAGGAGAGAGGAGAGAGAGCACGCCCTGGAACTCTGTGTTTAGTCTTTTATATATACATTTGTTTAATGTATTGAGTTATTTTTTAGCTTTGTCATCTTTACTATTGTTATAAAGGGATATTGACAGGCTACAGAGTTCTCTGAATATCATAGAAAATGCTTTTTATTTTATTGATCACATTGATTTTCTTAAAAATACACCTCTGCTAAGTCTTCAAAATGGAGATCACAAATAGCTCTGATAGGAGTAGCAATTGAAAACTGCTGGTTTACTGTGAGGTTATTTCAGGAAGAGCTATAAATGAAATAGTATGGACATTCAGTTAGTGCCTTTGATATTCAAGAGTAGGAAGTGGGAGCACTGCAGTCATTTTTGAAAATTGTGTTTTCAGAGTCAGTTACTAATTGGATTGTAGAGTACTGTATTAGTGCTTTAAATGGCACCACAATTCATTGCAGTTCTGACCAGGGATAATATATGTGCAGGTAAAATGAAATCCATCTTCATGAAGAGCAACTGGTTATACAAAATGGTTCAATCTGATTTTAAAATAAAGCAGTAAGTGAAACCAGTAAGAGTTTAAAAAATACTGAGGGCCCCAGGAAAGAAGATTTAATGCATTTAGCTTTCAAACAGTTTCTCCCTGTAGATGAATGCCTTTAAATTGATGCAAGTTATCAAGCCATTAGATTAATAAAGCAAAGGAAGATTCCTATTTTCTCTTTGATAAGGATCCAGACTTCAGGGACAGAGAGCTCTCTTTTAGGGCAGTCCCTCTTCTTAAGTGGTAAGGCTCTGTCTAAACCTTTGGTTCTCTTCCTAAATCAGTGGGGAAAAAAATCTGTTTTCTGAGATGAGCCTGAGCTCAGTGTGAGTGCTATTAAAAGCTTAAGCTGATGGCTAGGCATGGTGGTAGATGCCTATAATCCTAGCATTCAGTGTGGGGGATGGGATGCTGGAAGATAGAGTTCAAGGCCAGCTTTGGCTACATAGGACATGTGGCCAGTCTGGGCTCCTTGAAGCCCCATTTAAAAAATGTTTAAGGTTTGATTTGATACTGTGAAAAAGAAGATCATGAACTGGGAGATGTTGCCTAATGACAAGGATACAAGTTTTATAGACCTCTTTAGAATTCTTTACTATTTTCCATTCAAAGAACTCAAAACATTATTATGATGGATCAGTTTTCCTTTCCTGAACACCTATTTATTACTGGCTTTTGGTATTAAAGAATGTGAAAAATATCTTCAAGTTCATTGGAGAGTGAGCAAATACTTGTGAACCTTAGACAATGAGCAGATTCATTCATTCTGTGTCTCTGCTGAAAAATGATCCTAATCTTTCATGGGTGACCTTCAAATTCCTGCATGAATACTGTGTAATATAAACAGTAATTTTAATGTTGAAATAGTGATTAAAAGATTGGATATCTGATGTGAATATAGAGCAGAGGAGTTTCTCATTTTATGCCTGAACATTTCAGTCACATTGCAAAGTAAAAATATGACAAAGACTTTCCTGTTGAAAATGGCTAACATTTTTCTTTTTTCCACATATTTTTCTGAAAATATGGTAAGAGTGACTGTGGAACAATGTTTTTTTTTGAGTATTTGTAGCTTAGATACCTAGCTGGAGCATGGAGCCAATTCATTCCTTCCGCTCTTTTGTGGTCTCTGCTTCTACATGGATTGTATGCAGAATTTACAGAGCTCCTTGTCTTGTGTGCTTATTTGTAGAGTATGGGGGTGGGAGGAAGGAATTGGGCCCATCATCTCTGTTACTAATTCATATTAATTCTGAATTACCTTATTCTCAGCAATTTTGCTTCTGTTAGACTTCATTGTGTGAGCTCGTTTTTAGTCTTTAAATTATACTTTATTCAGAGAGCTGGTATGGGCTGGTATAGGAACCCTTCACTGGTTTAGTTGGTAAGTTTTGACTGTTGCATAATTAAATTATGCTCTGTCTTCCCTTCCTCTTTTCCCTTTTAAAAAACGCTGATAACCTACTTCATGCATTGTCCTAAGAGCAGGTGGGGAGCCTTACTGAATAAAAATGACTGAATATGACAAATGTAACAGTAGAGAAAGGTGCTAAGTAATTACAGGTTAGTATGATACCAGAGTCATTTGTTGAGTGCTACCAATATAGAGAAACTTATTTGTATAAGGGGCAGGAAAAATAAGGGAGCTGGGAATTGACTGTTAAGATAGAGGTGGAATTTAATTCTTAATAAATATTTTGATGCTTGTTAGTGTTGTTCAGTCTGCATGAGTTTTGGGCATCGATTTTCTGTTGCATTGTGGTATAACTTACAAACATCTGGAGTTTTGCAACATCATTTTTGTACCTCTAAGGAATCTCTTATGATAAGTTTAGGTGTTTGCCTCTGGAAGCTTACAGGGAGATGCCATTGCTCAGTCTCTCCTCTGTATGAGCAAGTGTCTTTGTCTCTCTGCCTTCTTCCCCATTTCTGAGGGAATCTGACTCAGGACTCTGACTCAGGAATCAGTTGCAGGACAGTTGTCATGATTAGATTCTGTGTCACTTTGAATGTTTTCCTAAAGCTTTTGACTTTTGTATTGACTATACTGTTATTTAGTTTCCATTTTAAAAATCCTTATACTTCGTTTGGTGAGATAGCTCAGTGGGTGAAGGCACCTGTTGCTAAGCCTAACAGTCTGAGTTAGATTCCAGGGTCCCATATGTTAGAAGGAGAGAACTAGCATTAGCATACCAGCTATGGCAGTTGTCAATCTCCTTCCCTATGAATTTGTCTTTTCTAGATGGTTTACATCATTAAAACCTTATAAAATCTATCCTTTTGTACCTAGCCTAGTTCACTGAATGTGATTTTGTTCTTACACTTGTGCCTTTTCTGCAGATCTCAGCTTCTGTGCCCTTTTCCCTTAACTAGGCTAGACTTCTGGGGAAAGGATTCAAGCCTTACTTAGGAAACTGCTACTAGCTGTTTCAGTGTTCAGCTGGTAAGATAGGATTCTGAATCTTTCTTTTCCCTTTCACCTTGTTGCCTGTCATGTAATGTTTGACCATTGTATTGTAGCTATCCAGTTTTCTAGCAGTTTAAACCACAAGGATAAATGTTACCCTTATTTCTTTTGACCAGAAGGAGAATCTCTCTCTCTCTCTCTCTCTCTCTCTCTCTCTCTCTCTCTCTCTCTCTCTCTCTCGCTCTGTGTGTGTGTGTGTGTGTGTGTGTGTGTGTGTGTGTGTGTGTTACTGATAATTGTACCCACATGTTGGGCAAGCATTCAATCTATGATCTAATCCCTAGCCCTGTCTTTTTATTTTGAGAAAGGGTCTTGCTAAATTGCTCAGGACAACTGTGTGCAGTCCTCTTGCTTCAGTCTTGTGTGTAGCCGGGATTATAGGCATATGCTATCATGTACTTCTAAAAATGAATTAAACTAGCAAATACTCAGACCTTTGCTTTTTACTTACTCATTTACATGCTTTTGGTAGAACTGAATTGTTGTCCCAGTTGTAGGCTGTATAACTGGTAGGCTCTAAGTGTTGATTTAGTACAAGAAAAAACAGCAAGATGACTACACATCATTGATTAAGTCTGCCTGCAGATGATTCATAGGAGATTTGTCCTCTGTGGTGTCACATCTGACATGTTTCTGCTGACTCGAGTTCCTATAGAAGCATTAGTTTAACAGCACTGCACTTGGTGAAACCAAATCCTACAATAATAGACTTACTTTTTTTTTTATACTTCCGAATGTAAAATAATTTTCCAGAATATTTTTTGCTATTATGTTGAAATACATATTTGAACAGTACTATAATTGTTAGTGGCTTTTAATGGTAGAAAGAATTATGTATAGTCTGTATGTCCTCTGGAATCTATCTAACTATATTGTAATATTTTTGTAATTATTTTTGAGTTGTAGTTTAATAAATAAAGTATATTATGCACAATTTACAATTGCAGTTACATAAATCTCTTTCTTCTCTTGTACTGAGTATGTGTAAATGTTATGAATAAGATTTGAGAAGAACTTTTGTATCATTTTAATGGGCTTATGTATATAATGAATAGTTGAATTGCAACTTTTAATTTCAGCTTGGAATAAAACATTTGAAACAGCGAAATAAATCAGGGCACCTCAGATTGGTGATGGAAGGAACTAAACTCTGTTCATTTTATCTGAGTGATCATATTGTTTTATGGTAAAAACAGCCTGTTTTACTCCAAGTGACAATTATTTTGTAGTGAAGAAATATCTTGAAATTATAGGTCATTTTTCAATTTTATATGCATTTTGTCAGCCTAAAATAATCGCTGATTTGGACTTTTCATGGGAAAAAGAGGTGAAGATTATATTATTAACTTTGTAGGGAAGCGTTTTTAGGTCATTAATCAGATATATTGCTTAGAAGCAGTAGAATATTATAAAAAAGTGCTTAAATCCTGTAATATAAGATCAGGCAAGAGATACATAATTGGAAAGTGCTGGGTGTGGTAGTGCAATTCTATGGTTCCCATGCTTGAGCATTGAAGGCAGGAGCATTGGGAATTTGAGGATAACCTGTCTTTTAAGAAATGCTGTCAACAGACAGCCAAACAGCCAAACAGATGTTCTGAAAATGAAACTCCAAACTGAAAAGAAACAAAAAGCTCTAGAGAGATAGTTAATTGTAGGAAAAAAGTAAAATCTGTTGCATGATTCAGAGAACCTGAGGGTGTGCTGTTCGGTGGGTGCTGGCTGTGTATGCTGTTAACAGGAGATGAAGAATTTGTTCAGATCCTGGAAAGGGCTGGAGCAGGGAGTTTGCTTTTGGCTTAGGAGACAGTATCTGGAGATATTCGTCATACCCACCCTGGGCAACACAGAAACTTCCCGGTGTTTTCCACAAACACCCACTCAGATGTAGGGTCCTCTTCTGTTACTTAGCTAGGTGTATCTCATATACTTTCAGAATTGGGAAAACTAATTGAACTGGTTCTGTCTAAACCTCTAAAGAAATCAATCTATTCTGATGAAGACTTGTTATTTCTCATATCTTCTTAAATTACTGTCTTACTCTGGCCATCATAGTTCCTCCAGCCAGAAGGAATAGTGACTTTATAGCACTGAACTCTGTGCCACGTGGTGTTTAGGACACGTTTCATATTTGTACTCATTAGATCTTCAGTTATACTAGTTTTCCCATTTTACAGACTTTTGCCTGACACAGCTAGATAGTGACAGAGACAAGTTACACACCAAAAATCTATTCTTGAACCCTATTTTGTGCTGCCTTGTTTGAGTTTAAAGAGTTATCAATGGGTTGTTTATATCAATGGCTTGTTTCCTTGTTTAGTGCTGGGGATTGAACCTAGGACCTCATGCATGTTGGGTGAGCTCTCTGCCACTAAGGTGTATCTCCTTGCTACCTTAACTTTGTATTTTAAGAAAGAGTCTCACTAAGTTGCTCAGGCTGGTCTTTAAATCACTTTGTAGCTTAGACAGGCCTTGATCTTTCAGTCCTCCTGCCTCTGCCTCTAGATAGCAGGGATTACAGGCCTGAGCCACTTTGTTTCATCATTACAGTTACACACAGCTGTAACAGTTAACAAGAAGCTTGTTCAGTAATTTAAAAAATTTCCACTAGAGGTCAGTCTATCACCTGGAATTATAACTATTTTTACTATCTGGTCTTAAAAGTGAAATTTTTGTTTATTTAAGCAGTGTGTTATAGAAGAGACTAATGTGGTTGAATAAATTTTGAATTACAAATATAATCAAAGAATCATTTTTCATGTGTGGTGCTGGGGATCAGACTCAAGGCTTTACAAATGCTAGACAATCATTCTGCCACTTAGCTGTACCCCTAGACCTCAGAGTCATCTTTACAGAAGCAAAAGCATGCATGGCTATTATAAAATCCAATATTGGCTCAATAGATTGTATTTGCAGAGTTCAATCAAGATACCCCAGTGAAATGACTTCTGGGATAGAAAGACTACTTATTGACCTTGATCTTTGTTTTCTATAAATTACTCACACATTAAATATTAAGCCAGTTTTTCATTACTAGTATTTCAAATTCCTTCCCTTGACTCATTTAATTCAGTCAAGGCTGTAGGACATATCCAGAGAGTAATGAAGCAGTGAAATTATTTGGTGCCCACTAAAAGATACTCATGATTTTTGGGTAACATGAGTATAAGCTTCTTCTTCTTCTGTGTTTTTTTTTTTCTTTTCCTAATAGCTTAGAGAGGGGCTGGAGAGATGTCTTAGAGGTTAAGAGCACTGGCTGTTCTTCCAGAGTTCATGAGTTCAATTCCCAGCAACAGCATGGTGGCTCACAACCATCTATAATAAGATCTGGTGCTCTCTTCTGGCGTTCAGGCAAACATACAGGTAGAACACTGTGTACATAATAAGTAAATAAAATCTTAAAAAATAGCTTAGAGAATTTTATTTCTCACCACCCAGGTTTTAAAAAATAACATGGTGTTGGATTAAGAGTTAACAGTCTTTATTTAGAAGCAACATTTTGAGCCTACCTCTCTGCTTCTGAAAGCAGAGTCTTATTGTGGAGGAATTGCACACAGTTATTTGTGGGGTCTAGTTGGTACAGAGTAATTACTTACTTGGCTCATGACGTTAGTGAGATGTAAGTAATGGTTCTGGCTACTGTAGGTTAAATAAAGCCTTTTAGGCAGCCTTCAAACTAACTGAAACAATCTGACTGACTCCAGATTTGTCACACTGAAAATGAATGGCAACATGCAGAAGAGGCCAGAGCAAGGAGGGAAATTGCCCACAGGAGGAAGGTGGATTAGCTTAGGTTGTAGTACTGGATAGGCAGTGAGTTAAAACCTATGTGAGGAATGAGGGACTTGTAGACAGAGATCAGCAGAGCAGACAGGATGGTAGAATTTAGATAAAACAAGTTACCTCTAAGAGCAAGAAGTCTCCAGAGGCAGCAGAGAACAAATAAAGAGGAAGGCAAGAGTTAGCAATTTTTCATCAGACTTATTTCTTGCTCTGTAACTGCTATATGCCAGCCGCTGTGCCAAGAGCTTTAGTGCACTCCCATCTTAACCTTCCAGTAATCATATGGTATGCTAATCCCTTTTACAGATAAGATAACTAAGGCTTGAAGAGTTTCAACAATTTACTAAAGTGAGATTTGAACCCAGGGCTTGTGACACAGCTACAAAACTCTGCTTCCTGATGTAGAGATGTCCCTTTTCTCCTTTTTCTTTTGCTTCAGTTTTTCCCTCCTGGCTACAGAGTAAAGATAGTCATATAGGCTTACATGCAGTGTGAAATTAACCCCACCGTAAACCCCAATTACAACAAAAGCTGAGGGTTATAACTTCCAGGCAGGCAGATTGAGGATATTTTTGTTAAAAATTGGAAGTTTCTCAACCTTTGCCTATGGATCACCATGAAGACCTCCATTCTCTGATTAGATGGTGATGAGCGGCGCTCACACTTCTCACTGCTTTGTTGTTTTCCCCTCTCCCGAAATCCACTAATTATCTTGCGAGGTGTCCCCTCTGTTGGCTTGGTTTTTCATAAATGGCACTCCTGGAGGTGCCTCTCAAGGACTTTGCAGAGTCTTAATAGGCAGCACAGTGGGCCAGCCAACAGGGAAGTTTAGGGATCGCGGGTTTGGGCTGTCGGTGTACTTTTGTCACTTTATTTTTACACCTGCAGGCAGCAGTGCTTCTGAGACCTTTTCGTCTTTTAAAGATAGCTTTGATCCTAGATCTCTTTCTGCTTGGGATATGTTTTTGAAGAGGTGAGGACAGAATGTCAGCTTTCTTCTCCCAAAGGCACTGGTCGCTGAATTTCCCCTGTAATCCAGTACTTTGATCATTCCCTCCATGTTGATGGTTACACTAGACCTGGAGAATAGCATTGATCTTTTGTTTTTTGACCCAAGTGACTGGTTAATGGTAAAAGGTCCATCAGCTGAGAATGCTTTTAATCAGGCTCTCTTTTTGTGTGGTTGAGTTAAGGTCTATCCACGGTCAATTGCAAAAAGTCTTTCCCAAGTTTCTTTCACTTTTTTTCTCCTGAAGTTGCTTGAAGGTGATATTAGGAGGAATACATCCGGGTCATACGAGGGCAAGCAAATGGAAAGCTCTTCTCTTTAAATAGCTTTTAATCTCTTAGATAAAACTTTGATTTGTTTTGACAAAATAGCACAGAATTCTTAACCTAGCACTATAAGGGAGCACCAGATCCCCAGGTGCCAGAACTAGCAGAGAAAGCCCAGCCGAAGCATCAAGACCAGAGTGCCTGCTTTCTTCCCCATGGAGTTGGGGATGAAATTGCTTATATCGGTTTTTAATCTGCAAGTGCCCCAAAACATTCTTTTTTCCTCTTTGCTAATTCATAGTAGAGAAATAGTTACATATGAAGTACCTAGGTTCCCTACACCCTGATCTGTAACTCACTTCCACCTGTAGACCTCTTCCATTTATTAATCGTTGATCCTAGTGCCTGCACTGACGGTGTTCTGTCCAGAAAGTCTTTTTTTTTGTGCCAGTGAGTTCAGGACTACACTCTCCTTTCTCGTCTATCAGGTTCACTGTATTCTGGTTTAAGTTTAGTCTTTGGTCCATGGGTTTGAGTTTTGTGTAGGGTGATAAGTATGGGTCTATTTGGATTCTTCTGCATGCAGCCATTCAGTTTTACAAGCTCCATTTATTCCACATTCTTTTATTGACAGGAAGTTAAGTATTTGTCTCTTGAGGACTCCCCCTCTGTGTGCTGTGTAAGAACCTGGAGATGCCTAGAAGGTTAAGCTTGTATGCCATTTGGAGAGTGAACTAGGAACATGGTAAATTCAGTTGGCCCACTGGGGAAGGTTGCTGCTGTTGAAGAATGGTGCTAAAAATCTAAAGGGACACTTAGGAACTGCTTCTGGTGACCTTTCCAAGCTGTAGAGTACACACTTTGCATTCATGTTTATACAGGTTTATATTAACATATTTAGTCACTTACCCAACTTATAACCTTGTGTTATGGGAATTATATCTGGGTTAGAGTTCATTTTCCTTATGACCAATTGTGCTGGTTTAAACCCAGACATAAGAACTCTGTGCCATTTGTGCCTCTTCTTGCCAGGAATCACACTGGTCTGGGCCATGCCAGGTTTATCTGAACAGGTTTTACGAGCTTTGAATCCCAAGAATATTCCTAAAGGGCTAATAGTAACTGCTGGGTTGAACACCCATGAAAGGTCCCATGACATTCAGAGACAGGGTCCTTTCTCATTTACAGTCAGTCACTCAAGGTGGGGAGGTAATTTAAATGACTCTTTACAAAATAAAGAAAATGAGCCTTAGGAAGAAGACTTTACTCTCCTGGAACTGAGAAAAGCAGCCCAGGGATTTCCCACTAAAATCATCTTGTCTTCACTCGAGTGTTCTAATCTCTACTTAAACCATGTTCACTGTCCTGTTATCCTTGTGATCATTTGCTTATAAGGATGTCTGTATCCTCCATCACAATATAAGCTCTCAGAATATGGGCCTAATCTCCATGGCTGCATCTTCAATGCATCTCAGAGTGCCTTGTGCATAGTTAGCATGCCAGGAGTATTTGATATTTAGCAGGTTCTAAATTTCACAGTAATCTAAGAATTCAGAAGGTATTCACAAAAGTAAAGGGAGGCTGATCATATTTCTTGTTATGAAATGAATACAAAATTAGCAGATAGAATGAAAATGTATTTTATTCTGTTTCAAAGCAAAAATAATCCATAAAACTAGGAAGTAGCTCACTTCCAACTATAGGCTGATTCACTAGGAGTCTGTAAAATGTGGACTAAATCTATGGAGGAGGCTAAAAGCTGATGCTTCTTTAGATTGTAAATAGTGAATATTTTACTAAAATCCAAGTGAGAAGACCAGTTGTCTTACCCATGTGAGGTATAGAGTTGGGGCAGGTCCTGGGGAAAACTGGAAAAGCCTCAACAGAGTAGTGTAGTATCTCAGTAGTGAGACAGGTGAGTCTAAGAGACAGCGTCTTTTTATATCTGTCTTCTAACCTACAAAGAAGAGGAAGAAATAAGGAAATAAGACAACGAACTTGACCAGACTCAGATGAACAGAAATGAAAAGAAAAACTAATAAACCAAAGTTCACTAATCTATTCTAATCAAGAAGATGGCATATGTTTTGGACTAAAAATTCTCCTGGACTGCAAATGACACACACCTGTAATCTCAGCACCTCAGGAGGTAGAGGCAGCAGTTCAAGGCCATCCTTGGCTACATAATGAGTTTGAGGTAGTTTTGGGATATATTAGACCTTGTCTCACAAAAACAAAAACACCAAGACAAACAAAAGTCCAGAAATATATCTTAGCTGGGAGAGTGCTCCAGGTTTGCTCTCTAGCACTTTATGAAACCAAGCATGATGGTGCATGCCTGTAACATTAACACTCAGGAGATGGAGGCAGAAAGATCAAAAATCCAAAGTTCATCTCAGCTATGTAGGGACTTGGAAGCCATCATAAGCTAAAGCCCCTGTTTCAAAGGAACCAAACCAAACTGAACCCAAACCAACCAATAAACAACACCCCCAAACAAAACAAAACCCACCATACCACCACCAAAATAATAATAAAACAGATTACAATTATTTTAGAAAACACATTTCAGAAAAATACTCATTTAAAGAAATTTAAAAGAAACATAATATTAAAAATACTGGAATGAAGGGTTAAATAGGGAGGGGGATGGAAGTGAAGGGTAAAGGAGAGAGTGTGTGGAGGGACAATGAACACTAAAGGCCATTTGAAAAACCGTATGGAAACCTACTACTGTAAAATCTTCCTAAAATATATGCCTATGTGAATAGAATCGAAAAGGAATCACCTAATAATAAGGAACCAACTAGACATCTAGTGCTATCAAGTAAAACCTCCAGTGCTAGGAATGGGTTATGTCTTGTTGAGTTGTTGGCCAAAGGGGCCCCAATGAAACTCCCCCAAACATCAAGGCTATTGCCAAGGTATTAGTTGCTTTCCACAACCTAATGGCAATGTCCTATTTATTTTTTAAGAGCAAGCATAAAGTTGGTTGGGAGATGGGAAGGATCTGGGAGGAATTGGGAAAGATGAAAACACAATCAAAATTTATTGTATGAAAAACTTTGAGAAAACCCCCCAACAAACTGGAATCATGGATAGAAAAGTGGTGAGAATCATGGGATATAGAGTTCACAGCTATTGGAAGCCACATTCCTTGCATCATGGAGGCAGGTAGTCCATCTGCAATACTGAGATCCAAATCAACACATCAGTGCAGAAATAAGAGGTTAAATACTCTTGCTTGAGGTGATCTTCAAGTCTGGGTTTCTCATTACCCCCCAAGTCCCAGCTGCTCTTTGTGCATTTCCTCGTGTCAGATGGGGCACTCAAGTCTTTCCTCGTGTGTGTGTGTGTGTGTGTGTGTGTGTGTGTGTGTGTGTGTGTGTGTGTGTGTGTGTGTTGAGGCAGCAGTAAATGGGCAGGGTGTATGTCCCATAGATTTGGGGACAATGCACAAAAATAGCAAGCAGTGTTCTCAAGCATTCAAATACTACTTTCTAAGAAACTACCTTCATGAACAAAATGCATAGTCTAAGAAGAGACACTTGGAAATGGAGAAGCAGAAGTATAAAATGACTGTCAGGGCATCTGGAATCTTTAGATGTTGGGTAACTCAAGTATAACTTCCCTTAGTGAAAACAGGAAAATGTAAAAGCTCTGAATTTAACAATGAGGAAAGGGTTTATACAACAGGATTAAAAGTGGGGGAAACAGAACAGGTAGATATTTGGTTATGGTGAGCTTTTCATTTATAGACTTTGTAGATACCGTCCAAGGATGATGAATTTGCTTATTTGGAAATTGTGATTTGGCCACAGACCAGGCTGTGAATCCTGTGAGCTGTGTTTCAGAATCTACACATTGTAGGGTTGTTGGTAGGATTAGATGCAGCAATGTTTGTGAGGTGCTCACCACTGTGCTCATGGTAACCAGTCAATAACAAGTTATTGCTTAGTCTTGTCATTTTAAGAATAAAACATGGATTTATAGTTTTGTAATCTTGGGACAGAGAAGACCTTTGTAAGCATAACACTAAACCCAATAAGGAAGAAATAGAGGGAAAGATTAATAATTTGACTTCACAAAAATGAAAAGCTTTTACATGGTAAAATCACCATGATAAAAATCAATGAGCAAGTACTCCAGAGGGGAAGAACAGTTGCAATGTATTTGACGGAGTAGCAATTGGAATCATTAATACTGAGGGATCACTGATAAGTTGACAAGAAGATGAGCAAAAATCAATGTGAACAGATGTTTTACAGAAAATAAGTTGAAAAAAATAGTCTCACTTATAATGAAGGAGATAGAAATTTAAGAAGGGTAAAATTAAGGAGGTGCCATTTTTCATTCCTCACACTGGTAAATATGAACATGCTTGGGTATGTCTAATGGTGTTATGAAAGAGGCACTTGTATCCTTTGTATTTGAAAAATGGATGTAGGTAGGGGTTGAACCTAGGGCCTCTGAATGCTAGGCAAGTTCTCTACTGATGATCTATAGCCCCAGCATTCTTCCTTTTTATTTTGAGGCAGGGTATCACTACATTGCCTGGGCTGGCTTTGAATTCACTCTGCCTCAGACTCCTAAGTGGCTGGTATTACATGCCCTGACCACTAGCCACGGCTTCATATCACTTGTTGGGGCAAATTTGAATTTGCCAAAATTGTGAATGCTTATTTTATTTTTAAAAGATTTTATTTATTTATTATATATACAACATTCTGCTTCCACGTATATCTGCACACCAGATGAGGGCACCAGAACTCATAATGGATGGTTGTGAGCCACCATGTAGTTGCTGGGAATTGAACTCAGGACCTCTGGAATAGCGGCTGGTGCTCTTAACCTCTGAGCCATCTCTCCAGCCCCCGTGAATGCTTACTTTTAATATCTGTAATTCTACTGCTAAGAACAAATTCTCCAAATAATTTTATCTTAATATACAAAGATGTAGGTAAAGGTTTATTAATAACAGAAGCAAATTGGAAACAATTTACTTGACCATTGAGAAGACTTGTTAGAGATCTTGTACAGCCTCAAAACATGTGTAAATATATTCAGCTGGTCCTCTGTATCTGTGTCTTCTATATCTGTGAATCCACATCTATGAATTTAACCAAAAACAGATGGAATGTATTTGAGAAAAAGCCACATTTGTAACGACTATGTAAAGACTTTCCCCTTGTCATTATTCCCTAAACAACACAGTATATCAACCATTTCTATAGAATTACCTTGTGTTGGGTATTACAAATAGCCTGTAGAAATACTGCATAACTTCCTATAAGAGACTTGAGCATCTACAGATTTTTGTTATAGGGACTCCTTCATGGATAATGGATACCAAGGGATGGCGGTATACTGATAATAGTAAAATGGTCAGTCTCTACTATCCAGGAGAAAAGTTACACTAGTTCAGATAAATGATGCACTTATTCACTAAAAATAACACACACTTTATACATTTATATATGTTTAGAAAGTTTCTAGAATGTGATACACACACCAGAGAAAGCAGTGGTCTTTAAGGTGTGAAAATGAATGGGGATGCTGTGGACTTTTGTTTTCATTTGATGTGCTCTGGACTTCCCCTCTCCCTTCTCTCTGTATTTGTGCAAGTGTGTGTGTGTGCAGGGTATGTGCCTATACAGAGTCCAGGGGTTGATGTCCTATGTCTTCCTCAACCTTATGTTTTGAGACATGGTTCTTACTGAATCTGGAGCTCACCAGCTCAGCTAGGCTGGTTGGCCAGGAAGCTCTAGGGACCCCTATGTCTCTGCCTTCCCAGCACTGGGGTTTATAGACATGTGCTGCTCCACTTAGCTGTTCTTTTATGTGGGTGTTGGGAATCAAACACATGTCCTCATAGTTGCATGGTAAGTGCTTTATCTACTGAGCCATCTTCTCAGTCCTGACTAATTCTAAGTTTATGGTAGTCCAAACCAAACAAAAGCAGTATTGTAATTGGTGGTGCCTATGGTGACTTTGAATATGAAACTTAATATTTAGGGAATAAAATTATTTAAATATCAAAATGAGTCAACCCGAGTAAAACCCTACATTGTATGAAACACTCAAGAGAAAGCTCTCAATACTTGTGCTACACATCATACTTCATAATTTTGTCAACAGAGGTACAGGCATGTATCCTGGAGGTTAGCTTTCCTAATTAAAACCAGATGAAGGAGATCTAGTGAGCAGTATTTTTACTGCTTGATCACTGTTGTGATACCGTACCAGCAACTAGCACCAAGGGCAGGAAAAAATATTGCTAAGGCTTTTGGGTTTGGCCTCACTACTTGTTGGCTGTGTGCTTGGTTTTTTATGACAGTGGCTGCTGAAGGTATTGGAAATTATTTGACTAGGTGTGTTGGTGATGACACAGACAGTGCCAGGGAAAGATCAGTCTTCCTGAGCAGAAGCTAGCATTGATCAAATGCTCTTTCCCTATGATGTTTTAACTATTTGTGGCTGTGTACTTGCCACAGTCAAGGCAATGACCTTATGAAGAGTGTGCTTTTGCACATGGAGACCTCAGTATTTTCTAGAGTTTTCCCATATGATCTATATAAATCTGTTTAGGAATTTGACTGTTTTTCCATCCAGAGAGTCTGTTCTTCTTCAGAGCGTGGTGATTCTATTGAGGATAAGAAAGAGATCAGAACATCGGAATGATTTCAGTACCTACTTGGGATCAGCAGTGTGAATCTGAAACTCTTAAAACATTTTAAAATGGTGACTTTGTTGTAATGCATCTGACATATTAGGAAACAATTTGAACATTAAATGAACTTCAGGTTTGTTTATATGTAGTTTCTTTAGTGAGGAAACCCCAACAAAACACACAACACTGGGCTCAGTAGAACCCAACAGCCTGAGAACAAAACCCAACCCTACCGGGATACACACAGTATCTAGAAGGGACCTTAGTTCATTGCACATTATAAGCCAGTGCATTTTTCTCTGGTATGAGGCCTTTTCCTTTGATTTCAGATAGCTGGCTCTCCTTCTAGCACTTCACAATGAACTCACCCCACACCTAACATAAACTTCACATTTTTTCAAGGTAAGGTGATATATATATATATATATATATATATATAATATATATATATATATATATATATTTTATTTCCTAACCAATATGTTTAGAGATGTGGTATTATTGTGGTATTATTTTTATTCAGTTTCTGTGTAGCATGTGTGTTCCCAATGCTAGCCTGTATTCCTTCCTACCTGCCTCCCCCATAATCCTATGTTTCTATTGTGTGACTTTTGCACAGTGTAATGATTATTGGAACCTGGTGTCTGTTTACAGCAAAGCTAACTATTTTTTTTTGAACAAATTTCTGCTGGTCCTTTTCCCTTTTCAACTGAAGTTTATGTATTCAACCTGATGTATAAAATTCAATTGCACAAACATCCTTAAATGAGTGATGGAAATTGCATTTTTCCCTTTGGAGCAGGCACTCTGCTGTGCCAAGTTAGCTCAGCATTTCCAATTTTATACCAGCTTCTCTAGATCCTTACTGACAGCTGGTTTGGCCTTCCAAGTTCATGTGTATCAGCAAGTTGAGTGATTTTTCTAAATTACAATTTTGTGAAGGGCATCACCTTGAGATGAGGCCTCAGAGGACCTACGCCAAACTTCTGTGGACTCATCTAGACTTCTGTGACGTAAAGTACATCATGTTGCTTGTCTTCTCCATGCTTACCACGTGAGGAAAACCTTGCACCAGGTTTGTGGCTCATGCTACAAGCACCATGTGATGGAAACATTTGTGAGAAAGCTAAGTCTGAGTTAGCCCCCCCCCACTTCTGCTTGTCCTCTCGGTGATGATTTAGGTTAAACAAAATCAAATTGAATGTTGAAGTTCTTTTAGCAGTTCTGACATGGTATTCACAGATCAAGGATCCACAAGTCTGTAATTGCTCTCTTTAGAGCAAACCCACAATGCTTGCTTTGTACTCCAGTCTGTTCCTTATTTTAACTCATGTAGTTGTGATATGAATGATTTCTGTTAAAGCCTGGGTGATAGGAAGGTCCACCGGCCTGAGTGTTTGCTTCACTGTTTTTTTTTTTTTTTTTTTTGTAGAAGCTCAGGCTTCCACTCTGAGTTTAGCACATAGGAATTTGGTTTGGAGTTGAAATGTAAGGTTTCTTTAAATTTTCTCTTTGAAATCAAGTATCTTCACCCAAGTACATACAGCAAAGAGGAATATTATTTAGCCAGGAGAACATTTAGGAGAGATAACTTTAAAATGTCTCCTTCATTCACCCCAAGGATCTCACTATTCAGTCATTTCTGTCTCCACTTCATGATCTTCCTCCACACCCAGCCATTTATTCATTGCTAGCAAAACAAATGTTTATTCAGTACCTACTATATATCATCTTAGGCTCTGGAGAACTCCACGATGAGCAAAAATACAATCCTCCCCTTTATAATCTTGCAAAGGACACAGACTTGACTTTAATTAATTAGTGACCAAATTACAAATTGTGTAAGTGATTTGAAGAGAAGTAAAGCTTCTGTGATAGAAAGAAACAGGGAGATTTGGTTTGGATAAGTGATTTAAAAAAGGCCTTTCTGAGGAAGTGACATTTAAGCAGAGACCCACAGGATGAAGGGTTTACCGGAAAGGAAAGGGGGTGGAAGGATTTCCAGGCAGAGGCAAGAGGCTTTGTGATATCATTTTATAGTACTTATGACCTTTTTAGATGCTTATATAATTAGGCACTAGTCTATGAGCAAGACAGTTTATAGAGCTGTGTTACTGAAAAGATGCATATAAATTACATTTTTATAAATGAATTCCTGAATTCCTGCAGGCTTAGATTATATTCACTGTGCTGTATCATCTGCATTTGATTGATGTTCAGTTACTTCAATTACTGCTAGATTGATCTTTCTAAAGCACAACTTTGATGATGCTTTTTCCTGCTTAGAAATCTTTACCAGCTCCCCAATTACCCAATAAAATCTAGACTTCTCAGCTCCTGGTCAAGTCCTCCCAAATTGGTCCTGTTCTCCATAGCCTGCTTCAGCTTTAATTACTCCTGTCTCAGTTGCATGACTTTTGAATGAGGAGGGTTGCTTTCCCATGCCCGCCTTTGCTCACAGCCCTTCCAGTTCACTTCCCTTCTATGAATGTCCAAATCCTGCAGCTATTCCCAGGCCTCCTCTGTTGTTGCCAGTCCATACCCAGGCCTTCTCTCACCACTCAGCAAGAGATCACATCTTTTCCATCTCACTTGTGTCATTTTTATTTTTCAGCATTTTTATTTTAGGCACCTCTTCCAGCTTTTGTTAAATGGATAAATCATAATCTTATACATTTAAAGGGCATGTTTTTTTGATACAGTGTGGAATAGTTAAATAAAGCTAATAAAGAAATTCATCACCTTACTTACCTTTTGTGGTGAAACAATAAAATTTACTCTTGTATTAAAGTATTCAATATGGTATTTACTACCTGTAGTCACCCTGGTATACAATACATCTCTAAACTTACTCTTGTCTGATACTTGAGAGCGCCGAATCCTAACCACTAGACCACCAGAGAAGGCATTGTCTGATACTTTAATACATTTGGCCAACAACTAACTTCCCATTACCTTCTTCCTCCACTCACCCCGTAATTTCTGGTGACCATGGTTTTACTTTCTACCTCTATAAGTTGGATTTATTCAGATTCACAATTTAGTAAGATTATGCAAGTTAAAAAAAGTTGTGTGTGTGTGTGTGTGTGTGTGTGTGTGTGTGTGTGTGTGTACACAATGGTATGTCATTTGAAGTTTGAACAAATTTTGTCATGTACAACATTAATATACTAGGAGGACATTATGCTAAGTGTGTGTGTGTGTGTGTGTGTGTGTGTGTGTGTGTGTGTGTGTGTGTGTGCTCGCGAGCTCTTTGACTTAGGACGGCAGTTGAAAATATTGAGCACTGAAAATGCATCTGATATACCCAATCATTGTCTTTGTTAGGATTTCTATTGCTGTGATAAAACAGTATGACCAAAAGTGACTTGGGGAGGAAAGGGTTTGTTCCAGCTTTTACAGCTCTCAGGATTTAGATCATCATCAAAAGAAGTCAAGGAAGGACCCTGGGGGCAGGACCTGAAGCAGAGACCATGGAGTGGTGCCACTTGCTGGCTTGCTCCTCATGGCTTTGTCAGTCTACTTTCTGGTACCCAGTACCCAGGGCCACCAGTCCAGGGGTGTCGCTGGCCAAAATGAGCCGGGCCCTACCACATCAGTCAAGAAAATGCCCTGTAGTCTTTCCCACAATCGAGGTTCTTTCTTCCCAAATGATCCTAGTTTGTGTTAAACTGACATAAAACGAGCCAGCAGAGGGACTATCTGCATTCTACATTTAATTATGTGTGTTTTTATTTGTGGTAGCACATGTTTGGGTGAATGCATGTGTGCATGTCAGATGACAACCTTGGATGTCCATCTTCAGGTATCTTCACCTGTTGTTTGAGATGGGGCTTCTCATTGAAAACAAGGGCACTAACTCATTCCCTGCTTTTCTCACTATGGTTTATCACAGTCTCTTATGTGATAGGCTCTAAGTAAAAATCTGTGGGAGAATTTATAAGCTAATTATCCATGGCTAAATTGTTCTTGAGAAGTAGTTGCTGATTTTTAACAAAGATAAATTTAAAGAAGTGCACCACAAACCCGATTGTGTACATGGCCTCTTTGTAATGTTAATGATTAGAAATTATTATTTTAAAATATAGGGATAATCCTTCATTGGAAAGTCTTCTGTCTTTTTGACCCACTTCTGTGATACTTTTTCATAGAGGTTATTTTTGATTTGTAAATGGTGCTGTCATTTCCATTGTTGCCTCTCTTTGGAAGGTTTACATGCTCATTTAGCTGTAAAAAGAATGAAAGGAACAAATCAGCATCCTCTCTGGTAGTGGATTCCCTGTGGGGAGAAATAGATTTGAAAGCACGTCTTGGTAATGTATTTACTCTGATTGTTTTGGTTCGTCTGTGTGCATGCAGCCTAGATGGGCTTAGAATAACCCCACATTGAATTTCCTTATTCATTGGTTCATTTGGACTTATGCTTCTGGTAGACGACTTCTTATTTGTAAGTTTTTATTAAAAATTGTTTCCCTTTAGAAGTTGTGCCCTTTCCTTCTGTCTGAATAAACATTTGAATGGCTTTTAGATTGCTCTTCAGTTTAAAAGAGATAGGTAGGAACAGTTGTGGCTTCAGATAATGTAGTTCTTAGGGTATTTCTTATTGAAATAATGTTATCTCAGGCAGTATTTAACCATACAGGGCAATGATATGTTTTACATAAAAGTAGTTTTCTCTAAGAATAACTAAAGCAAAGTACATAGCAAAACAATGCATAAACATTTATGATGGATTTATTCTTTGTAATTCATGTAACATTATTGTTTTGCCTAGAAGCATTTCTTCGTAAGTCTTTTTCAGTTACATTGTTTTTCCTATTATGTAAGTAATAGAACCTTTAAAAGGAAATTGTTCAGAATTTTTTTATCTTTATGATTGGCTCCGTTCTTTTTAAAAATTATTTATTTTATTTTTTTGAGATTATAATATAATTATACTCTTTCACCTTTCTATTTCCTCCTTCCAGTCCTCCCAAATACTTGCTTTCTTTCAAATCTATGCCCTCTTTTTCATTATTGTTACATGCATATATGCATATATACATGTATGTTCCTAAATATAATCTCAGTCAATATAATGTTGTTTGTATGCATATTTTCAACACTGACTATTTGGTATTGGATGATTAGTTGATGTGCTCTTCCCTGGGAAAAACTATTCTCCTACTTTCAGCATTCTTGAGTTGTCTATAGTTGTTTGTGTAGGATTGAGGCCTAGTGAGCTTTCCCTGTCCACATTAGCATGCCTATCATTACTGTCCTTGTTGAGCTCATGGTTAGGCAGTCATGTTGGTGAGACTTTATGGGTGTAGCTTCTGACATTCCTAGGGGAGACAATCTGATAACAAGCTTCCTGTTCCTCTGGCTCTTAACAATCTTTTCTCCCACTGATCCACAATGATCTTTGAGCTTTAGGTGTGGGAGTTGTATTATAGATGTATCTTTTTGAACTGGGCCCTACAATTCTGAATTTTGATTGGATGTAGTTTTCTGTAATGGTTTCTCTTATGAAAGAGAAGTTTCTTCAGTAAAGGTAAGGTCTACACTTAACTTGTGGTTATTAGGATAAATATTTAGAAGGTAGTTAGGGATTATTCTAGTCCAGTAAAGTAGTAGTTGTAGGTTCTCCTCCACAATCCATGACTTCGCTAGCCCTGGATTGTTGCCTAGGTTTCTAGTACCAAGCATGAGTTCCATCTTGTTGAGTGAGTCTAAAGTTCAGCCAAGATAGAGGTACCACTATTGCACCCATAGGGATGTTTCATCACATTGGTCATTGTGGGTCATAGGTGTTGCTTCCCTTCTTTGGAAGCCTGCATGTGCTTCTGGTATCATGAAAAAGTACATATTTTTAGCCAGGCATAGTGGCAGTGTCACGTGTCCATAATCCCAGCATTTTTAGTGGCTGAGGCAGGACGATTACAAATTTGAGGTCACACTGGAAAATACCCATGCCCCGCGTGTGTGTGTGTGTGTGTGTGTGTGTGTGTGTGTGTGTGTGTGTGTGTACACGCGCGCGCGCGCACACGCGCTCGTGCGCGCGCACACACACACACACACACACACACACACACACACCTCTCAAACAAACAGATTGAAAGGCATACATTTTGAGATTTTAATTACTGAAGGCATTCAAAATATTACCTGCTAATCTGAATGGCTTTTAAAGGGCCAGCATACTGTTTTTCCTTTGGACTTAGAATCGTATAGAAACATGTAGCTAATGTATATGTGACTTTCCACCTTTTTGGTTCTACATAGCAACATAGGAGAACTTGATGGATGACAATTAGGACCTTGAGAATAAAAATAGTCTATATTAAGCAACTTCATAAGGATGTAAGTAGTAAGAGCCTATAGCAAGTAGACACCACAGGTTTTACTTGTTAAAATTCATCAGCAAACATTTGCTCATTGTTTAAGCATACTCAGTGGTGTGCTTGTGGCGTGTTAGGATAGATGCCCTTCCTTTTTTTTGTAGACCAGGTTGACCTTGAACTCAGAGACCTATTTGCCTTTGCCTCCTGAGTGCTGGTATTAAAGGTGTGTGCTACTACTCCCAGCTTGGGCTAGACTCTCTTGACCTTGGCATTATATGTATTTTGGACTGGATAATTCTTTGTTACAGGGTTGTCCTGTGTATTGAAGGTATTGAACAGTGTTCTTGATATTTATCAATTAGATGCTAGTAGTACTTTCCCAATTGTAATAGCTAAAAATGTCCCCAGACATCCCCAAATGTCCTTTGGAGGACAAAAGCATCTCTGGTTGTTAACCTGTTTTAAGATGACAAACTTTATTTATTTTCTGTTTTTAGATAGCATGGAAAGCAACAAGGATCCTTATGGTATTTTTACACTCCTCTTCCTGCCTTTATTCTTCTTGCACTTTTCTCTGTCTGCTTCCCATTTATGCCCTTCTGTACCCAGTTTTATCCCTTCCACTTTCTTAGACAATACACATTTGAAAAGAAAGAAAATCGAAGTGTATTTTGCATCATTTTCCTGTTTCAGAGTTGGACATGTTTTGTGTGACTTGTTAATATTTCCTGTGTATAACCTTATCTGAAAGGGACTTCAGTTTATAATGGCATATGAAACCTGCCACATTTACCATAGACATAATGAAAGTAATAGTTGATTTAATTATGATACAATAACATCAATAACCATTTGAATCAAAGACCTCCTATTTCCTGATCTTTTGAAAAGGTCTTCGTACCTAAGAACAAATTCTTACAAAGAATCCTTTGAATGAATGTTATTTTTCTCTTTTAGGAATGATCCTATTCATCTTTTGTTTTAAAGGCTCTGTAACTTATTGGCACTGCATAAAAATTCCATTATTGTAGTGTATGTTCTCTTTGCTCCTCTGCTGCATCCTTTCTTAAAGTTATGAGAGATGTGAAACATATTCTGAAAATTCATTCCAAGCTTTAAAACTTATTATATCCAGGAGAGACAGATTGAAGATTGCTGAGGTTTCTGGTTGAAGTACTTCAAGCAGAAATCCATACTCCATTAGGCTCTCTAGCACCATGACCTTAATTTTCCAGATATTTTGCCCTTTAAATTGAAAGGAGTGTTTTAATACAATTTAAGTTTGTCAGAGGGGCTTGTAATATCACAGACTTTAGTTGTGAAACGTTTGAAACAAATGAAAAGTAAAATAGCAACTGACTTACAACTTACAATTGTGTATTTTTAAGTTCAAAATATCTGATGATATAACGATATGCATGAAACATGGTTGGTTGGCAAGAAAAGCTATTTCATAAGGAGTTGCTTATGCTGCACACGACTCTTTCATTGAGTTCTCTTGGAGCTGCTGAAAAGTTTCTGATTAGGAGTTGTTAAGTTCTAAGAAGTTAGGAAATTTCCTTTGTATAAAAACCATGGTTTAGGTGAACTGATTCTCTCCCTGGACAATAGCTGCTGAGCACAAGGTATGCCACTGCATCAAAACACCGAATCCAGAAACCAGAACTGTTGTAGCCCGGCCTGTCTCAGCCCCAGGCCATGGTAGCCATGAGGTTCTGCCTGAGTAGGGGAGCGAGGACTTGGAAACTCCTAAAGTAAGACCCCCAGAAGCTCAGGCTTCCAGGATCTTAGCCCAGGACCACGGCCACCCCAATCACCATGCTTGATGCAAACTATACGAGGCTTTATTATAGTTGTTTAACAAGCTAACCGCATGTTAGCTCAGGTCTTTCATCCATCCACCATGGAGGATGGCTACAAAAGACAGCTCAAACCGTCTGCATAGAGATCTTGTAGGTCAGCGTAAGGGGAGTGTCTAGGGGTATGCACAGGCTCAGGATTGGTGTGGCTCCAGGCTTGGAGGGTTTGCCCTGTGTTGATTGGCCAACTGGTTGTTATGGCCCATAGACCCTCCCAGGGTGGTTGCTATGCTCTGCATGTCATTGCTGTGCTCTTGTCTGTAAAGCACACCCAGAGCCATAAAGCATAGCACTACCAGCTAACTTCTGATTGGTTCCTTGCCACAAGGCAGGCATCTGACTTCCTAGTGACTAAGACAAGGTCAGACAAGCACGTGTTAGGCTGTTATGGCTGCCGAAAGGGGGAGCTGGTCCCTTCACTAGCAACCCAACGCCAACGGCGATAAAGACCAAACACAGGCATCTTTAGAGAGCTCTTGTCATCTTTAGAGAGCTCTCAGTTCCATGCTGCAAAACTGGAGTCTCTTGTTTATTTGGCATCTTCCTGGCTGTCTCCTAACCATGCTTCCCTGGCCATGAGGAGGCCATTTCTCTCTGCTCTGGTAGCCCCTCTCCCTGCTAGATAGCCCTCACTCTATCCGTGTCCTCACTTGTTACTTACACACCTAGCCTCAGCCCAGGTGCAGGCCTATTCAAATCTGTAGAGATGCAAACTAGGGGACATTCTCCACTGAGGCCATGTCATTCAATAGCAAATCAGTTAGCATCCACTATTCAATGCAGACCGGAGCTTCAGGTTACTGGAACCGCTTGAAATTTCGTAATGGATTTTCCTCGATCAGAACTGTATTTATAACCGGGGCTGGGGAGATGGCTCAGTAGTGCTTGCTTTGCAGATGTGAGGACCCAGTTTGGATCCCCAGAACCTGTGTAAAAAACGGCATAGTGGAGTGTGCTTGTAATCCTAGAGATAGTGAGGTGGGAGGTGGAAACTAAGCACATCCCTGCAGCTTGCTGGCTAGCTATTGTAGCCTATAAGGCCAAATTCCAGGCCAATGAGAAACCCTGTTTCAAACGAAAGTAGGAAGACACCCAAGGAGTGACACTGAGGTTGTTTTCTGATGCCCATACACATGTATATGCATGCTAATGGGAGCACCCATGCATGAAACAAATTCTGCCTCTCTCTCTCTCTCTCTCTCTCTCTCTCTCTCTCTGTCTGTCTCTCTCTCTCCCTCTATGGAAAGTCAGGGATGAAAGTCTTGTTCTTTCATTAGTAAATTGGGTCAATTTTAAATAATGTGCTCATTAAAAATGTACACATTTCTGAAGTAATTGATACAATTTAATCCAATTACTATCTTAAAGGTGTAATAACAGAACTGAATTCCTTAGGGGACTCACCTGTTTTCTGCTGTAAAATGTTTAGAACCTAAGTTGATCATATACTGTTTTCTTTAGTTTAAGGCTCACGAAAGGGTGATACATCAAACATTATTTATTAACCTACAGAGGTTTAACTTTTATGTTAGCATGTGATTATATGTCACTGTAGTTATGAGTTGGCTATTAAGGCTAGATTATAACTTGAGCAGTTTCCTTTTCAGGGTAGTTAAATGCCAGCAAAGTCATGTCTTTAAAATTTTCTATTATTTAGGGGCTGGAGAGATGGCTCAGAGGTTAAGAGCACTGACTGCTCTTCCAGAGGTCCTGAGTTCAATTCCCAGCAACCACATGGTGGCTCACAACCATCCGTTATGAGATCTGGTGCCCTCTTCTGGTGTACAGATATACATGGAAGCAGAATGTTGTATACATAATAAATAAAATCTTTAAAAAAATTTTTATTATTTAACAATTCTTTAATTTTTATTTTAAATAAAATAAAATATTTTAAATTTATTTTAAAATAAAAATTTTTAAATTTATGTATTTTATGCATATGAATGCTCTATCTGTATATAGACTTGCATGCTAGAAGAGGTCATCAGATCACATTATAGGTGATTGTGAACCACAGTGTGGTTGCTGAACTCTGGCCCTCTGGAAGAACAGCCAGTGTTTTGAATTGCTGAGCCATGTTTCTAGCCTCACAACTCTGTTATAATACTAAATAGCTCTTGTCTAAGTCGCTAAGAGTCATTCTTTAACATAAAGAAGCAATTGTAGGGGCTGGAGAGATGGCTCAGGACATGAACACTGCCTCCTCTTCCAGAGGACCCAGGTTTGATTCCCAGAACCTACGTGGGGCCTTGTACTGTCAATAACTCCAGTTCAGGGGATTGTGATGCCCTCTTTTGGTCTCCATGGGCACAAAGAAGAAGCTACCAGATGCAGAGGCAGGTGGATCTCTGTGAGTTTGAGGTCAGTCTGGCCTATAGAGTGAGTTCCAGGACAGCCAAGGGTATATGTAGTGAAATCCTGCCTAAAAATAAAATGAAATAAAATGAAGAAGTGATTATAGGTGTATTTTCCAGAGCTTTTACTGTCCTGTTGGTGTTGGTGACTCCCAGGGTGCTTCAGCTGACAGTTTTGCTAACCTGTTTGCTGAGTTTGGTTGCAGTGAGTTTCCAGGTCAGTGTTTTTTGTTTTTTGAGGTTGTTTGAGACAGGATCTTACTCTGTTGTTCTCAGACTTCTGATGCAGAGATTATTAGCATGAGTCACCACACCTGGCTCCAGGCTTGCTTTTAATTTCCACATTGGCTGGTTGGCCTGCTCTCTCACTCAAGTGATACTCTGGGCCTTTTTAGACCAGCACAAGAGAGGCCATCACCTCTGCTGTGAGAACAACCCATGGGATGCAGTACAATGCCAGGAGGCTCCCATCATGCTCAAGGAACTGGCGGTGATAGCCGTGCCAGTGTATATGGGAAGGACTGGGTGGGTCTGAACTTTTACATGGATTTACATTTATATTTTTAACAAAGCTATCTAAAATATTATTTGTTCAGAAGTCATTTCTGATTTTTTTCACTCAAGGCCTTTCTGTAAACTAAGTCATGTGGTAGTAATGTAAGACCCCTGGAAAGCTCAGGCCTCTGGGGTCTCAGCCCAGGACCTCAGTCACCCCAATCACTAGGCGGAGTCGAAAGCTTGCTGCAAACTGCATGAGGCTTTATTGTTGTTTAATGAGCTAACCTCATGTTCGCTCAGGTCTTTCATCCATCCACCATGGTGGATGGCTACAAAAGACAGCTTGAACCGGCTGCATAGAGATCTTGTAGGGCAGCATAAGGGGAGTGTCTAGGAGTATGCTCAGGATTGGTGTGGCTCCAGGCTTGGAGGGTTTGCCCTGTGTTGATTGGCCAACTGGTTGTTATGGCCCATAGGCCCTCCCAGGGTGGTTGTTATGCTCTGCATGTCATTGCTGTGCACTTGTCTGTAAAGCACACCCAGAGCCATAAAGCATAGTGCCACCAGCTAACTTCTGATTGGTTCCTTGCCACGAGGCAGGCATCTGACCTTAGTGACTAAGACAAGGTCAGACAAGCACGTGTTCGGCTGTTATGGCTGCTGAAATGGGGAACTGGTCCCTTCAGTAAAATCCTTCTGACTGGACCTGATGCAGCCTGGATATGTCTCTGCATATGGAGAAAAGATGAAAACCTAAGCAAGCACACCCATACATGCCATCACTGTACCCTGACATTCCTTCTTAGGGCTTAGATGCCATACTGTAGTCGGAATGGTTACTTGGCCAGATACCAGTGCTTCACGGGCCAGTGATTATCTTGTTAGACCCCCAGAAAAACTCAGGTATCCGGGGTCCCAGGCCAAGACTTCGGTCACCCCAATCACCAGGCAGATTCAAGAGCTTGATGCAAACTGCATGAGGCTTTATTGTTTTTAACAAGCTAACCCCATGTTAGCTCGGGTCTTTCACCCACCCGCCAAGGAGGATGGCTAGCAAAGACACCTCGACGGCTGCCGAGCGATCTTGTAGGGCAGCGTAAGGGTAGTGTCTAGGGGTATGCACAAGCTCAGGATTGGTGTGCCTCCAAGCTTGGAGGGCTTGCCCTGTGTTGATTGGCCAATTGGTTGTTATGGCCCATAGGCCCTCCCAGGGCCCAGCAACTCACAGTTGCTATGCTCTGTGCGTCATTGCTGTGCACTTGTCTGTAAAGTATACCCAGAGTCGTAAAGCATAGCGCCACCAGCTAACTTCTGATTGGCTCCTTGCCATGAGGCAGGCATCTGACCTCTTAGTGACCAAGGCAAGGGCATAGCGAGCACATGTTACTGTCATGGTTGCCGAAATGGGGGGCTGGTCCTTTCAATTTGAGACAGCAAATTCCTGACATCTGATTTTGAGGAATTTTTCCTACAAGGTTAGAGCTCTCTACCCACCCCTCTTGATGTCTTTTATGAGGAGTAGACATATTGTCTCTGTTTTAAAGTCTGCAGAGACAGGTACACATGTATGTTCACTCACTCACTCACTCACTCACTCACTCACTCACTCACTCATCTGAGTACCAGAAACTACTGTGGGGAGAAACATATCAGGCCATTGTAAAAATCATGGCAAACTTCCATTTTTCTAGGAAAATTCCTGTTTGAAGGTTTTTCCTTTGGTTGGTTGCCACAATACATTCTGTACTTATGCCTATACTAAAATGACAAGATTCACCTTTACTTACCATTGTTGTATGTAGGGAAACATGTGGTAAATGATGCAGACATTGTGACATAACAATTGCAAAACCATGGATTTTGGAGGCAGATTGCTTGGGTTCATAATCTAGTTTTGCCATTACTGGTTGTGTGACATTGGCTAAGTTTTATTTTTAAAATCCAGTTAATTATAGAGCCAACTTTAAAGGATTGCTGTATCAAACCAGTTTATATATATAAAGTCCTTATTGTATTGCCTGGTTCATAATAAGTGCTTTGTTAGTATTACTTTTGTCATTATTGAACTAATATGTATATTCTTTATATATAATATACATTGCTCATGAAAACCATCCCAATTCATCAGTTGCAAGCCTATTACTAGCTTTCTTATTATTTGCCTTAATATATACACATTATACATATGTGCTTTTTTATTTATTAAAACTACCCTTGAGGCCAGGGATATAATACAGTTGATAAAGTACTTGCCTAGCATGTACAAAAACCTAGGTTTAACCCCCCAGCACTGCATAAATAGGGCATGGTGGCACATACCTGTTATCCTAGAACTTGGGAGGTAGAGACAGGAGGATAAAAGTTCAAGGTGCATAGTGAGTTTGAGGCCAGCCTGGGCTATAGGACACCCTGTATCAAAAACTGAAAAATAAGCAAACAGACCCTAAACAAATAGACAAACTGTCCTAATTCATCAGTTGCATATCAATTTATCAACTACATGCCCATCAGTTTCATTGTCATTTTTCTCGTTGAATAGTAATATCCAGTATGCAATAAAAAGTAACTCATTGTACCAAAAGTCAGGAAAATTCAGGTTGCATGAAAAAAGGCAGCAACAGGCATCTGCACTTGACATAGAAGTTGTAATTACTGATGGTAATTTTATGGAAGCCATGATAAAGTGCTTCAATGAGTAATTCAGAGCACACTTGAAACAAAAGAAAACCCCTGAATGTCTCACCAGAGAAACATAAAGAATAAACCTAAATATTGAGAAATGAACCAATCAAAGTAAAATCAAAGTATGTAGTGAGGTTTTATTTGTTTCTAGCTCAGTGTTAAGCAGTGGTACTTTATTGCTGGTGTGCTGTATTTCCTCTTGAGTCACATCTGGAGCACAGAACAGTGTCTTTCCTGTTTGTTCTTGGTGTTCTGCAAGTATGCGATGGTTATTTGAAACACGAATTCTAATAGGTCTTAATAATAAAAACATGGAGGCAGATATAGGTGAAAATGCTGAGAGATCAGAGAGACAAAGGAGCAAAACCACAGCCACCTTACCCAGTCAGCTTCCCAGCTGTTCTAATTTGCATTACCCAAACTATCTTTTTATGTCTTTCAACCTTATACACTTTACCTTTCTTTAGTGAATTTCTTTTCTGAATCTGGTAACAAGGAAAACTATAACTATAAAGTCTTCAACTCCATCAGAGATCCAAGAAGGAAAAAATATTATCTGAGTAAGAGGAAGTGCAAGTGAGTGATTTGCAAAAAATGTGAGAAATGGCAGAAACAGCTGCCTGCCTGGACAGTTACCCGGGGTTCCTCTGCAATGCTGGGGCATCTGTCTTCAGCCTACAGGCCTAGTATATCTGACAGACTTTTCTGCGAAGCAGGGTATTCTGAAGGGTTGTCCTACCTTGTCTTGGCAAAGTTTGGCAGTCATTTCTTTTGTGTCCCGCTTGTCCAGTTTGGACAGCATACTATCAGCAGTTGAGGTAAGAGCACTTTCTTGCTCAGTGGTTAACTTTTGTCACAAGGAAAGTAAACTCCATGTAGAGTTTATTCTATGTCCATCATCTTCTCTGAAGTAGATTGGTGCTGCCATGAGCAGACATGTCCCATTGTCATTAAAAAAAAAGAAAAGAAATGTATGCTATTAAAACATCTTAAATGCCATATTCTGTAGGTCTCTGAAGTGTTTGAAGAACTGTCTATCTAAAATATATCTGTTTGACCTTGAAAACATACCTAATATGACTACAAGTTCAATTGTAGTAAGTGACTAATTGCTAACCTGCATTTCCTTATTATCTTAAATAGTTGGTGATAATAACTTTCAAGGGCTAAAAATTTGCATTATATTGTTAAATATAATGATGAGTACATCACCCTGAACAAGATTAGAAATGTATGTATAGTATGTTCTAACAAAAATAATCTCAACTTTGTATCAATATATGAAAATCCAAGCCAATGTAAAATATTTAAAACTAGTAGTTGCTTTTTTGGTTTAGATTCAATAATCTACCTTTTTATTCTATTTCTATATTCCCCTTTTCTTTTCAGAATAGATTCAATAATCCACCCCTATATTCTATCATATCTGTATCTCCCTCTTTTTTTCAGAATAAGAGCTCTGAATCTAAACTCCTTTGTTCAACTTTTTTTTCCTGAACATTGCCAATAACAACTTGTAACCAAACAGTGACAAATACCCATAACCCATTGAACAAACAAAAACCATCCACCCCACCTCTTGGGAATGTAGGCATCATATTCTTAAATTTACTTCTTGATGTTTGGGGGTGATGGCATTTTTAGGGGAGCCTGAAAAAATTGGGTTAATTGTCAAGCCCTGGGAGAGGCAGATGTATCATTTGTTGTTCAGTCTCTGTGTAAAGGGAAAGTGCAGGGCTTGTCTCAAGTCCTGGCTACGGTAGTCTGTGAGGCTGGATCATCTCAACTAGCCACCTCAAAATCGTCCTGAGCAGTTTGTAGTTCAAAGCCAATCTTTAGGTGGTGTTTTTCAAATTAGTGGCATCGTCACAATCCTGATAGAATCATTGTTGTAGGACCCCATTATGCGTTTGGAGACTTCAAAGTGCACTGTTAGGCACATGGTCATGATTCACTGCAGAAAACTTGAACATTTAAAATGTCATATGCAGTAGATCTTAAAGAGGTTAAAGGATCAATATTTGTTATGACTATCCAGAGTAAAAAAACTAAATTCCTAGTTACCTGATAGAAACTCAAATCCAAAATCATGTACAGGAACTTAGATGAAGCCTTTTTCTAGAATTAATTAGTACTCTATATGACCATTAATTTCATGATGAAAGTTAAAAATATATATTAATCTTACAATTTTGAGACAATATTTATGAGATTAGTGGCAATTAGTGGCCTTAATTTTTGTTTTTCTTCTGTCGCATATCAGGTGGCTCTTCTGACATGAGGCAGAGACTTTGGATTTTACTTTAACAAACATGCTTGGGTTTAGAAAAGGAGAGAGTCACACTCCAATTCCAAAGCTAGATTCATTTTTAATTGGACTGGGACTTCAAAAGACCATTTGTATCATATGTCGGTAGAGAAAAGTGGAAACAAACAATTGGCAGATTTATTAAATTGTATCCTGTTGGAGATGTGATACACTAATAGGACAAATTACTCTTTTTCTTGGGAGTTTTTTTTTTCTGGATGATTTGTCCTATTATTTCACACATCTCATTTGTCCAGTGGTCTTCAGATTCCTTAGCTGGATGCCTTCATTCTCCTGAAAAGACAAAAACAAAGCCCTTCCCCAACCCTAATTATGGGGAATTTCCCTTATGGCAAGTTACAGCTAATCAAATGAAAAGCATTTGTTAGTTTTAAAGTTAGTTTAGATTGAATGGCTGTGCTGTTTGATTAACTACCACCTCTTCTAATCAAGGGGTATCTTTTTCAAATCTAATATTTATCAATTTTGATGGTATCCATAGCTTTTCTTCTTCTCTGGAAACAAAAGAAAAACCCCATCCCCAACATGACACACATCTTGGTTTCCATTCTGAGGTCAGCACATCTTTAAAGTACACAGGCTGATTTAGTTTTGTAGTTTTCCTATTATTCAGTGTCTCTCCTCAGTTGTAGTTCCTTTCTCATTAGCATTCAGAAAATTAAAAGTTAATAAAGCATTATGCAATCTATATCTGGGGGGGTCTTTATCATCCCTTTCTGTTTATTCACCATATTCTTTAGAGTTCGATTTGATCTTTCTATCTATAACTGCCTGCCCTGTAGGATTGTGTGGTATACCTGTAATATGCTTTATAGTGTAATAAGCAAAAAATTATATCATTTTAATAGAGACATATGCTGGAGCATTGTGAGTCTTAATTTCTACAGGTATTCCATGATGGCCATAACTTCTAACAAATGTGTGATTACAGAATCAGCCTTTTCCGAACTCAAAGAAGTTGCCCATTGAAATCCTGAATAGGTATAAATGGTATGGTGTACATACTTTAATTTTCCAAATTCTACAAAATGAAACACATCCATCTGCCAGGTTTCATTCTTTTGAGTACCCTTTGGGTTACTTTTGGCTGGTAGTGGGGTTTGGTTGTATAAAGAACAAGTAGGACATTTCCTTATGATTTCCTTGGTTTGTTGACAAATGATGGAAAAAAAACTTTTTTCAAATCTTTGCTATTGACATGATGTTTTTAATGAAATTCTGAGACCTTCAGCACATTTCCTATCCATAGTTGATCAATTTCATCGTTACCTTGTGCTATAGGACCTGGCAGACCCGTGTGTGTGTGTGTGTGTGTGTGTGTGTGTGTGTGTGTGTGTGTGTGCATATATATATATATATATATATATATATATTATATATATATATGATTACTATTCATGATTATTTCTTTTCTTTTTTTTTTCTGAGACCGGGTTTCTCTGTGCAGCTTTGGAGCCTATCCTGGCACTCTCTCTGGAGACCAGGCTGGCCTCAAATTCACAGAGATCTGCCTGCCTCTGCCTCCCAAGTGCTGGGATTAAAGGCATGCGCCACCAACGCCCGGCTCATGATTATTTCTTATACTGAATAATTAATAAAGTCAATTCTGTATCATCTTGTATAAATTCAGTGGTTTCAATATGTAAAACAACTCTTTCTTCATGTTGTGAATCAGTAACTATGTTGAGAGGTTCTTTATAATCCATTAACACCATGAGAATGGCATATAATTCTGACATTTGGACAGAATTATAAGGACTAAGATCCACTTTACTTAAATTTTCTGTTTTGTAACTTGCCTTTCCTGATTTATTTGCATCAGTACAGAATGTAGGGGGCTCCAGATGTTGGTGTTCCTTATACAATGCAGGGAAGGATCCAGTTAATTCTCTTTATAAATCGAATCCTCTAGCTTTGGGATATTTATTGTTAATATGCCCCCCAAATTACTGCAAGCTCTTTGCTGAAGTTCACTTTCTGCCCATAATTTGTTAGTTTCATCATTAATAAACGGTACTACAATTTCTGCAGGGTCTATTCCTGCTAATTGACGAAATCTCAATTTTCCTTTTATGATCAACCCAGAGACCTTTTCCACATAAGTTTTAAATTTTTTACTCTGTTTATGTGGTAAAAATGGTTCATTTTAAGACAATATCTTCCCTCTGCATTAATATTCCATGACACAGAGGGTAGCTCCAGATAGTCATAATGTGCTGTATATTTCAGAGGAGGAAGGAGAAAGGATGTTTGCAGAGATAGTTGTACTTACTTGGGTTTGAATGGGATGTATACATATATTGACATATAGGTAATGCCCAATAAATGTGTTAAGATTTATAAGTCAGTTAAAAACTAAATAAAGAGTTGAAGGTTTTCTTTCTAGTTTCTGACTTTTGTTGTCGTGGTTTTAGTTTTCAGAGGATACTTTATGGTTATACAGTTCTGGTTCTGTTCTTTATTCTGGGTTGATATCCATTCCTTGTATTAGTTTTATTCTCTCTTACTTTTGAGTCCTTCATAAAATATTGAGTTAACCTTGACTGTATTTTTTATTTAAGATTAGAATATTAAATTTTCACCATAACCAGTGTCAAATAGTTCAGGGGCCTGATAATGATCTAAGTCCTTCTGGGGGCAGTAGGTGCATTCAGTGTGTGCACATCTTTCTCCTTGGGTCAGGCAGTTTCTCCAGTGAGTGTTCTGGGAGACAAAAAGGGGAAGAGGCATGGACACTGTCAATATAGTGCTTTGCTTTTGACTGCAGGTATACATGAACCTCAAGCTAGGATCTATTTAGGAGGGTGATTCCTAGAAAGTTTTTTGTAAGTGGAGGAAGGGTAATGATTGACTTCATATAGTCTACACAGTAAGTTTGTACTATTTACTATGCTGCTGTGACTAAATGCTTGACAGAAATGAATTCATGGAGAAAGATTGACTTTGGCTTATTGTCTTCTGGGGATTTCAGTCCATTATAGCAGAGGGAAAAAGCATGGCATCAAGAGAGGAGGCTCTTGTTCATATGGTGTGGGCCAGAAGGAAGAAAGTAATTAGGGCAGAAGCAGAAGAGGGTATGATGTTCAAATACCCATCTCTAGTGACTGCCTCCAACAGCCAGACTATTTCACACCTCCAGTGCTGCCAGTCAAAGAATAAACATTGAAAACATGAGCCTGTGGGGGGGATACATTTCAGATTAAAACTATAACAAAGTTTAGTAATTCAATACCTGGGCCTTGTATGTTTCTTGAAAGGAGTTGAGTCTTAGAAGGGACACTGCCTTAAAACTGGGACTAGAGTAACACTCCTGTAAGCAGTCATGGCAGAATTTCCATGCTCTACTGTCTCTTTCTGTGTAAATGGAATGCTATTTTTTCCCTTAAAGCTCATTGTTGTTCCAGATTTAGGGATGGGTTTCTATGCTTTCTTATCCCTCTAACATGTTTGGGGATCTCAACTTATTACTTCACAGAGATATTTATTCTCTTTTAATTCATAAACATTTTCCCAGAAAAACTGAGTGTGCAGTATCCTTCCCATGGCAGCCTCTTCATAGAATCTGGTCTTCAAATGCTGAACAGGACCTCACAGAGATGCTCTTTCATTTCTGATGTCTATATATTGTTGTTCTCCAATAATTGCGATTTCATTTGGTGGATCATATGTCTGTCACTCAAGCAGCACAATGCAATGTCCACCAGAACCACAGTTATCTAATTGTTGTCAATGGATGATGATTTCATATGCCAGAAAGTCACATTCTTGGAAACTTGCTGAATATAACCATCTTTATTCTTGAGAACAGATATTTTCATTTTTTTAACCTAGACTTAACAGTATGAAAATTATATTGTTTTACACACACACACACACACACACACACACACACACACACACACACACACACACAAATTCTTTAAGCAAGTTTGAAGAAATAAAACCCTATGGATGGTGTTAAACTCTTAAATTTCTATTAATTTTAAACCATATGCCCCACAAATAGCTTAGAGTTTATAAGACACTATCTTAATATTCTGGCCAGTGGGGTGTAGTTTGAACCCTTTGTAGATTCTAATGAAAGTATTAGAATCTCTCTTCAGAAGAATGTGGGCCTACATATTTATGTATATATATTTTAGAAGATTCACGGTCTCTGGGCATAAACATGGCTCCCTAGTTCTAAAGCTTCTCTGTTTGGAATTATCTTGCTTTGCTGACATATTTCACTCAGCATGTTTGGACAAATATCATCAACTGCACAGCAGATATTCTTCCCTTCCTCTTGCTAAGTAGAATTAATAAAGGGCTGCTAGAAAAAACACATAATAAATAAAACCAATAAATAAAGTGTGAACAAAACTGTAAAATAAATACAACCTCATCTTGTCTATCAGGATTAAAAGTTTTGGGACATGGTGGGTGGCAAGATGGCTCAGCAGGTGAAGGACTGGCTACTGAACCTGATGACTCAAATTTGAATCCTGGGATCCACATGGTGAAAGATGAGAAAGGAACCCGGAAAGTTGTTAGGGTTTATGTTCTGTGGTACACACACACACACACACACACACACACACACACACACACACACACGAAATAAGTCAGTAATTGTTAGAATTAAAACTATCAGGAGTTCTTTGTTCTTCCTTGGTGTGTAGTTGTCTTATATCAGCATATGTGGGACTGGGAGAAATGGATGTGCTCTGGTGTGTCAGGAGCCAATTTCCTATCTCCATTCCTAGCTGATAGAGAGCCTCATTTTACTATGTTACCTTTCCCTACTGCTCTGCATAAATGCCATCTGGTAGACCTGAGCCACAGCTTTGTTGGAAGGGTTTAGAATACTAGGACTGTTTGGTGAACTACAATGTTCTCCCCCTTTGTCCTTTTGTGCTTTTTATCTTTCCTTCCCTAAATATAAGTTCTTTCTGGGAGACAGGCCTTATTTATATGGTGAGAAAAACTTCCATGTCTGTCTATGTGCAGTGGGTCCTCATTCTTCTAGGATCTTTCTCCAGAGGTGGCTCAATATCCTCTGGAACCATCAGTGCTCTCAATGGCAGCCTTGCTAATGTTTCTGATTCTTCTAGGTTTTAGTATTTAACTGTTTCTTATCCATCTTTGAAATTATAATCTGCAGTTTTTCTTCTGTTCAGGACAACAATCACAAACATAAATTTTCTTGTGCAATTTTTCTTTTGCCTGGAACAGTGTTTTTTCTTCTTAAATAATCACATAAATATGCAAATCATAAAGTACAATTTATGTTGTTGATATGTTTTGGGCTACTGTTTCGGAGCTAACATCATGGGAAAATAGTGTTAATGTGCAAAAATCACCCCCAAAGTTTAGACTTAAGATCTTTGAAAGATGTCTTAATAATGGGGACAATTTCAATAGATAAAATATAGGCTCATGCATTTAAAATGCTATTAGTGTTCTTTCAAGAGCAGACATCAATCTTAGTAATCTTGTGTACAAACATGACAAAAGCGGTCTGTTTAACACACTGATAAAATCACAAAGTGCTTTTATTTTCTCTACTTTTTATGAATGTGAAACATTTGCATATTATTATAATAACTTGCGCAACCAATGAAGCAAAAGCTATGTATTGCTAATGCTGCAGTTAAAAATGGATGCACTGCTTCCTTATTTTGCTAATTTTGCTTATTATTTGAAAAAAACTTGAACCTTAGATATTTTACAGTTGGATCAGTGAATACATAGTATCCATGCTGTCGGTCACCCTTTTCAATGCCCACGGCAGACATTTCTAATTGACAGCAGCTTCTCTCTGGTTGTGTGGCAACCTCACACCTTCTTCAACATAGTGATACAGGTTGTTGCTAAGACTGAGCATAGAGTCTAGATGAAAGTTATTTGCTGTTTAAACTTTAACCATTAGAATTGAATGTGTGTGTGTGTGTGTGTGTGTGTGTGTGTGTGTGTGTGTGTGTGTAGAAGATGCGAAGACTTGGAAGAGGAAGTTTACAAGCAGAATAAGAATAAAGGTTGTGGTTAGGCAGGGGATGGTAGTATTCTTTTTAAAATTTTTTTTTTATTAGTTCAAATTAGGAACAAGCTTGTTTCACATATCAATCCCTTCTCCCTCTCCCTCCCCCCCCTCACCCCCATCCCTCCTCTCCCACCCCTGACCTACCCTCCACCCAATCCACCCTCCACTCCCCAGGCAGGGTAGGGCCCTCAATGGGGGCTCCCCAAAGTCCACCACATCATCCTAGGCGGGGCCTAGGCCCTTCCCCATGTGTCCAGGCCAAGAGTGCATCCCTTCATGTGGGATAGACTCTCAAAGCCCCTTCTTACTCCAGGGAAAAATACTAATGCACTACCAGGGGTCCCCTAGAGTACAGAGGCCTCTTCACTGACATCCATGTTCAGGGGTCTGGATCAGTCCTGTACTGGCCTCCCAGACAGCAATCTGGGTTCCATGTGCTCCCCCTTGTTCAGGCCAGCTGTTTGTGTGGGTTTCACCACCCTGGTGCCGACCCCTTCGATCTTCATTCCTCCCTCTCTACAGTTCAGTGTATATCTGTGGATGTGGTAGCCTTCTTTAGTAAAGAGCCAGATGGTAAACATTCTAGACTCTGAGGGCTGTTCAGTCTCTGTTGCATCTATTTCGCACCTGTAAAGGTTGGCATAGGTAGCATGCACATGAATGAGCATTGCTCTTTTACTTAAAACTTGGTTTGTAAGCATGGGCCACAGGTCAGATTTGGCTCCTGAACCATAGTTTGTAAACTCTTGGTTTAAATTGCTGTTACTCAGGACATCTCCCAAGAACAGTGTTAGCAATATTACCCATATGCTTAGGAATATAGATTCTTGTCCCACATTTTACTATTTCAGAATCTGGGATTGGGGTTAGCTGATATGATGCTGGTGCCCAGTGAAGTTAGAGAGAGACATGTTGAAATAACAACATCTTTCTACTTTTGAAACTCCTAGAACGCAGCTGTGAATCTACCAGGTTATCTCTCTCTTTTGTTCATTTATTTTTTTTTAATTTATTCATTCGTTCATTCATTAATCAATCCATTTATATATTCACTTGTTTACATTATTGAGAATGTTAGACCCCCGGAAAACTCAGGTATCTGGGGTCCCAGACCACGACCGCGATCACCCCAATCACCAGGCAGATTTGAGAGCTTGCTGCAAACTGCATGAGGCTTTATTGTAATTTAATGAGCTAACCCCATGTTAGCTCAGGTCTTTTGTCCACCCACCATGGCGGTTGGCTGCAAAAGACAGTTTGAACCAGCTGCTGAGAGATCTTGTAGGGCAGCATAAGGGGAGTGTCTAGGGGTACGCACAGGCTCATGATTGGTGTGGCTCCAGGCTTGGAGGGCTTGCCCTGTGTTGATTGGTCAACTGGTTGTTATGGCCCATAGGCCCTCCCAGGGTGGTTGCTATGCTCTGCACATCATTGCTGTGCACTTGTCCGTAAAGCACACCCAGAGCCATAAAGCATAGCACCACCAGCTAACTTCTGATTGGTTCCTTGCCACAAGGCAGGCATCTGACTTCCTAGTGACTAAGACAAGGTCATAGCGAGCATGTGTTACTGTCATGGCTGCGGAAATGGGGAGCTGGTCCCTTCATTCCCCCATTTTCTTTTTTGGCAGGCGGATCTCTTTTAGCCCCAGCACGAGTGATTTGGAGGCCAGCCTGTTCTTCTCAGCCAGATATGTTTCCAGGATAGCCAGGCTAGGGCTTCTATATTGTCCTGGAAGTTATCCTTGGTGATGGTGTTGCATGATTGCCACATGTTCCCTGAGAGATCTTCACACTCCATTCATGAGCCTTAAGTTTTCATGCAGCTCTGGGTAGAATCAGCTGCTGCCAAACGTTACTGACTGGTGGTGACATTCTTCGATGACATCTGTCAATGACATTGACCTAAAAGGCAAAAAATGGTTATCTCTCTTATAGTTGATCTTGAATCACTTCACTTTTCTTTTTTCTTTTTTTTTAAAGATTTTATTTATTTATTATGTATACAACACTCTGCTTCCATGTATATCTGCACACCAGAAGAGGGCACCAGATCTCATAACGGATGGTTGTGAGCCACCATGTGGTTGCTGGGAATTGAACTTAGGACCTCTGGAAGAGCAGTCAGTGCTCTTAACCTCTGAGCCATCTCTCCAGCCCTTGAATCACTTTTCATATCTTATGTTTTCTGTTTTTCCTTGAGCCACATTTGGAAATTTAAGTTTTACTACAATATTTTTTATAAAGATTATTTATAATAAGTATACCATGGATATATGCTAACAATTAAAATGTATTTTACAGCCATTGGGGTGGGGAGGATGGGGGGTTGATGGGGTGGATGAGGAGGGGAGGGAGAGGGAGCTGGGATTGACATGTGAAGCAGGCTTGTTTCTAATTTAAATAAAAATAAGTTAAAAATAATAAAAAAAGGTGGCAAGAAGCAAGCTAAGCTAAGACTGGGCATTTATAAGAAAGAGTAAGACTTTGTGATTTATTTGGGAGCTGGATGGCAGGCCCCTGCAAAAGCCAAAAGAGTAAAAAGAGTAAAACAACCAACAGTTTACAAATAAATAAATCACTTTTAGAGCTTACAAAAAGGAAGAAAATGATTTGCTCTTTGCACCAATCTTATTTCTGAGGTATTTTCACATTTCTGTAAAATTGTGAATTCTTGTACCAAAACACAGGGTTTTGGCCACTCTCCTTGAATGCAAGCCACTAATAAAATATGGCAGAATGATTCTTTCTAACTCCTAAAGCTGATTCAGAAAAGGTCATGCAGGCTTTTACCCAGCACGGGGGTGCTGACTGTGGAGAAGGCTGTGGCGAGCCACTGTGCTGCAGAAGTTCTGTGAAAGCATCCTTGATGGTGGCCTCAGCTTTTGACCAGCATTTTTTTCTTCTCTCAGCCAATGTAGAGCCATTTTTGAATAGGGCCTCTACCCTATACCTTCAGATAACTGCAACCCTGCTATCAACTCTCTGCAGCCATGCTGAGACCTGAGTCTGGCAGAGCTTTCCCAGAGTGTGAAAATAGGTGCAGTCGTTGTCTTAAGCCACTGTTAGGCAGCAGTTGTAACCGGGACCCATAAGTCCAAGTACTGTTTTTTTTTAAATCATTTTAATATCTTTGTATCTGTATGTATCATTTTTCTTTCATCCACTTATATTTTATGTGTTTTGGTCTCAATATTCCTTTATTAGAATTAAAGGAGGAACAATCTTTTCAAAGAATCGCTTTTAGGTTTGCTAATTTTACCTTTTGAGACATTGTAGGTTCACTAATGGACGTTTTAATTTTATTCATTCCTCTCTTACTTTCTGCCAATGAATCATTCTCGTCCCAGTTGCTAGAGATGAGCAGTAGGTTAATTGCACTTTTCGTCTCTCTTCTTTATCGGAAATGTTTTGAAGTTTCCTCTGAGAAGAGCTCACACTTGTCCTGTAAGTTTATTAGAAACATGTTCTTCATTGATAATTTCAATTTTATTTTCATCAAAATGTTTTGGACAGTGTTTCTAAGTTTCCAGAGAATTATGTCTTTCTTTTTTCTTGGAAGTGGTGATAAGTTCTTCCATCTTTTTTTGAACAGGTAAAACAAGCACACATTTTCTACTTACTGTAATAAAATAAAGTTCCAATTATTTTCCCATCAAGACTTTCTCTTCTTTGCTTACTAGTAAATTGGATTTTACTTCAGGGGACTTTGACTTTCCTGGTTCCCATTTATGTGGTTTTGCATCTACTGCTTTCCCATGCCCAGTCTTAATACTTACGACCCCTTTCCTAAAGCCTACATGTAAAGAGAAGTAGCTTAGCAATTCTTTGTTTCAGTCCATGAGAATTTTTTCCACACTAGTATTATAAGTTCTTGTCACATGTCCAGGCACTGTGAGATGTTCCCCATGTTCTCATTGCTATAGAAGCAGTCTCTCTTCATTCAGGCAAAGGGAGGACTTTGCACGTTTCAGCTCTACTCTCACCAGTTCATCTGTGGTCTGGGAGAGCAGTATGTCCATAGAGAATCACCCAGCTCTGCCATTCTTCTTGATTAATGTACTAGCTTACCCCTTTTGCCATTATAACAAATAACTACAAACTTAAATCAATATGAACTTATTATCATACAGTTTTGGAGGTTAGAAATCTGAAATCAATTTCATTGAGCTAAAAGACAAGCTATCAGCAAGGTCCAGGTTCCTTCTGGAGGCTCTCTGGGCAAGTCAACTGCCCTACCTTTTGCAGCTTCCCTTCTTTCTACATCTTTAGCAGGTCTGACTCCATATCACTCTGACATTCTTGTCATTGTATCTCCTAACTGTTCTCTGGGTTGAAATATCTTACATAACTTCTTCTAAGGGTCCTTGTGGTTACTCAGGACCTACCTAGACCATCTAGGTTCTAAGATAACTAACTATCTCACTCATCTTGTGATTTGCAACTCAATAACATAATCAAAATTCATGTCCCCAGGTTCTGGGGACTAGAACATGAATATTTTGAGGGTCCATTGTTCTATACTAGTGATTCACAGATCTCTCAAGGTCAAGATTTTCCTAGGAAGCTTTAGTATTGAATTTTATCCATGGCTCTTTACCACTCCTCCTCTGTGTATACACTTTGGTTTAGGAAGAAAATTCTGTCCTAGGTCTGAGACCATAAGAGCAGATACAGTGTCTTCTCACATTCTCAAGGTTATATTTTTCTGTGGACTCCAGAAACTAAGAGAAATAATTGGGTTGAAGTTAGGCAAAAAGATCACACTTCTCTAGCTGCCATCTTCTTGGAATCTTTCGCTCTACATAGTAAATTTGTATTTGCTCAATAAAGGACATTTTATACAAAGTAAATTGAGGCTTTAACAGAAAACTCACTTTGGTGACTAATAACAGGAACTCTGGGAAGAGACTGTTGGTGTTCAAATCCTAGTTCATCATCTACTACCTGTGACCTTGGGCAAGTCACATAGCCACACTGATTTAATTTTCTTATCTAAATAATGGGGATAATGATATCAATCCCAAATAATATTATAAATATTACATTAGGCAGGTTTTTTCATTTATTTCTTTATTTATATTTCTGTATGGGGTGGGGTACATGTGTGCCATGGTATGGTACTCCTGGGGATTAGAAGAAAACATGAGAGAGCTGATTCTCTCGTCTTACATATCATGTGAGCCCTGGGGGACTGAACTCAAGTCCTGAGACTTGATAGTAGGCACCTTTACCCACTGAGCCAGTCCCCCTGTATGTGTTATTTCTATAAGTAAACTAAAATGGGATTATGTGCAAAAGTTTGTTTGTTTTCCTTGTGTTTTGGGGGTTAGGATAGTGCCAGCATCCCACTGGCCTTGAACTCATGTTCCTTTTGATTTAGCTTCCCAAGTGCTGGGATTACAGGCATGTACCACTATACCTAGTTTGTGCTTATCTACTGCTCTGTATACAGCCATATCACAGATGTTCATTTTTCTTTGTTTATTAAGAGTTTGTCAAATCTCTTTATTCCACATGTTCTCATTTGTTTTGGTATCTTTTTTTTTTGATTCAGTCTGGATACATTTTGAAAAACTTTGTCGTGTGTGTGTGTGTGTGTGTGTGTGTGTGTGTGTGTGTGTGTGTGTGTGTGTGAGAGAGAGAGAGAGAGAGAGAGAGAGAGAGAGAGAGAGGAGATAGGAACAGAGAGATAGAGACAGAGAGACAGAGATAGAGAATATAGAGACAGAAAGAAAGACACACAGAGAGAATGTGGGTGCACACATACTTCAGTGGTTAGGGGACAACTTTATGGAATCAGTTCTCTCCTTGGCTTCTGGGGATCAAGGTTAGGCTCTCAGGATTGGGTGACAAGTGCCTTTACCCCCTAAGCCATCTCACTGTCCTATTTTAGTAGGTTAATATCCTAACTACAGCTCAGCTTTGTTTCTCTGGCTGTTAGGCTCATTCCTTTTTATCGTTTGTAGTTGAAGTTTCTCAGGTCCTGTACTCCTTTGTGAACCAAAGTCTCTAGAGGGAAAAAGAAGCCACACATAAGTTCAAGATTCTACAAGGCTGACTGACTGATTAGAGCTTGAGGGCTGTAGAGAGTTGGAAACTTTTAAGTCCAGAGCAAAAAATATTTGGGGTTATCTTTAGTTCCCTTAATAGCCATCCATTGCTCACCTTCCCTTTGTGTCTTACAGCCTTTTGACTGTCATGCAAAGCCTTTGGAATGTATTGTTAGACCACTTAGCTCTACTCAGCCTGAACAAGCAAGGCCATCAGCTATCTCAGAGACCTGTAGCAGAGACTTCCTGCCTGTCTGAAGCTCCCACCCATGTACTTGGAAAAATCCTTAGATTTATGACCTTCTTTCATTCTGTAAATATAAAGTATTCATAAAATTGCTTCCATGTTGAAACATGTTTTTTTTTTTTTTTTTTTTTTGGGTAGGGAGAATGTGTTCCAGGAGGGCCACTGTCACTCATATTTGGCTCAAGAATAATTATCCCATATTCCTTTGAGATAAGAGCTGTGTTTTACACCAATGCTTTTTTTCTTCTGCTAATTTTTGTAATCATTTTATTATCAACCAAATTTCTCTTGTTTTTTATCTCCTTGAATCAAGGTCTGTCTCATAATTAGTGTCTGGTGTCTCAGTTGATGAGCTTATTTTCCTGGTTTTATTTATGTTTATTTTTGTATTTGGTTTCTTATTTTAATGTCAGTTGTGTGCCAGACATTATATTTTGCAGAATTGGAGCAACCATCTGAGGAAATGTTCCTTTAAAGGAGGATATATTTACTTTTGCTGTCACCTGGGATATAATCAATCCAGGATCAATTTTCTGGACTGAGAGGATTTGACATCTACTGCTGTAGGTTGTACGTCCTTCTGAGTTCTGCCTGAGTTCCCCAGGGGGTTATCAGAACCATCTGTCTACCAGCCACCTCTTTCCCATTTGTGACCTGGTGATTCTGTCCTTTTATGTTAGTTAGCTCTTCCACGTCTTTGCAGTTTTCCTCTTGGGTTGCATTTTTAGTTGTTCTCAGAAGACTGGTTCTCAGTTAGTTTGGATTACATTGTAATGGACCACCCAAATGACACTTTCTTTGTGAAATATTCTGACCCACTAGGTTGCATTAGTGGCTTTCACCACACTCTCATGGGAATTTTATAGCATTTATTATAAATGATGTGCACTTTAGTTACACTTCTATTCTCCTACCACCACAAAGAACTTTCCAATATTGTGATCTTCTACTATTCTAATATTTTAATATTTCAAAAGATAGTCCAAATGTTTTTTTAGGGAGTCTTGCAAGTCATGAGGCCATTGGTTTTCCTTATAGGTAATTTCACATTTTTAAATAGAATCTATAGATTTGTCTTAATATAATCTTTTTATAAGTCAGAAACCCATGCCCCAAACAGTTTTTATTCTTGATGGCTAAGTTTCTGAGCTAACCTACAAAGATGATTTCATCTACCATTGAGCTAAAATTAAATGTTGGAAAGTTGTACAAAATGTGTTAGTAGTGATTATAGTAATTTAAATTAAGAAACATCACAACTGAAATAACATTTAAAAATTTTGAGTGTCTTTGATTTTACAAAAAAGCAAAAAACTAACTAGAGATGTTGTAAGAATTTGGGGGGATGTCTTGGGTCTACAAGCATCTGCAGAGGCTGATAGCACTGTATTTATTGGAATGCAGTTCTAGTTAGACTACTAATTCCATTTTGGTTGATGGTATGAATAGCACTGTAGATAAGTTAGCACTCAGGAGTAGTGCCTTATTGTGACTACAAGCAAAAGTATAGAAGGGAATACTATGTCCTGTAGCACCACTTAGTATTTTGAAGTGTGGTGGTCAGAAGGGGCTACAAACAATCATCAGGAATGTTTCAAATAAAATATTTGTATTCCATTTTGTTGGGTGGAATTAGCTGGTTGTGCTGATGAAAGAGACGCCAGGCATTGACTAGGCAAGGATGAAGCACCAGCTTCCTCATTCCTGGCAAGCAGAGGCTATAGAGTGCTTAGCTATATGGCTTTTCATGAAGACTTTGGACTCCTTGCTTCCTTTGTGCAGTAGTTGTGAGTAAGTTGCAGAAGAAAGTCATAGTGTACACAACTTATATATGCCATTATTAACAGACATTGTTAGTAACTAAAGGATCATGATCATTTAAAGAATTAATGAATGTAAATGTATGAATCACATCCCTTCATTTCCCTCCCAATTGGAGCCCTTAAAACCTTTGATGTAAAGAGCAGCTTATTCCTAACCTAGGACACTGAATATAAAAAGTAGTGATGAGCCCCAGTAAGAATAAGGGAAAATAGAGAAAAGAGTTGATAGTGTAAAATTTAGTCACAGGCTGATAGTGGCTTGCCACTTACTTAACAAAGTTGCATGGAGTCTGGGCAGCAGAGAACAAGCTTGTATAAGCACATAGTCAGCACAGTATAGGAAAAACTTAACAATGATAGTTCCACCAGGTAAAAAATCCAGGTATATGTGGGCATGTGCCCTTGGAGACCAGAAGAGAGTGTCAGATTCCTTGGAGCTGGAGTTTTTAAATTTTTTTTATTATTTTTAATTCTCATATTTATATATCTATCCCCACATTCCTCCGCCCTCCCCTCCTCCCCTGTTCCCCACCCAACCCCCCCCCACTCCTCTCCAGGAATAGTGAGGCCCTCTACCAAGGACCTACAAGGTCTGTCATATTGTTTGGGGGATCTGGGCTGCAATATTATCCCTCCATAGAAAGCTGGAGTTTTAAGATTTGAGTTGGTTTTGAGTTGGTCTGATATGAGTGCTGGGAACTGAACTAGGGTTCTCTGGAATAGCAGCAAGCACTCTGATCAGCTCAGCCACCTCTCCAGGCTCTATTTAGCAAGTGTCTTATTTGTTTTCTGGGGGTTATACATTTAAAAACCAGAAGCTCAAGGAGTTCTTAAGCAAGAGTCTAACAACATTTTGAACATTTGGCTGTCTCTTGCCACAGCACTCTTACCTGAAGACCCTTTGTGGCTATTTCAAAAATGCTTTTCCAGTGAAGCCACACTATCCTTCAAGATTTAAGTCAAACACCTTGTAAAGTCCTTTTTTTGCTGTTTGGTTATATGAGACAGTATGTATCCCTGGATGTCCTAGAATTCGCTAAGTAGACCAGAGTGCTGGCTTCTTCTTCTTCTTTTCTTCTTCTTCTTCTTCTTCTTCTTCTTCTTCTTCTTCTTCTTCTTCTTCTTCTTCTTCTTCTTCTTCTTCTCCTTCCTCCTCCTCCTCCTTCTCCTCCTCCATCTCCTCCTCCTCCATCTCCTCCTCCTCCATCTCCTCCTCTTCCTCTTCCTCCTCCTCCTCCTCCTCCTCCTTTTTTGTTTTTTCAGGACAGGTTTTCTCTGTGTAGCTTTGGAGGCTGTCCTAGAATTCATTGTGTAGACCAGGTTGGCCTCGGACTCACAAAGATCCTCTTATCCCTGCCTTCCAAGTTCTGGGTTTAAAGGCATGTGCCAGCATGTCTGGCCTTTTATGAACTTTTAATTTCCACCTTTTTGAAAACCATCTCTCCCTTCTTTGAGAAACAGTAGCATGGTACACACTTTGCCTATTTCTTAGCCTTTGCCTTGGATTGTACTTAGGGAAATGTTGGCCAGTGTTTTTGTATCTCTGCCATATATTTCTACAAGATCAAGCACAGATGCTTAAATAAAATAGATACTGAATAAATCTGAACTATGAAGAAATGAATGTGTATACTGCTACATTAATCTTTGTGTTTCAGAAGAAAGTATGAGTATCAAGGAAACCTGAAAAGTCACTAGAAATAAAGGAGGTAACCTATAGGTTTTGGAGTCCAACAAAAGGCTATTTTATTATGAAATTCATTAGTTTATCTTTGGTCATCACCTACTTTAAAGAAAGGGAGGACTGCTCCTTCACCTGAGACTTTATTTGAAATAATAGGTGATTCACAAAGACGCATGTGCACATTGCATTCCAAATAATCAGGTTGCTTTGATCATTTCTGTGGAATTACATCTTAAAATCTATATGTTCACTTATGTTGAAGCAATTGTTTGAAATACTACTATATAAATACTACAATAATTGAAGATTATGAGAGTATTAAAACATGATCATTATTAGTCTCTGAGTCTACTGGAAAGTGTCTATTTAAATTCTACTTCTAACCTAGGCATGCCATATATAACTGTGTATCCCTGGCACTCAGGAGTCTGAGGTAGCATTATTATGAGTTTGAGATCAGCCTGGGCTACATAATGAGTTCTAGACCAACTTGGACTATCTGTGTTGTTTGTATAAACTTTCAAGGATCCAAATGTTGTTCAAAGTGTTTATTTCATTACAAATTTACAAATTTTGTAAAGAAGCATTGCTCTATGTACAGAGTTATAAGGAAAAATAAACTTATGTAGGAAGTTTTCATTAAATTTCACTTTCTATGTATTTATCACAGAAAACTAAGTTTTAATAACCAAATGCTATTCTTTTTAAAAAAATTTATTTAATAGTTCTAGTTAGGGAACAAGCTTGTTTCACATGTAAGTCCCTTCTCCCTCTCCCTCCCCTCCCCCATCCCTCCTCCCCCATCCCCAGCCTACCCCCCACCCCATCCACCCACCACTCCCCAGGCAGGGTAGGGCCCTCAACGGGGCTCTGCAAAGTCCACCAAATCTTCCTGTGCTGGTCCTGGGCCCTTCCCATGTGTCCAGGGCCAGAGTGTAACCCTTCACGTGGGATGGGCTCTCAAAGTCCCTTCTTGCACCAGGGAAAAATACTAATCCACCACCAGAGGCTCCCTGGAGTGCAGAGGCCTCCTTATTGACATCCATGTTCAGGGGTCTGGATCAGTCTTGTACTGGCCTCCCGGACAGCATCTGGGGTCGATGTGCTCTCCCTTGTTCAGGCCAATTGTTCCTGTGGGTTTCTCCAACCTGGTACAGACCCCTTCGCTCTTCATTCCTCCCTCTCTTCAACTAAATTCCCGATTTCAGCTCAGTGTATATCTGTGGATGTCTGTCTCTGCTTCCATCAGCCACTGGATGAGGGCTCTAGGATGGCATAAAGAGAAGTCATCAATCTCATTTTAGGGGAAGGGCTTTTAGGTTATCCTCTCCACCATTGCCTGGATTGTCAGATCGTGTCATCCTTGTAGGTCTCTGGAGATCTCCCTGGTTCCAGATCTCTTCTTGGACCTATAGTGGCTCCCTCTGATATGGTATCTCTCATCCTGCTCTCTCTCCTCTATTCTTCCCCTAACTCAATATTTCTGCCCCTCCATTTCCTCTCCTCTACCCCTCTTCTCTTGCTCTTCCAAATGCTATTCTTTAAATGAGAAATATTTTTAATTTTAATGTAATTTTATTTATGTGTGTTGCATTAATGCATGTAAACACAATGATAAATAAAATACCCAGAGACGATATTGGGGTTCAAGCTTCAAGCTGAAGATCAGAAAAGCAAAGCAGCTGGCCACTAGCTTTCACCTCTACTGAAAGGTGATCCTGGCTCCTCAGACTGCAATCCCAGACTTCTATGCTCTCTTCAACATGACTGGAGAATCCTGAGCCTTCAATGCCTTATTATCCTCAATGTGGCGAGAAAATGAATGCCAGCTCAGAGACTCTGTTCCTGTCTTACATACTTCTCATGAGTTCTGGGATTAAAGGCATGAGCTTTGTTACTGTTTTAGACTGATTCAATCTTGTGCAGCGCTGGATGGCCTTGAACTCAGAGAGCTCCATCTACCTTTGTCTCCTGAGTGCTGGGATTAAAGGTGTGTCCCATCACTGTCTGATCTCTATAGTTTGAAGCTGACTTTGCTTTCTGAATCCCCAGGCAAGCTTTAATAAATCATAAATAATATATCACCATACACACATGTGTCTTGTTGTGGGGGTCTGTGCATACACACAGAGGCCAGAGGGAGTGTCTGTGTCAATCTACCTTATTCCCTTGAGACAGGTTTTCCTCTGAACTTGGAGCTAGGCTGGCAGTGATCCTCTTGTCTCAGTAATTTAGTGGGGTGGAGAATGTTGGGACAAGATTTCTTTCTTCCTTCCTTCCTTCCTTCCTTCCTTCCTTCCTTCCTTCCTTCCTTCCTTTCTTTTTGAGAAAGAATAAGTGTAGTACATATCACAGATGGTATAGTATTCTTCATGAAACATTTGTTTCAGTATATATGTGGCTATTATTGGGTCATAACCTAAAATTTCATTTGTTATTATGTATCAGGTTATATGAGTTTGAAAAATATTCAGACTGAAAGACCCCATGTGATAAGAATCTGATTTGTCTTTGTATTCAGTAATTAATTTTATACTACAGCTTTAATGCTTGTGGAATTATGATATGGCTCTCAGTTTTCACAGAATTGTGCATTAAAAAGAGGAGCTTGTTTATTCACATAAATTCTGATTTGGCCTATAGATAGATCTTTTTCAGTATGTATAGTGTATTTGTGTGTGTGTGTGTGTGTGTGTGTGTGTGTGTGTGTGTGTGTGTGTGGTATGCCAGGTATTTTTAGGTGTTATTGGAAGCCAGAAGAGGGAGTCAGATCCCATGGAACTGGAACTAGAGTTACAGGTGGTTGTGAGCGCCCTTCAAACATGGGTATTGGGAACCAAACACATCATCTGGAAGAGCAGCAAGCTCTTCTAACTGCTATACCACCTGTCCAGTCTGCATAGGGACTCTCTTTTGTAGGAAGCCGGTTCCTGCATCCTCCATTACAATAATAGGTGCCTGAAGACACCAAGATGTAAATTACTTCACAGGCACTGGGTAATCTCCATTCCTTTGATCTCTGCCTATCCCGTGGCTCATTTTGGCCTGAGGAGCTAAAGCCATTCATAGGGTAACACGTCCCAGGCGGCTGGTCAGCCTTTATAAGGGATGGTTTTCTTGGTTCAATGTCTCCACTCTGGTAAGATGCATTAAAGCTTGTCTGCAGAAGGATCCGAGTGTCCCGTGTATGATTTCTTGCTGGCGAGAAATACAGAGCGCGCGGGACATATGGTGCCGAAACCCGGGAACATATGAACATCTCCAGCACCGCGGAGACCCCTCTAACGAGGCGGATTCAGAACTGCAGGGTGGTAAATTCGGAGAGGTATGATTTTTCTGGACTTTGGCTTGGGAATGTTGCTATTGTGGGAGGTTAATATAGAGGCTTCTATGCTTTTACTAGGAGCTATTTTGACTTTTCTCACTGTTGTAGCAATCTTAAAGAAGTCCAGAATTACATATCAGAAACTGAATGTAATGAGAGAAATTCGGAGAGGTATGTTTTTTCTGGACTTTGGCTTGGGAATGTTGCTATTTTGGGAGGTTAATATAGAGGCTTCTATGCTTTTACTAGGAGCTATTTTAACTTTTCTCACTGTTGTAGCAATCTTAAAGAAGTCCAGAATTACATATCAGAAACCGAATGTGGTGAGAGATGGGGCGCGCCTAACAATAAATTATAAGAAAAAAGGACCTCCCGGGATGTCTAATGACATGGGAATGTGTGTAAGAAGAGAAACTGCAACGTATAAGAAAAAAGGACCTCCCGGGGTGTCTAGTGACAAGGGAGTGTGTATAAGAAGAGAAACTACAACAAAAAGCTCAAGAGATAAAGTTTTAGAGGAAACAGCTCAGCTAGATGAAAAAGAAACAAAAATGGAGGGAGAGAAAATAGGAGATAACCGGTCACACCCCGGTAAATTTAGGAGAGATGAGGACTCAAAACCTAGCCTCTGCCCTGCAACGAAACTGAAAGCCTTGGAGCTAAGCAGCTCAGACTCTGAGATTTTAGACTCTAGCAAGGAAACAGAGCTAGAGAAAGAAGCAGCACGATACCACCCTGATAGATATAGGCTGCCAAAAATGCCAGCGGGTGTGCTTCCATCAGCACCCCCACTATTTGGTACCGACTCCTTTTTACCATCAGAGGAGCGGAGAAAATTGCAGATGGCTTTCCCAGTCTTTGATAGGGGAAAAGGCCATGCCTGCTATTCAACACTTCTTAAAGGCCTGGAATGCCTGGGGCTTTAAAGCCTCATAAACATTAACGCTGGGGGCCATACTGAGGCCAAGCGTCTCACCTCAAAACCTAAAAGGCCAAAAGGAAATGGTAAAATGGAAAGATATCTTAACTGATCTTTGGAGAAGCCCGGATCCTATTCTCATAAGATCCAGGGGAGCGATATTGTGTTTTCTCACAGGATGAAGAAAATCCCCTGTGGATCCCAGAAAGACTCAACCCGAAGAGCCCCTTCAGACCTTCAAAAGTCGAAACTCCACCCTCCCCCCGGGAATTGAGAGCCGCTATTGTTATCCAGATTAACTCCTGCCCTTGGCGGAGAGATTGTCACTGCTTAAGGGGTGGAGGTGATTGTTTGATGCAGCCGTTTGCGGATTGCTGTTACTTTTGACTGGCATGTAAGCTCCAGGGCTCAAACCAAGAGACCGCCCAAGCGCTTATATTTTGGCTAACTATGCTTTAGCAATAGGCCGCCGGCCAGACAGCTCTTGCACACCCGGAGCCTAGGCTCATTGCACAGGGTAGAGTGTCTGGTTTGTGCAGCCCCAATGAGGGATGCTGAGCAAAGGCATCGCACAGAGTTGCCTATTATGCAGGCTTCTCTGGGAGGTACGTTGACCTGCATAAGGGTTACCTGCCCCGAGACTTCCCTTTCCCAGAAAAACGGCAGAGGACAGGTCGAGAGTACTTCGGGTCAAGCTAACAGCCTGATGGTGACTCCCGTACACAGTCTTAATGTTTGATTTTGGGAAGGTACAACCTCTGCCTCTATCCCTCAACATATGGGTGACCTATTTGCTTGTAATAATATAAAGCCTTTTCATTAATTAATAAAAAAAGGGGGATATGTAGGAAGCCGGTTCCTGCATCCTCCATTACAATAATAGGTGCCTGAAGACACCAAGATGTAAATTACTTCACAGGCGCTGGGTAATCTCCATTCCTTTGATCTCTGCCTATCCCGTGGCTCATTTTGGCCTGAGGAGCTAAAGCCATTCATAGGGTAACACGTCCCAGGCGGCTGGTCAGCCTTTATAAGGGATGGTTTTCTTGGTTCAATGTCTCCACTCTGGTAAGATGCATTAAAGCTTGTCTGCAGAAGGATCCGAGTGTCCCGTGTATGATTTCTTGCTGGCGAGAAATACAGAGCGCGGGACACTCTTTACGAGAACTCCACTGGTATTAGTTATTCTCAATTTTAAAGAGGCTTGACATTGAACATATACCCCCACTTCCTCCCTTTCTTCTCTATCTTTACCATCTAACTCATGAAATAATCTTTGCTGTGGCATTTTGTGAGGAGTCTGATTATGGTTTAGTCATGTACCTGCATTAACTTAAAAAATAAAATTATGGATCTAGGGTAAATTATGTTGACAGATTAAGAATGTAGGACAGTAATGGTCCCAAGGGAGGGAGCTTATGGTGGGCAGAATACTGGTTCTTCAAAGATGTTCAGGTTGGAACTCCTGAAACCTATATATGTTGCAGAAAAAATGAGATATAGAGCTGATTAAAATGGGATGGGGAGACCTGCCTGGATTATTATCCCAATCTACTCATACAGGCCCTTGATGCTCAAGTGTCTTTTCTACTGGTGGGGAATCTGACAGATGCTTACCTAAAGCCTATGGAAAGGAACCCAACCAGCCCTGCTGATGCCTTTAGTTTAGCCCATGAGGCTCTAGGGTTCCTAACCCACAGAACTGCAAGATCACACTTGCACCATCCAGCATCGAGTGTCTGGTGGTCTAGCTCAGCAGCAATAGAAAATGAATGCAGAGTTTTAGTACTGAGTTACCTGGAAGAGAGATTCCAGGGAGGCAAGGATTTCTTTCACATGTGTAAAGATGGTTGGTCCCAAGAAGACCAAGTTAATGAGGGTGCTTGAGATCTAGTTTTCAATATTTAAAGGGCTGTCATGTGGGAAAATGAATAGTTGGAAGAATTTAGGTCAAGATTGGGTTGTCACCATATGTAGTAGGCATAAATAATTCCATAAGTGCATGGTATAAAATGTTCTAAATAATTAAGAAATATGTTTTGAGTATTTTTTTTTGTTTTAAAGTTTAACTTATTTGAATGTATGTTTATATATGTTTTAGTAATGGTTTCATTTAACAAATAACCCCTAGAATTCCTCCTGCAAATGTGACAGTTGGCTTTTGCAAGTTAATCTGGGCCAGCTTTAGCACCCCACTGCATTTACCCCTGTAAAGGTTACTTAGAGACTTGGTGACATGAGAACTGACCTGGTTGATGAAACTGGCTCTGTGTGCTTCTTACAGGGCTTATGTGTTCTGAGCCTTGGGAACAATAGTGAAGTATGTTATTAATGAGAACAATAGTGGCCAGCTTCATGGGGTGGAGTAGAAGAGCCCATATCTACCCACTCCCCTGAATTCTGCCTGGTTATGTTTGGCTAAAATAGTCTTTTGCACTTGCTTTGTTATTGTTAAGAGGAGTGAGAAAAATTCCCTATTTTATGTGAGTCCTTGGCAGGTCAAACAAATAATTATTTTCAGTTACTGAGAACTAGAGGAAGTTTTAAAGCTTACTGTAATAACATTTCTATGTATTTTTTGTTTAAAACTACTGCTTTTCACTGATCCCTTTTAATTGGTAGAGAAAAAAAGGCTCCTGTCCATTTCAAACACAGAAATTTAGTTCAAGTTCAAGAGAAATGTTAGAAAGAAAAGGGAGCCCCTCTGGGTCCCGTTAGTCTACAGACAAGGAGATTGTTGGTAAGTGAGATATAAAAGAAGGAGGCCTTGTGGGTCAAATCACCATGGTAAGAGGCCAGCATGTGTACACCGGGTGAGGGGGGTGGGGGTGAGGGTGGTTAAAAAGCACCTGTTCATCAGGGAAGAAAGTGGGTGGTAAGTAAACTGAAAAGTTGGTTAAAAACACAACTCGGATTTGGACAAAGTTTGGGTGGCAGGTTTAGGCAGGTCCCCTGTCTGCTTCACTGTAGGACCTGAGCATCTAGTGCTGAGCTGACTCACAGTCCACAGCAACAAAAAGAAAGCAAGTTAAGTCCATCCTATTTTTTATTTTTTGACTTGTAAGAATGCAAATAATACATGATACTTACTCATTGTAAAAACTGATAGAGTAAAATAGTGAGGGATAGAATAAAAAATAAAATCTCTTTTCATACTCCATACATAGTTCTCAGTCTATTTCTGTTTCTAGAATAGCAGGGTTTTTTTTTGTTTTTGTTTTTGTTTTGTTTTTCAAGACAGGGTTTTCTCTTTGTAGCTTTGGAGCCTATCCTGGCACTCGCTCTGTAGACCAGGCTGGCCTCAAACTCACAGAGATCCGCCTGCCTCTGCCTCCCGAGTGCTGGGATTAAAGGTGTGTGTCACCAATGCCCTAGAATAGCAGTTCTTAATAGTTTGGTGTTCATTGTGTCAGGCATTTCTCCAATATGTCCAGCAGATTCCCAAAGCAAAGGCACAGCCCACATCAGTTAGAAGAACAGATTCCATAGGTACAGGTATAGCCCACACCAGTCTGAAGAATAGGAGTATACACTGGATGGAGGCACTCAACCCCCAACAAACCCCAGATGAGACATCCTACTGGACCTGAAGATGAGCTAATCACCAGAACCCTTGACCATTCATACCAGAAGATACTAAAGGAAACAGATAGTAAAGGAACAAAACACCCATCTAACAAAGACAAGACAAGAATCAGCATCCACAACTATAATCATCCAAACCCAGATGTGTAAGTGCCAGTTTAAGAATATGTTCAACAACAGAAAGGGCAATATGGCACCACCAGAAACAGTGATCCTACAACAGTAAGACCTGTACATTCCAATGCTGCTGAAGTACCAGAATGTGACCTTAAAATAATTCTATAAAGATGACAGAGGCCCTTAAAGAGGAAATAAAAAATTCCCTTAAAGAAATTGAGGAAAAGACAAAAAATTGTAAGAAAGCCAAGCCAAACCAAACCAAACCAAATCCCAAAACCTAACAGGTGAAGGAAACAGTTCAAGGCTTGAAAATTGCAATAGAAGCAATAAAGAAAACACAAACTGAGCGACTTCTGGAAATGGAAAATCTGTGTAAGTGAACAGGAACTACATATGCAAGCATCACCAACAAAATACAAGAGATGGAAGACAGAATCTCAGGCATTGAAGATGCAATAGAGGAAATAGATTCATTGGTCCAAGAAAATGAAAATGTTAAACCCAAAAATTCCCTAGCACAAACCAGGAAATCTGTGGCACCATGAAAAGATCAAACCTAAGAATAATAGGGATAGAAGAAGAAGAATTCTAGCCCAAAGACACAGAAAATAAATTCAACAAAATTACAGAAGAAAACTTTACTAACCTAAAGAAGGGCATGCCTATAAAGGTTCAAGAAGCTTACGAAACACCAAATAGACTAGACAAAAAAGGCACCTTGCCATATAATAATCAAAACACTAAACATACAGAATAAAATATTAAGAATTGTAAAGGAAAAAGGCCAAGTAACATATAAAGACAGACCTATCAGAATACACCCAACTTCTCAATGGAGACTCCAAAAGCTAGAAAGTCCTGGACAGATGTTTTGTAGGCACTAAGAGACCATGGATACCAGTCCAGGCTACGATACCCAACAAACTTTCCATTGTCAAAGATGGAGAAAACAAGATATTCCATGACAAAACCAGATTTAAATAATACCCATCCAGAAATCCAGCCCTATAGAAAGTAGTAGAAAGAAAACGGCAACCCGAGGAAGTAAGCTGCATCCACAAAAACACAGGCAAAGGATAATGTTATACCAGCAAAACACAGAGAAGGGAAACGCGCATGTGCACGCGTGAGCGTGTACACACACACACACACACACACACACACACACACACACACACACAAACACAATATTACCACCACCAAAACAAAAAATAATAGTAATGACCATTGATTGTTGAGCTCATAAAAACATAGGCAATAGATAATCACACTTTACTAAAAGCCAAAGGAGGGAGGGATCCACACATAATACCACTACTACTAACAAACAAGAATCAACAACCAATGGTCATTAATTTCCCTCAATATCAATGGTCTTAACTCGCCTATAAAAAGACACAGGCTAACAGAATGGATATGAAGACAGAATTCATCCTTCTGCTGCATACAAGATAAACACCTCAACTTCAAAAATAGACGTTACCTCAGAGTTAGGAAAATACTTTTCCAATCAAATGGATCAAAGAAACCAGCTGGTGTAGCTATCCTAACATCTAACAAAATAGACTTCAAACTAAAATTAAGTAGATAAAATTAAGAGATGGATAAGGATATTTTATATTCACCAAAGGAAAAATTCTGAACATCTATGCCCCAAATACAAGGGTACCCACATTTGTAAACATTACTAAAGCTTAAATCACTCACCAAACTCACTCACACATTAATAGTGGGAGACTTCAACACAACACTCTCACCAATGGACAGGTCTCCCAGACAGAAACTAAACAGAGAAACAAGGGAACTAACAGATGTTATGACTCAAATGGACTTAACAGAAATCAATAGAACATTTCACCTGAACATGAAAGAATGTACCTTCTTCTCAGCACATCATTGAACCTTTCTAAAATTGGCCACATACCCAATCACAAAGCAAATCTCAACTGATAAAGAAACTTGGACCAATATCTTGTATCTTATCGAATCATCATGTGTTAAAATTTAGAGTTCAGCACCAAGGAACTACAAAAAGACTATAAACACATGGAAACTGAACAACTTTCAGTTGAATTATGAATGGGTCAAGGAAGACATACAGAAAGAAATTAAAAGACTTCCTAGAATTCAATGAAAATGAATGCACAGCATACCCAAATTTATGGGACACTAAAAAATATGGACATCAATGGCTTTTTCTCCACCACTGCTTGGATTCTTAGTTGGGGTCATCCCTGTGGATCCCCTAATATTTCCCCTGTGCCAGACCTCTATACCTGTATTGTCTCCCTCTATCAAGTCTTCTCCTTTCTTGCCCTCCTCTATTCCTCCCCTCTCTCGGGTCTCTTGTTCTTCTCCCCCTCCCCTTCTTCTCTTCCCACCTCCTTCCTCTCCATGCATGCCCCATGATTTCACTTTGTCCAAGGGTTCTCGACCCCCTCTCTTTCTTTGAGGTACTATGCAATGGGGTCCTTCTTCTTTCCTAGCTGCTCTGGCAGTGTGGATTGTAGACTGGTAATCCTTTGCTCTATGTCTAAAAATAAAAAAAATGAGTGAGTACATATACCATGTTTATCTTTTTGTGATTGGGTTACCTCACTCAGGATGGTTTCTTCTAGTTCCATCCATTTGCCTGCAAATTTCAAGATTCCATTGTTTTTTTTTTTCTGCTGAGTAGTACTCCATTGTGTAAATGTACCACATTTTCTCTATCCATTCTTCAGTTGATGGGCATCTAGGTTGCTTCTATGTTCTGGCTATTACAAATAATGCTGCTATGAACATAGTTGAACATATGTCCTTATTGTATGAATGTACGTTCTTTGGGTATATGCCCAAGAAAGGAATTGCTGGATCTTGAGGTAGACTGATTCCCATTTTCCTGAGAAACCACAATACTGATTTCCATAGTGGTTGTATGAGTTTGCACTCCCACCAGCAATGGAGGAGTGTTCCTCTTTCTCATCATCCTCTCCAGCATAGACTGTCATTGGTGTTATTGATTTTAGCCATTCTGACAGGAGTAAGATGGTATCTCAGAGTGATTTTGAGCTGCATTTCCCTGATGGCTAAAGATGTTGAGCACTTTCTCAAGTGTCTTTCAGCCATTTCAGATTCTTCTGTTGAGAATTCTCTATTTAGTTTTGTACTCCACTTTTAAATTGCATTGTTTGGTGTTTTGGAGACTAGCTTCTTGAGTTCATTGTATATTTTGGTGATTAGCCCTCTGTCAGATGTGGGGTTGGTGAATATCTTTTCCCATTCTGTGGGCTGGCATTTTGTCTTGCTGACTGTGTCCTTTGCCTTACAGAAGCTTCTCAGTTTCAGGAGGTCCCATTTATTAATTGTTGATCTCAATGTTTGTGCTGCTGGTGTTATGTTCAGAAAGTGGTCTCCTGTACCAATTTTTTTGAGGGTACCACCTACCTTCTCTTCTAGGAGGTTCAGTGTGGCTGAATTTATGTTGAGGTCTTTGATCCATTGGGATTTAAGTTTTGTGCATGGTGATAGATATAGATCTATGTGTGATCTTCTACATGTCCGAATCCAGTTATGCCAACACCATTTGTTGTAGATGCCTTTTTTCCTTTGTATAACTTTAGCTTCCTTGTCAAAAATCAGGTGTTCATAGGTGTGTGGATTGCCCTTTCCCTATAATGAGATTGGTGTCTACCTTGGTACCATTCCTAGAGCCTTCACCCAGTAGCTGTTCAAAGCAGAAACAGTCACCCACAGCTGAGCACTGAACCATACTTCTGGACTAGAATTGTGGAGAGGGAGGAGGGATGAGCAAAGAAGCCAAGATGGTGCTGTAGAAACCTGCAGAAACAGTTGACCTGACCTAGTGAGAGCATGGAGACCCTAGTCATAAACCTGTGGAAACAGCATTGGGCCAAACCAAGCTCTCTGAATGTGGGTGCCATCTAGGAGGCCAAAACAGTCTTTGGGACCTCTAACAGTAGAGCTAGTCTTTAACCCTAGAGCACAAATGGACTTTGGTAGCCCATTCCCTATGGAGGGAAACTATTGCAGCCCAGATACAGCAAGGAGGGCCTAGGCCCTCCCCCAAATAATATGACAGACTATGAAGGTCTCTGGTGGAGGCCCTCACTATCCCTAGGGAGGGGTTTGGGGATGGGTTTGGGGGGGTTGGTGGGGAACATGGGAGGATGGAAGGGCGAGGGAATGGGGGGATGGATATGTAAATGTGAGTAATAATTAAAGAATAAAAAAAGAGAATTTGGAGAACTCTCACACTAATGACTTAACAGCACATCTGAAAGTTCTAAACAAAAAGAAGCTAATACAACCAGGAGGGGTAGATAGCAAGAAATAATGACAACCCAGGGTTGAAATCAATAAAATAGTAACAAAGAGAACAATACAAAGAATCAATGAAACAAAGAGTTGGTTCTTTGAGAAAATCAACAAGATATACAAACCCTTATCCAGACTAAGTGAAAGGCAGAGAGAATATTCAAATTAACAAAATCAAAAACAAAAGGGGGACTTAACAACAGATACTGAGTAAATCCATAGAATCATTAGACCATACTTCATAAACCTGTACTCCACAAAATTGGAAAACCTAGAAGAAATGGACAATTTTCGTTGATAGGTACCATGTAAAAAATTAAATCAAGATCAGGTAAACAATTTAAATAGACATATAACCCCTAAGGAAATAGAGCAGTCATTAAAAGTCTCCCAACCAAAAAAGCACAGGGATAGATTGTTTCAGTGCAGAATTCTACCAGACTTTTGAAGAAGATCTAATACCAATGCTCCTCAAATTGTTCCACACAATTGAAACAGAAGGAACATTGCCAAATTCTTTTTATGAGGCTACAGTTACTCTGATACCCAAACCACACAAAGACTCAGCAAAGAGAGATAATTCAGACCAATTTCTCATATGAACATTGATGCAAAAATATTCAAAAATACTGGCAAACTGAATCCAAGAACACATCAAAGAAATCATCTACCATGATCAAGTAGGCTTCAGCCCAGAGATGCAAGGATGTTCAACATTTGAAAATCTGTCAATGTAATCTACCATATAAACAAACTGAAAGAAAAAAATTAAATGCTGAAAAAGTCTTTGACAATAAATCACCCCTTCATGATAGTGTCTTGGAGAGATCAGGGATACAAGGCAAATACCTAAACATAATACAGATAATTTGCAGCAAGCGTATTGCTAACATCAAATTAAGTGGAGAGAAAATAAAAGGGATCCCACTAAAATCAGGAACAAGGCAAGGCTGTCCACTCTCTCCATATCTATTTAACATAGTACTTGAAGTTCTATCCAGGACAATAATAAGACAACAAAAGGAGATCAAGGGATACAAATTGGAAAGGAAGAAGACAAAGTTTCATTATTTGCAGATTAATATGATAGTATATGTAAATGACCCCCAAAATTCTACCAAGGAGCTCTTATAGCTGATAAACACCTTCAGTAATGTAGCAGGCTCCAGGATTAACTAAAAAAATCAGTAGCCCTCCTATATACAAATGATAAAAAGCTGAGAAAGAAAGGGAAACAACACCCTTGACAATAGCCACAAATAATATAACATACCTTGGAATAACTCTAACCAAACAAGTGAAAAACCTGTATGATAAGAACTTTAAGGTTTTGAAGAAAGAATTTGGAGAAGATATCAGAAGATGGAAAGATCTTCCATGCTCATGGATTGGTAGGATCAACATAGTTAAAATGGCAATTTTGCCAAAAGCAATCTACAGATTCAGTGCAACCCCCAGCAAAATTCCAACACAATTCTTCACAGACTTTGTAAGAACAATACTCAACTTCATATGGAAAAACAAACAAACAAACCGATGAAGACCCCAGGATAGCTAAAACAATCCTGTACAATAAAGGAACTTCCCTTCTGGAGGTATTGTTATCCCTGATTTTAAGCTCTACTATAGAGCTACAGTATTAAAAAGAGCATGGTATTGGCATAAAAACAGACATGTGGATCAATGGAATCTATCAAAGACCCTGACATAAATCCATATACCTATGAACACCTGATTTTGACAATGAAGCCAAAATTATTCAATGGAAAAAAAGAAAGCATATTCAACAATGGTGTTGGCTTAACTGGATGTCGACATGTAGAAGAATGCAGATAGATCCATCTCTGTCAGCCTGCACAAAACTCAAGTCCAAGTGGATCAAAGACCTCAACATAAATCCAGCTGCCCTGAACCTCACAGAAAAGAAAGTGGGATGCAGCCTTGAAAGCATTGGCACAGGAGATCACTTCATAATATAACTCCAGTAGTACAGACTCTGAGATCCACAATTAATAAATGGGACCTCCTGGAACTGAAAAGGTTCTATAAGGCAAAGGACACTGCCAATAAGACAAAAACAGTAGCCTATAGAATGGGAAAAGATCTTCACCAACCCAACACCTGATATTGGGCTGATCTCCAAAATATATAAAGAACTCAAGAAACCAGACACACCAAAATACCAAATAATGCAACTTAAAAAATGGGGTACTGATCTAAACAGAAAATTCTAATCAGAAGAATCTCAAATGGCCGAGATACACATAAAGAATTATTCAACAGCCTTAGCCACCAGGGAAATGTAAATCATCTTACACCTGGAAGAATAGTTCCAATAAAAAACACTAATGACTGTTTATGTTGGAGAGGATGTGAAGTAAGGAGAACACTCCTCCATTGCTGGGAGTGAAAATTTTTACAGCTGCTTTGGAAATCAGTATGGTGGTTTCTCAGAAAAATTTGGGAATCAATCTGCCTCAAGACCCAGCTATACTAATCTTGGACATATACCAAAGGATGCTCATTCATACAAGGACACTTGCTCATCTGTGTCCATAGCAGCATTATTCATAACAGCCAGAACCCGGAAACAACCTAGATGCCCCTCAACCAAAGAATGAATAAAGAAATTGTGGTACATGTACACAGTGGAGTATTACTCAGCTATAAAAAACAATGACATCTCGCAATTTGCAGGCAAATGGATGGAACTAGAAAAATATCATCCTGAGTGAGGTATCCCAGTTCCAGAAAAACAAACATGGTATGAACTCACTCATAAGTGTATATTAACTGTAAAGGATAACCATACTATAACCCACAGCCCCAGAGGTAACAAGGGGGGCCCCAAAGAGGGACACATGGATTTCCCTGGGAAGGGGAAATAGAAGAAATCTCCTGGGTAAACTGGGGGTGGGGGAGAGTAATGAAAGAGATGTCTTGATGGGGAGTGGCATATCTGGGTTAGGAAGAAACCTGGTGCCAGGGAACCTCTCAGGAATCCACAAGGATGACCCCAGCTAAGACTCCTAGCAATAGGGGAGTGGGTGTCTGAACTGGCCATCTGTTGTAATCAGATTAGTGACTAATTGTTATCAGAGAGCTTTTATACAGTAACTGATGGAAACAGATGCAGAGATCCATACCAAAGCACTGGGTCATGCTCTGGGAGTACTGCTGAAGAGAAGGAAGAAGGGTTGTATGAGCCTATGGTCAAGGTCATCACAAGGGAACCCCAGGAAACAGCTAACCTGGCCTCATAGGAGTTCACAGACTCTAGACCTACAGCTAGGGGAGCCTGCATGGGACCAAGGCCTCAACATATGTGTGACAGTTGTATAACTTGGTCTATTTGTGGGACTCCTGCCTGGCAGTGGGATCAGGGCCTGTCCCTAATACTTGAGCTGGCTTTTGGGAACCTATTCCCTATACTGGGTTGCCTTGCCCAGGCTTAATACAAAAGGAGGAGCTTATATGCTTTATATGCTATGCTTTGTTGACACCTATGGAAGGCTTACCCCGTCTGAACTGAAGCAGAGGAGGGGTGGATGGGGGTCAGTCAGGGGAGAGGGAACAGGAGGAGAGGAAGGAGGGGAAACTGTGGCTGTGAGGTAAAATAAATGAAAAAGTTTAATCAATAAAGACTCAAAAAACTAATATTTAGATAAAATTAATTTCTTAAGAGATCTTTGATATTTTAAATAATTTTGTTCTACGGTATGAAATAATTACTAAAATTAACTTAACCATCTCCTATAGGTAGAAATTTAGTTTCTATCACCACATGTTACTATTTGAAACAATAATTCAGTGAATAAATGTCTTTGCATTTATGAGCATTTCTATAGTGTTGATTCCTACCAGTGAATTGCTGGTTATAGGAGATGAACATTTATAATCTCTCTATATATTTCCACTTGTTCTCCACAAATGCTGTATAGTTTTCCTTCTACTCCTAGTGAAATGCATCATTTTTAACACAGACAGAAGCTGAGACCACCTTTATTGTTTTTTGCCTTCCTAGAATTGATTTCCCCTTTTCTGTTAACAGTTTCTGATTTCCTTTGGGGGAACCACCCTTTACTTATGAGTTAATAAGACTCTCTTCAGAAGTAGAACATGTAACTCAGACCTCAACACTGAGCACTGGATCCACTTATCAAAGGATCAACTCAGAGATAGGCAAGTGACAAGGGCTTGACAAATTGGGTATTTCATTTTGTTTGAGTGACAGTTTCATGAAAGCTTGGAAACCAACTGATTCAATTAAAGTGAATCCAGAGACTTCTCAATTAGAAAGTAGACCTAGGAGAAGGTAGATCCAAGGAGTACCTGCCTTAAGTGAAATGTTTGTTTCATCCTTCCTTCCACATGCATTCATGCTCTCCTTCCTCCCTCCCTCCTTCCCTCCCTCCCTCCCTCCCTCCCTTCCTTCTTTCCTTCCTTCCTTTCTTCTTCCCTCCCTCACTCCCTTCTTCCCTTCTATGTGACTTGACAATTTGCCATTTCTGCTAACCAGTGCTCAATTTATGGATGTGCACAAGTCTGTAAAGAAAAAGCTTACCATCAGCTTGGTGCACAGCTCTTATTCTCTTCCTTCCTTTAATGCCAATCTTGTTGAGACATTTCCCACTGTATCCTTGTTCTTTTACAACCCTCACCACTTCACTTACAGTAATCTTGGCAAACTTTTAGGAACACCTTTACATTTTTTAAAAAAAGATAGAACTCACATACCATATGCGTTATCATTTTAAGTGTGCAACTGTGTGGTTGTATTAATATAGCTATCACTATGGTCTAACAAATAATGTTTCTGTTCTTCTCTGTCTTAGGGTTTCCATTGCTGTGAAGAGACACCATGACCACAGCAACTCTTTATTTTTTTAATTTTTTTTATTTTACAGACAAACCCCAGTCCCCCTCTCTCTCCTTCTCCTACCCCCTGCCTACCCACTTCCACCATCCACTCCTCAGAGGGGGTAAGGCCTTCTTTGGGGAGTTAACAAAGTCTGGCATACCAATTTGAGGCACGACCAAGCTCTTTCCCTGTATCAAGGCTGAGCAAAGCATCCCACTATAGGGAGTGGACTCCAAAAAGCCAGTTCATGCCCCTGAAATAGGTCCTTGAGCCACTGCCAGCCACCCCCTCCCAAAAGATCAAATCACATAACTGTCACTCACATTCAGAGGGTCTCCTTCAGCCCCATGCAGGTTCCTCAGCTATCAGACCATAGTCCGTGAGCTCCCACTAGCTCAGGTCAGCTGTCTCTGTGATTTTCCCCATTGTGATCTTGACCTCCCCCTGCTAATCATATGATCCCTCCTCTCTCTCTTCAGTTGAACTTCAGGAGCTCAATCCAGTGCTTGGCTGTGGGTCACTGCATCTGCTTCCATCCGTTACTGGATGTAGGTTCTGTGATGACAATTAGGGTAGTCACTAATCTGATTAAAGGGGAAGGAGCATACAGACACCCTCTCCACTATTGCTAGGGGTCTTAGCAGGAGTCATCTTTGTGGATTGCTGAGAATTTCTCTATCACCAGGTTTCTCCCTAACCCCATAATGGCTCTCTCTTTAGAGATATCTCTTTCATTGTTCTCCCCCTCTATCCCTTCCCCAACTCAGTCTTCTTGATCCCTCATGTTCTCATCCCTCTCCCCGTTTATCCAGGAGATTTTAACTATTTTTCCTTCCTGGATTTCTCCATCTGTGTCCCTATTAGGGTCCCCCTTTTTACCTAGCTTCTCTGGGGATGTGGATTGTAGCCTGGTTATCCTTTCACAGTAGCTCTTAAAAGGAAAACATTTAATTGGTACTGGCTTACAGTTTCAGAGGTTAAGTACATTATCATTGTAGGTAAAAGGGCCAACCAATGAAACACACCTTGACCCTGAAACCAGAGCCCAAAAAACACACTTTGACCCTGAAACCAGAGCCCAAAAAACACACTTTGACCCTGAAACCAGAGCCAAAAGGTTTAAAAGGGCCAGTGAAAGAAACATACTTTGGCCCTGAAACAAGAGCTAAAGAAACACCCTGCCTCTGACCAACTGAGCATGAAACCGACTAATCCCTGAGCATGAAATCCAGCCAATGTCTGAGCTTGCCCAAGCTCAGGGATTGAAATCCAACCAATTCCTATCCTGAAAATCTTTACCCTGGAAAAACTCCACCCCTAAGAAACCCCATATAAGACCTCACCTATTCAGTCTGGGGCTGCCCTTTTCCACCTTGGCAGAGGCAACTACTCTCCTGGATTCCTCCCTCCAAATAAATCTCTTGAATGGGTTTTGGGTGAAGAACTTCTTTCCCAGAATGGAGCAGAGCAGAGAAGTAACAACTTTCACTGTAGCAGAGAAGCAATGCCCAATTCTCCAGGGAACAGCTTGGCTTCCAGCAGCAAGGATACCTTTTTCTTATGAGCTGTCAACACTTGGAATCATCATGAGAAGAAGCATGGTGGCATGCAAGCTGACATGGCGCTTATAGTGCTACATCTGGATCTGCAGGCAGCAGAAGGAGCCTGAGAGTCTCACAGGGCATAGCTTGAGCATAGGAGACCTCAAAGCCTGCCCCCACAGTGACACACTTCCTCCAACAGGTTCACACCCACTCCAATGAGACCATATCTTCTAATAGTGCCACTCTCTATGGCCAAGCATTGACACCCATGAGTCGATGGGGGCCAAACCTATTCAAGCCACCATACTCTTCCAAAGAAGCCTTGTACCTATTAACTGTTACTTCCCCTCTGTTCAGCCCTGACACCTACTGCTCCTCTTGTACCTTGCAGAAGTAGCTTCAGGGAGCAGAGTGGAACATGCCACAATGCTGTATTGTAGTCCTTTATCAACTTTATGCCCTTGTGGGGTTTGCCTACTTATTCATGTAGACTCATACTGTGCATGGCTGTTTAGAAGGTTAGTCCACATTGTATATGTATCAGTGGCTAAAAGTCTGTTGTCTGTGATTTACATTTCATGTATCTATTCATCAGCTGGTAAGCATTGGAGATGCTTCCAACTTTCTGACAATTAAAAACAATGCTACCATGGACATTCCTGTTTAAGTATCTGTGTGAATAAGGTTTTCAGTTCTGCCTGTATTAGGCATGCAATTGCTGATCCATATGGTATACTAGACCCTAATTCGCTGTATGTTTTATGAATATTTCCTTAAATTCTGTGAGTTAGTTTTCACTTTCCCAATAGTGCTCTTCATAGCACAGATGTTTTTAGTTTTGATAAAGCCCATTTATGTATTTCCTCCCTCTGGTTGCTTATGCTTTAAGTGTCATATCTAAAAAAATGGTTGACTAATCAAAATCATAAAGATTTACCTATGGGGGCTGGGAAGATTGCTCTCTTGGTGAAGTGTTTGTTTACAAGGACCCGAATTCGATCCCCAGCACCTATGTAAGAAAAGTGAAGTATAGTGATGCATGCCTATAATCCCACTTTTGGGGAAGCTGAGGTAGGAGGATCCTAGAGTTAAATGGCCAGACCATCTAGCTGAACTAGAAAGTTCCAATTTCAGAAAAGACCATATCTTAAACTAAAAAGGTGGAGAGCAATTGTTGAAGACACCCAGTGTCAGCCTCTGGCCTACACACACACACACACACACACACACACACACACACACACACACACACACACACACTATTTATCTCCACATTTCTTCTAAAGTTGTGGTTCTTACATTAGGTCCTTGACCTGATTTGCATTGTAAGTGTGGTTTAAGGTTGAGATTCACATCCAGTTGTCCCAGTACTAATGGTTTAATCATCTGTTCTTTCCTTATGGCATTGGTGTCTTGTTGAAAATCAATTCACTGCAGATGTATAGGTGTACTCCTGGACTTTCTGCTCTGTTCTATTGATCTACCTGCCTACCTGTGCCAGTGATCAGAATCACACCACTGTTTGAATTACTAAGTTGTTGTTGTTGTTGTTGTTGTTGTTCTTCTTCTTCTTCTCCTCCTCCTCCTCCTCCTCCTCCTCCTCCTCCTCCTCCTCCTTCTCCTTCTCCTTCTCCTCCTCCTCCTCGAGGTAAGTGCCATTGATTGTTTTACCTTAGCTTCCAAGTAAGTAGGATTATAGGTAAGTCATAAAGTGCGAGTTCCCCAAATTCATTTTTTAAAAGAACATCTCATTATGTAGCCCAAGTGAGTCTTAATATCACCCTTCAAAATGTATCCTGCTTGTTTTTAAGATTTGTATGCTATTCTGGGCTTCTTATATTTTCTATGAATTTTATGATTATTTCATCAATTTCTGAAAAAAGACAGTTGAATATTTGGAATGGATCACATTTGATTGATGATTAAGTTGGGAAATATAAATTTTCTAATATATGAAGACAAAACACCTTTCCATTTTTTTTTTTGTTTTTTGAGACAGGGTTTCGCTGTGTAACTTTGGAGCCTATCCTGGCATTCGCTCTGGAGACCAGGCTGGCCTCGAACTCACAGAGATCCTCCTGCCTCTGCCTCACGAATGCTGGGATTAAAGGCATGCATCACCAATGCCCGGCTCACCTTTCCATTTCTATCTTCAATTTCTTTTGGCAATGCTTATATTTTCAGCATATAGGACTTAGATTTATTCTGTCATTCTTGATTTTTACTACTGTTGGATTAAGATGGGTTTTTGTTGTTTTGTTTTTTGGTATTTTGATACAGGATTTCTCTTTTTAGCCCTGGCAGTCCTAGAACTCACTCTGTAGACTAGGCTGACCTCAAACTCACAGAGATCTGCCTGCCTCTGTCTCCCAAGTGCTGGTGTGTGCCACCACTACCCAGCTAAGTTATTTTCTTTTTAAATTTTATTTATTAAGGAAAGGGATCATAAAAGGGGAAAGTGGAAGGGGGAGACCAGCTTCCAGGGACAGCAGCAGCAGGAGAGAGGAAGGAGGGGGGGAGAGAGAGAGAAGGAGGAGAGCAAGAGTAGAACAGAGAGAGGGAAAGAAAGAGAGCTGTTTTCTTAATTTCATTTTCTCGTTGTTTATTGCCACTATATAGAAATATGAGTGTTTTTATATATAGACCTTCTGACCTGTAACCTAATGTCATTTCTTAACTCGTGTATGTGTACGTTTGTTAGGTTTTTCTGTATATACAAGGTCATGCCAATTTTTCAAAATAGAGATGACTCTGCTTATTCCTTTACAATCTTTATTCCCTTTGTAATTCTTTTTATAACTGTAATTTTATTTGGCTGATGAGTTACCTTGTGATACAGAACCTCAGCACACTGTTAAATAGAAGTGGTAAGGACAGGTAAACTTGTCTCATTTCTGATTGAAAGGGGAAGAGGTCAGCCTCAGCACTAAGCATGTTTGCAGTGGGGAGTGAAGCTGTCCTGTGTCAGTTTGAGAAAGCACCCTTCTGTTACTAATTCATTGGAAGTTTTTGTCATGAGAGAATTAGGCTTTTAACAAGTATTTTCCTACACGTGTCAGATAACTCAAATTCCAAATAAACCTCATTCCATTATAGTTTGTATTTACTTTAAAATTCTGCTAGATGCAGTTTGATGTTTTCTTGAGTTTTCAGATTTTTATTAATAAGATGTGTGTACATTTTTCTTCTGTTTCTTTAAGGGATTTTCTCATTTCCTCTTTGAGGGCCTTTATCAACTTCATAAAATTGTTTTTAAGTTTGTTCTCTTCTGCTTCATCTGTGTTGGGATGTTCAGGTCTTGCTGGTGTAGAATCCCTAGATCTGGAGGTGTCATATCAGTCTTTCTATTGTTGAATGTGCTCTTATACTGTAGTCTTCCCATCCCTTCCTCTAGTGGGTTCAGGTGTGGTCTCTCCCTCTCCTGGTGGGTATGGGTCCAAGGCTCTCTCCCAGTGGGTCAGGCAGGTCTAAGACTCCATTGGCGATAGTTCAGTCTGCCTCTGGGTCTCTTTGGGGGATTTGGTGATGGGACAGGTCTGGGGGCTGTGAGTCAGGAGGCTCCAACAGGGAAAGGTGGGCAGAAGGCTGGGCACTCACCTCTCCTGGTAGGTGTGGGTCCAAGACTGGAATGGTGCCAGATGCTGAATGCTTTGGTCTGCCTCCAGGTCTCTGAGGGATTTGGTGGCGGGACAGGTCTGGGGGCCATGGGTTAGGGGACTCCAACAGGGAAAGGTGGGCTGGAGAAGGCCCAGAAAGAAAAAAAAACAAAAACTGGAAGAAATGGAGGGAAAGACAAACATCCCAAAATGCAAGAAATAAACAAGTCTTTTAAAGAAAGCAAGGAAAGCCAAGAAAAAATAATCCAACAGATGACAGAAACAATTCAAACAGTTCAAGACCTGAAAACTGAAATAGAGAAATAAAGAAAACACAAACTGAGGGAATGCTGGAAATAGAAAATCTGGATAAATGATCAGGAACTACAGATTCAAGCATAATCAACAGAATACAACAGATAGAAGAGAGAATCTCAGGTGTTGAAGATAAACTAGAGGAAATAGATTTATCATCCAAAGAAAATCTTAAGTCCAACAAATTCCTAACACAAGATATCCAGGAAAATGGGACACCAGAAAAAGACTAAACATAAGAATAATAGGTATAGAAGAAGGCGAAGAAACCCAGCTCAAAAGTGCATAAAATATATTCAACAAAATCATAGAAGAAAGCTTTCTCAATCTAAAGAAGGACATGCCTATGAGAGTACAAGCTCAGAAAACACCAAATAGATTGGACCAAAAAAAAAAGTCACCTTGATACATAATAATCGTAACACTAAACATACAGAATAAAGAAAGAATATTAAGAGCAGCAAAGGACAAAGGCCAAGTAACATATAAAGGCAAATCTATTAGAATTACACCTGACTTCTAATTGGAAACTATGAAAGCCAGAAGGTCCTAGATAGATGTTGTACAAACAGTAAGAGACCATAGATATCAGCCCAGACTACTATACCCAGCAAAGCTTTCAATCACTATGAATGGAGAAAACAAGATATTACATGACAAAGCCAGATTTAAACAATACATATCCACTAATTCATCCCTACAGAAAGTTCTGGAAGGAAAACTCCAACTCAAGGAAGTTAACTACACCCACAAAAACATAGGCAATAGATAATCCCACTTTATCAAAAGCCAAAAGAAAAAAGAGATGGAAATCCACACACAATAACACCACCACCAACAAATCCAAAACAAACAAGAATCAACAATCAATGATCATTAATATCTCTCAATATCAGTGGTCTTAACTCTCCTATAAAATGACACAGGTTAACAGAATGGTAATGAAGACAGAATCCATCCTTCTGCTGCATACAAGAAACATACCTCAACTTCAGAGACAGACATTACCTCAGAGTAAAAGATTGGGAAAAGATTTTCCAATCAAATGGACCTAAGAAACAAGATGGTGTAGCTATCCTAATACACAATGCAGTACTACTCAGTGGGAAAAAACAATGAAATCTTGAAATTCACAGGCAAATGGATGGAACCAGAAGAAACCATCCTGAGTGAGGTAACCCAGTCACAGAAAGATAACCATGGAATGTACTCACTCATATATGGATATTAGATTTAAGGCAAAGGATTACCAGGCTACAATCCACACCAACAGAGAAGCTAAGAAACAAGGATGGCCCCAAGAGAGACATGCATAGTCCCCGGAGAAGGGAAAAGGGACAAGAGTTCCTGAGAACAAATTGGGAGCGTGGGGGGGAGGGGGCAGAGAGGTAGGAGAAAGAGAAGGGGATAAGGGGAGGAGAGAGGATAACATGAGTGAGCAGCAAGAGTGAGACAGGGGAAGAATAGAGGAGACCAAGAAAAGAGATACCATAATAGAGGGGGCCATTATAGGTTCTAAGAGAAATCTGGCACTAGGGAAATGTCTAGAGATCCACAAGGATGATCCCAATTAAGAATCTAAGCAATAGTGGAGACGCTACCTTAAATGCCCTCCCCTATAATGAGATTGATGACTACTACATATGCCATCCTAGAGCCTTCATCCAGTAGTTGATGGAAGCAGAAGCAGATTCACAGCTAATCACTGAGCTGAACCCTGAAACCCAGTTGTAGAGAGGGAGGAGTGATGAGCAAAGGGGTCAAGACCATGCTGGGGAAACATCTGACCTGAGCAAGTGGGAACTCAGGGATTGCAGTCAGACAGCTGGGGAACCAGCATAGGACTGAACCAGACCTCCTTAATGTGGGTGTCAGTTAGGAGGCCCAGGCAGTCTATGGGGCCTCTGGCAGTGGAACCAGTATTTATCCCTAGTACACAAGTGAACTTTGGGAGCCGACTCCACACAGAGGGATACTTTCTCAGCCTAGATACCCAGGGGAGGACCTAGGCCTTGCCCTACATGATGTGACAGACTTTGATGATCCCCCGTGGAAGGCCTCACCCTCCCTGGGGAGTGGATAGGGGCTGGGTTAGGGGGGTCAATGGGGGGCATGGGAGGGAGAGGGAACTGGGATTGATATGTAAAATAATATTGTTTCTAATTTAGATAAAACTTTATATATAAAAAGATGTGTTTATGTGTGATGTCTTTGACTGTTACTGGTAAATTCTTTGTTGACAGATTGCTTTGTTTTTTCCTTTCAGAACCTTTACTATGCCATCTCATTCCTTACAAACCTTTGTGGTTTCCATTGAGAATCTTAAGATATTGAGAATCCCTTGTATATGATGAGTTGCTTCTCTCCTGCTACTTTTCAGATTTTTATCTTCATTTTTTTTTTTTTTTCGAGACAGGGTTTCTCTTTGTAGCTTTGGAGCCTATCCTGGCACTCACTCTGGAGACCAGGCTGGCCTTGAACTCACAGAGATCCACCTGCCTCTGCCTCCCGAGTGCTGGGATTAAAGGCGTGCGCCACCAGTGCTGGGCTTTATCTTCATTTTTTGATGATTTGGCTTATATGTATGTAGGAGTGTTCTTTTTTTTTTCTTTTAATGTTGAAATAGAATTACAACAGTTCCCCCTTTCTTCCCTCAAGCTCCTCCCAGCAGCCCTCCCTCAAATACCTCCCATGTCTTCCTCACAACATTGGTGTTGGCTCACCCACACCTCCACAACAGGGTCAGCTCTACTGTGCTGCCCAGGCAAGGTGCAGGGTTCACTTTCCCGAGTGTTGCATCTGGGAAAGGGGGACATCAGCTCCCTAGCCCACCACAGGTGGCAGTTTTGTTTTGTTTGCTAAGATTCATCTTACTATGCAACCCTGGCCTAGATTTTCTATGTAGACCAGGCTGACATTGGACTCAGAGAGATCCATCTGCCTGCCTCTGCCTCCTGAGTATTGGATTAAAGGTGTGCACTACTATGCTCAGCCTTGTAGTTTCCTTTTTAAAAAGTATTCATGCCTAATTCCACATAAGCTCCCTTAAACAACCACAGACATTTGGGGAAAGCTACCAAGTGTAGTCTCACTGCTCACACTAAACGCTTTGAATTTGAAGGGCTGGCTCAAAGTTTCTCACTCCATCATTAGCATAGGAAGAACATGTAATTGATCTGGGAGCTCAGATGTTTGGATTTTTATTCATTTGCATGGGATTTTTAATAAATAGTTTTGTAATTACTCTTCGCTAAACAATTATTTGTTGTAAAGGATATGAAGTAAGATATAGAGCTGTCAAAAGTGGCTTCCAGCTTTAATTTTAATCAGAGTTATTAATTTTTTTTTGGAGATCGGTTCTTGCTGTGTTTTTACCCCAACTGGCCTCAAACTTCTGGCTGAAATAATCCTCCTGCCTCAACCTCCTGAGCAGCAGGGACTACAGACTGCTGTCAGCATGCTTGGCAATTATTTTAGGGAGTAAAAGAAAGTGTAATATTAATATTAGTTTTCAGATGTTACAGAGGACATTTGAGGCTTCACAATAAAAGGACAACAATTATTTTCTTTTAAATGAAGAGAAAAATCCTTTGGCTCTAAAAGAGAAATCCTATTCTCAGTTGTTTTTAAAAATCTTAATCTGTCAGTGAAATCATATAATCTACTAATAGTGTGCCCAAGGCTTATTGCCTTTCCTTGGGCAACAGTGTTGGCAAATGGTGTGCTCTATTGATTTCAATCATATCCTTCTTCAGAACCATTGCAGGCTTCAGAAATTCACCCGATAAGGAAATCTATGGACTGATGATGCCTTTCCCGGAAAACCCAATCATTTGCATGGTATTTCTTCTCAATCAGTGGTTAAGTTACAATATACATTAGCAACATTTTTCTTTAATAATTTGTCGTCTTAGCTAAGCTAAAATGTTACCCTTCATATCAAACATTTACATATTTAAAACTTAAAATTCTTATAAATGAGATATTTGAGTGCCTTGTGCATTTTTAATTTAGCTTAAGACAAGTTGCTGGTGGGGTAGTTCATCAAATCACTTCTTCTGCAGCTCAGCTGCACACAGACAGAGCAGACTCCCCCAAGGTTGTATTCTAAACTTGCTATGAGCTCATTAGATGATGGTTTGTAACCCAGAATCCATGTAGATTTAGAGATGAAAACTGGAAAAATATCTTTCTGCTGCTGGTTATCTATTGGGTTTTGGTAGAGATGCATGGTAGTAATAAATGCCTCCATTTATTGAGAGTGCAAACTATGTCAGGCTCTTGCCTGCATTGCACCGTTGTAACAGTCCTACCATGCAAGTATATAGTCACTACATGTGTATGCTGCAGATGAAGCGGCTGAGAGCACGTGGGTTAAGGCCCATGAACAATCCGAGTCTTGGTCAGTCTAGTGCCGGAGTTTGGTTTCTTCTTCCCTTAACATCAGCAAGTGTTCTTCAATTTCTGTACACGTGACATTGCCTCTCACAGCTTCTAGTACTTAATGCTCATATTTGGTTTAAGAGTTGAGGGGTTTTGACTCCCAAATGGTAGTACATTGCTTAGGATTGATGTGGCTTTATTGACAACGGTGCTGAATTTGAAATAGGAGTGTGTATTGTGTGTATATAAAACAAAGAAGTTAATATTTTATCGTGAAAGTTATAGGGGAATTCTTCCTTTGTTTTTTTGTTTGTTATTTTGACACAAATTAGAAATAAGCCATATATTTTATGGCACTGAAATATTGGCCTCAGTGAATTTGTCACTGAATACTAATGTATTAATATGACAATAGATTTGGACTGATGGTGCTAGCTGGGCCTAGTCTCTACACTTTTGCATGTATTTTCAGCAGGCACAATACTGCTGAGCTTCTGTTTTCTGAAAGTTACTATAGGCAATTTGCAGACGCTCTGCTCATTCAAGTTTTATTACTAGTGTCAGGGCTACACACACTGCCTGAAGATTGCAGCCATTTCTTCATGGCAGCAGTCTCAGAACAAGAATTTTACATCCTGTTCCACTCTTAACAGTGGTTGGTGTCTGGTCTCGGTGTTTCCAGGTTCTTGATTTCTTATTCAAATAATTGAAATAAAAGTGCTTACAAATTCCAAAGTAGCAAGGAACCTTCATTCGAAAGCAAAACTATAGTACTGATCAGAAATATTGTCAAGAATGATATCTGTCCAGTTGAGCAAGAGATTATACAAAGGCTGAAGATTATTGCATAGGTCTTTTATAGGGTCTAAAAGAAGGAGGGCTTCTGTTGCTAAAAGGTATGGTATGGGTAGTTTTGTGTTTTGATGGACAGGTTTGGGTTATATGAGCTTTTGCTTTTTCTGTGTATGTCCTTTCCACAATGTGTCTGATTTTAATCCTATGCATACTCAATGATTCATAGGCTTAAGATAATAAATAGGGGATTGCGCTTTAAAATTTATCTGGAAGACACAGCTTACCTTCTTGTGCATGTGTCCAAAACTAGTATAGGTTGGATTGGACCCCTTACTCTTATAATCAAACATATCTAGAAAACATTTGAATAGGGACTGTCCACAAAGGGGGCATTTTTGACAGTTGTTAGGGGAAAGAGGATCTTATTTCACTGTCCAGAGTTGGGGGGTCTAGATTGGTAGATACATTGTTAGGAGAGAGGTGTATGTATAGCCCAAGTCAAGTGGAGTCCCAGGTAGTTAATCTGTTCCCTATGCCTCACTATAATACCCCCTTTTGTGTCTGGTAGGATTTTTCTCAGTGAAGACACCATTATTTAACATTTCCTAGAAATGCTTCTTCCTTTACATTTCAACCAAGACATAGATTTCTCTCTTCTTTTAATATTGTTTTCAAATGAAAACTATCTTCTTCTACTACTCTGGGACCACAGGCCCTGCCCCTTGTTTGCTCTGACTGGGGAGTTACACTCTTAAGATGTGCCTCCTGAAACCTCCTTTGGCAGTGCAAGCCAGTAGTAATAATCTTTAAAGCAATAATGCAGTCAAGATATGAAGCATTTACAAGTGTTGTTTAGTTCATCCTTACAACAGTTTCATAGACTGGTCAGCAGTATAGTCTCATCTATAAGTGGAGAACTGAGCCAATGATAGACATTGAATTCAAAACCTTGTCTCTCTCATTCTAGCAATTGATTCTTAGTCACTTCCTATTTTCTACCATCTTTTTTTTGGTGTGTGTTCTTTGCAATACTTACTCTCATTATCTAAGTCATTGTTAGTAAAGCTCACTTAAAATACTTTTACTCATTTTTATAATTTTATATGTATATAAAATGTATCTTGATCATATCCAACCCACTCTTGCTCCTCCCATATCTTGACCCACGAAAATTTGCCCTTCTCACCTTCATGTCCTCATTTATTTTTTAATAACCCACTGAGTTCAATTAGTGCCACCTGTGTGAGCATGGGTAATCTACCCATGGCTACACCTCTGAAGAAGCATAACCTTCCTCTCTCCCAGCAGCCATTAATTGCCAATAGCTCCTCAGCTAGGGGTGGAATGTCAGGAATCCCCCCACATCCATGCTGGAATATTAACTAGCTTGATCTTGTGCATGTCTTATACAGAATGCCATAGCTGCTGTGAGTTCATGAGTGCAATATCCATCTCATGTCCAGAAGACAGCATTTCATAGCAGTCCTCCCTACCATCTGCCTCTTGCATCCTGTCGGCCTTTGCCTCTGTGGTGCTCCCTGAGACACATGGGGTTCCTATAGATGTCTCTTAGGGATGAGCACTCAACAGTCACTTATTTTCAGTACTTTGACCAGTTAAAAGTCTGCAACGACTGCTGCCAACTGCTAAAAAGACTTTTCTCTGAACAAGGCTGAGAGAAGAACTAACAGGTAGACGTAGAAGGCAGTTGATACCATGTCTGCTTAGCAGAACAACAGTAGGCTCTGCCCAGGCTTGTGGCCTCTCCATCTGTGTCACTTGCTTTTCTGTTGCTGTGATAAAACAAAATGACACAAAACAAGTTTAGGAAGCAAAGGTTTTGCTCAGTTTACAATTCCAGAGTTCATCATGGTGAAGAGGGCAGGAGCACGGAGCCAGCAGGCAGTCAGGTAGCTGACTGGTCACATTTCATTCTGGCACTGGAAACAGAGAACAGTAAATGGGGCCTGGCTATAAGCTCCCAGGGGCATACTTCCTCCAGCAAGGCTTTACCTCCTAAGGATTTCCCAAGCTTCTCAAATACATGAGCCCATAAAGACATTCTCAATCAAATCATACCACCATCTATGGGCTTTTGACAGGGTTAGTGTGCCTTAAGATGTGTCTCCTGAAACCTTCTGTGCCAATGCAAGCCAGTAGTAATGACCTTTAAAGCAATAATATGATCAAAATATGAGGCATTTACAAGTGTCACTTGTAATCCTTACAATAGTCACATAGACTGGCTAGGATTATTGTCTCCACTATAAATGGGGAACATGTATAAGGAACACTTCCTTGTTCTCTGTTTGCTGTGTGAAAATGAAATATATCACGAATTCCTTCCTGTAGAGCAGATCTGAAATTCAATCAGAAACAGTTGGTCACTCCTCCCACCCCAGTCATCACTGTTGTACCTGGGGACACATATCAAAGTGCCCCCACCTTTTGTAGTGGTATTTTTTTACTCTTACTATTTTGCTCTTTGGAGGGTCTGCCACCCAGCTCCAAATAAATCACACAGAGTCTTAGTCTTTCCTATGAATGCCAGGCCTTAGCTTGGCTTGTTTATTGCCAGTTTTTCTTAACCTAAATGATCTCATCTACCTTTTGCCTATGGACTTTTATCTTTTTCTATTTCTGTATATCTTTTCTTTCCTTCTTATTCTGTCAGACTGTGTGGTTGGGTGACTCTCCCCTTCTTTTCTCTCTCCTTCCTCTTCTCTCATTCCTTAGATCTCTTCCCAGATTTCTCTTTGCATTTATTCTCTCTGCCCACCAGTCCTGGCTACCCTTACCTGCCAAGCTATTGTCTGTTCAGCTCTTTATTAGACTAATCAGGTGTTTCAGAGAGGCACAGTAGCACAGATTCACAGAGTTAAACATCTTAGCATCTTAAAACAAATATTCCACAGCTTAAATAAATGTAACACATCTTAAAATAGTATTTCACAACACACACTCTCTCTTTTGAGGTTTTATTTTTGTTTTGAATTTTCCCATATAATATATTTTGATCATGTTTTCTTTTTTCCCAATTCTTCCCAGGTTCTCACCACCTCCCTACACACCCAACTTTCTTTCTTTCTTTATGTTCTTTCTTTCTCTGTCTTACCAACAAACAAGTAAACCAAACAAAAAAAAACAAGAAAAAATAAAAATAAGAAAGTCACCAAAATGGTTATGTTCTTCTGGATGCCTGAAAAACAAGTCTTGAAAAAAACATAGCTGTAAGAGTATAGCTTGAGAGGAAACCTCAGAATCAGGTGAAAATTCAGCCTGACTGCAGCCAGGCTTCTGTAGGGTTTGGGGTGTTTTTCTTTGAAATAGAACTAAAAATGAATCAGAGGCTGACCAGGGGATTTCACAGGTTCTAGCTTTGCGTGTCCTATACTCTGTAAGCTCTGAACACTAGTCATACCAGTGAATCATTGTCAATCATCTTTATTTAATGGGAAGCATTTTGCTTAGCATAAGAAAATGAACTGAAGAAGAAATGGTTCCTGTCTTGGAGGAGCTTATATTCAGAGAAGAAGCTTACACTGTGATTAGTGTTATTTTTCTAAAATTGGTTGTGGCATCTGTTACAGGCATTTAGGTGTTTCCTGGTTTGTGGAGTCTGACCCTTCTGAGCTAAGCTTCTCATCTTTGATCATGATATTGAGGGTCAGAATGCTTTTCTTGAGTTGGAGCTTATGTCACACATTTTCTTAGCTAACAAAGTGATTTCATGGAAAATTGCTGCCTTTTGGAAGTTCTCTTGAGTGCTTCTGAGGAAATTCAAGATACAGATGACAGGCAAACCTCACAACATTTTATATTGTCTATTTATATTAATAGCTATCTATTTATCTAACAGTCATATTTGGGCCCTCTTTTTCACTCTTTAAAATATTTAAATTACATTTATTGTATATGTGTATATATGTGTGTGTGGGTAGATATGGGCATGCCACAGCATGTGAGTGGAGATAAGGAGAAACTTTTAGGAGTGGGTTCTTGTCTTCTACCATGTGGATCCTGGGGTTGGAACTCGGGTCATCAGGCTTGGCAGCAAGTGCCTTTACTCACTGAGACAGTCTTTTGCTTTCAAACTTATTGTTATTTCCTTTTCCTGACAGTGTCTTCTATTCTTCCATCACTTCTTTTCTAGCAGGGCCCCTTCTTAGCACACTCGGCTTTCAGTTCATCCCTTCCCTCCATCTTATTACCACCAACCCACATAGTAAATCTAAGGCCACTATTTTGTTACACGTGAATTCAAGCTGACTGAGGTGAACTTTAGCTTTTAAATGATTTGGTCTGTGGCAGGAAAGCAAGATCTCCACTGTACTACTGAAACTCTACAGCAGAGGTGAATTTCACTGCTGTTCTATTCTTTTACACTGGTTGCTACATCTCAGGTCACTCTTAGAAGGAATAACTCATTTTCAAAGATTTAGGTATAGAAGGAACCTCAAGATAGATGTCCCAGTCTTAAATCCCTTATGGCTTCCCAACCATTTGGCATTCCTACATCTATCTACTTTAGTACTTCTGGTGATTGGGCTATCCTACCTTTCATGGTTGACAACTGAGAATGTCAGGAAGCCCTTTGTGTTGAGTTGAAGTTGCCCATATGTTCCCCCTCAGCCACAAAATGGTCTAATCCTTTGTAACCTATTTTCAGCTTCATGGAGATGCCCTCAAATCTACTCTGAGAAGCCCTTACCCTGTACAGCCCTCTCCTTTCCTTGATGGTTTTCCTGCACTTTTTTATTATTAAATAAGGGTGTTTTAGAATTCTAGCTCTTTCTCACAAAATTCACACTCAAATGTTCCCTGAGTGCCTACTGTGTGCAAGGAAGAGCCTGTGTGCATATGAGGTTTCCTGATAATGGTGATATAGGGATAAAAGACATTGATAAAAGGAGAGATTTCTGATTTTATCCTGCTGCTTCTCCCCCACTTTTTAAATTTAAATTAAAAACAAGTTTGTTTTACATGTCAATCTCAGTTCTCCCTCCCTCCTCTCCTCTTCTGCCCCCAACTAACACCCTATCCCATACACTTTCTGCTCCCCAGGGAGGGTGAGGCCTTCTATGGGGATCTTCAGAGTCTGTCATATCCTTTGGGGTAGGGCCTAGACCCTCCCCCGTGTGTCTAGGCTGAGGGAGTATCCCTCTATGTGGAATGGGCTACCAAAGTCCATTCCTATGCTAGGAATAAATACTGATCCACTACCAGAGCCCTCATAGATTTCAGAGGCCTCCTCACTGACACCTACATTCATGAGGTCTGGATCAGTCCCATGCTGGTTTTTATCCTGCTTCTTTAAGCCAACCTTCCTTTTTTTTAATAAAAACTTTTAGATTTATTTGTTTTTTAATTGTGTCTGTGTATGTGCATGTATGAATGCCGATGCCCACAGAGTCTTGAAGGAGGTGTCAGCACCCCTGAAGTCAGAGTTCCAGGTGGTTGTGGATCCTTTGACATGGATGGTATAAACTGAACTTGGGTTTTCTGAAAAGGCAGTATGAACACTTGAGCACAGAGCTGTCCCTCCAGCCCCATCAAGCTATCTTTAATAACACTTCTGTTCTTACCTTTAATTATAAGTTAGGTACTATATTTGAGTCTGTCCTCCATTTGTAGCTTAGTCAGTGAGGAAAGCTATTTAACTCAAAAAAGAAAAACAACTAATCACTCACATTACCCAGTTACAGTTTAAAAATGACTTACTTGTATCTATGTGTGCCTCAGTGCATGTATGTGCACCACATGCATGCAGCTTCCTGTAGAGTTCAGAAGAGGGTAGCAGGTCCCCTCAAACTAGAGTTAACAGTTATGTGCGTGTCCTGATGTGGATGCTGGGAGCTGAACCCAGGTCCTCTGGAAGAGCAGTAAGTGCTCTTACCTGCTGAGCCATCTCTCCAGCCCGTACTAACTATCTTTAAAGTAGTCTCTGAAATAATGCAAAGTTTAATTCTATTAAAAATAATTTTATGAGACTGTATAATTTCTGTAGCATATCCTTGGTGGGATGGTCTATAAACGTAAGAGTGGCCTGAAAAGCTCTTCTGCTTCCTCTCTAGGCTCATGACAGTGCTAGGTGGCACAGAGTTAACGGTGAGTATGCAGTCAGTCAGTCTCAGTCGCTCTGCATAAGGTCAGGCAGCCTGTAAGGCTCTTTTTCTTGACTTGAATAGAACACATTTTTGATTGAATTGACTGACTGTTTAGGTTTCTTGTAGACACAGTCTTAGCAAAGAAAACTGAAAAATTGCTTTTGACAAAGAAAATTGCAGCTAGTTATATCTCATAAAACCATTCTTGTGTTCATTTTCTTGAGGAAATTGCTGTAAGTATATTTTCTAGGGCCAATATGTAAGAAACCTTTTTATGATTAAATAAAAACTCAGAGATTTTCAGTATCAAAAATGTTCCATTGATTTGGCTTGGTTCTGAAGAGTAAGGGAAAACCTTTACCTCAAAGAAAGCTCATACATTAGCTAAATACTGACAGGATTTGAATTTATTTGTTTTTTTTAAACCATTCCTACATAGGTCCAGTCTTTGGGAACACACAGAAACATTATATCAGAAGCATCTTTGGCTCCTAATAAATCTTTTTATATTTATTCCCATTTGGGCATAATTTCATGATTCTATAGAAAAATCTATTAATATTCCTGTTTACATAAAGAAGAATTCTCGATGCTTAATTTTATGCCTCTAAAATATGAGTAACATTTGACTGGTCAGACTGTAGATTTGCTTGGTTAATAAATCTGTCACATCAATTTATAAATGAGAAATAGATGTATGTGAGTAAATGCTTGTCCTATTTGGGCTCTTTTGAGAAATTCTACAGGTAGATATTCAACCTATTGTTTCAGAATTGCTGTGGTAAGAGGCAGACATTGCTTTGGCAAATGTGTTGGCTGTTAAGATAGAGAGCAGAAATGAAGCTCATGCGTGACTCAGAAACTCCTGCTTGCTGAATGCAGCCACTAAATACCTCTAAACAGGGGACAAATGAGAAAGCTGGAGCAGGAAAGCACTCTGAAGTTCACATCAGTGTGGGTGACACCGCAATGCTGACTTCCAGAGAACTGGGGAAGACATAAAGGACATACTGTCTGAACAAAGCCAGAGCAACTGCTGTTAGATACTCCACATCCATCTTAAGATGGAAAATTATTCATTTACTTAACATATTTTATTATGTATATTTGAAGTTTACAACATAATGGTAGGGAATATATATATGTTATGTATATATATTATCTATATATTTTTCATAGTGAAGCAGATTAACATATTTATCATCTTATGTCGTTGTTGTTTTGTGAAAGAAGCAACTAAGAGTGAGTTATTTTCACAGAATTCCCTAATACAACACAGTTTTATTACCTTTAGATCCCACTGTGTATTAGATCTCTAGACTTGTTTATTCTGCACATCTGCTTTATATCCTTTAACTTTATTTGCCAGTTTCCTCTCTCCTGACACTGTGTTGATCAACATTTCATTCCATCTGTATATTTGAGAGCTTCTTGCTTTTCACTCCATGTTTATGGGGAGTATTTGTGTTTGGCTTATTTCACCTAGTAAACCATTTTCTAGATCTGTCCATGTTGTGGCAGATGGCAGGATTTCCTTCTTAAGAGAGGAATTGTATCCATATATCACATTTTTACCCTCTTGTCTATCAACAGCATTTAGGCTGTTCACTTCTTGGCTATTGTGAACAATGTTACATTATCATAGAGTACAGAGTCAGTAGGAATCATTAGGAGCTGGCTATCTCATGCCCTGTGTGTTTATACCTAGAGGAGACATTTCTATTGCTGGCTTGTATCATAGTTCTGTTTTTAATTTCTTTAGAAACTTCATACCATACTCCTTGCCACACTGCATGAACCAGTCTATATTCCTACCCGTGGTGTACTAGGGTTCACTCTAGTGTGTGCATCGTTGTATATTGTAGGTGCACATTCATATGTGTATTTGCATGCGCATAAAGGCCAGAAGACATTCTTGGTTGTCATCCTTAGGAAGACCATCCTTTTCCATTTAGACAGGTGCTTTCAATGGCCTGGAACTCACCAGTTGTTGTAGACTGGCCAGTCAATGAGCTCCAGAGAGCCTCCTGTCTCTGCACCCCAGCTCTGAGATTACAAACTTGCACCACCATGCCTAACATTTTTATTTGGGTTCTGTGGATTGAACTAAAGTTTCCAAATCAGGTTTACAAACTGTGCCATTTCCCTATTTTTTTAATTTAAATTCCTTAATTACCACTCATATTTACATATCATCCCCCCATTCCCTCACCCTCCCATCCTCCCATGTTCCCCACCAACCCCCCAACCCATCCCCAAACTCCTCCCCAGGGATAGTGAGGCCCTCCACCAGGGACCTTCAAAATCTGTCACATTGTTTGCAGGAGGGTCTAGGCCCTCCTTGCTGTATCGGGGCTGCAATAGTATCCCTCCATAGGGAATGGGCTCCCAAAGTCCATTTGTGCTCTAGGGTTAAAGACTGGCTCCACTGTTAGAGGTCCCATAGACTGTTTTGGCTTCCTAGCTGGCACCCATATTCAGAGGGTTTGGTTCGGTCCAATGCTGTTTCCACAGCTTTATGACTGGGGTCTCCATGCTCTCACTAGGTCAGGTCAACTGTTTCTGCAGGTCTCTCCAGCCCCATCTTGGCTCATTTTCTCATCCCTCCTCCCTCTCCACAACTGAATTCCAGTAGTATGGTTCAGTGCTTAGCTGTGGGTGCCTGTTTCTCCTTTGAACACCTACTGAATGAAGGCTCTAGGAATGGTACCAAGATAGACACCAATCTCATTATAGGGGAAGGGCATCAATGGCATTTTCTCCACCACTGCTTGGATTCTTAGTTGGGGTCATCCCTGTGGATCTCCTAACATTTCCCCTGTACCAGACCTCTCTCCATACCTGTATTGTCTCCCTCTATCAAGGCATCTCCTTTCTTGCTCTCCTCTATTTCTCCCCTGTCTCAGTCCTCTTGTTCTCCTCCCCCCTTCTTCCGTTCCTACCTCCTTCCTCTCCACCCATGCCCAGGGCTCCCACTTTGTTCAGGGGTTCCTGTCACCCTCCCCTTCTTCGAGAGACTATGCTATCTTCTCTTGGGGTCCTCCTTGTTTCCTAGCTCCTCTGGCAGTGTGGATTGTAGACTGGTAATCCTTTGCTCTATGTCTAAAAATCATATGGGAGTGAATATATACCATGTTTATCTTTTTGTGACTAGGTTACCTCACTCAGGATGGTTTCTTCTAGTTCCATCCATTTGCCTGCATATTTCAAGATTCTATTGCTTTTTTCTGCTGAGTAGTACTCCATTGTGTAAATGTACCACATTTTCTCTATCCATTTTTCAGTTGAGGGGCATCTAGGCTGCTTCCATGTCCTGGCTGTTACAAATAATGCTGCTATGAACATATATCCTTATTATATGAATGTGCATTCTTTGGGTATATGCCCAAGAGAGGAAAATCAGGAAAATCAGGAAAACTGATTCTGTCTTGAGTGGCAATCAATTGCCAATAGATCTTTGGCTATGGGTGGGATCTCTTGACTCCTCCTCCATGCATGCTTGGATTTTATCTGGCCAAGAGAGGAATTGCTGGATCTTGAGGTAGACTGATTCCCATTTTCCTGAGAAACTGCCATGCTGATTTCCATAGTGGTTGTATGAGTTTGCACTCCTACCAGCAATGGAGGAGTGCTCCTCTTTCTCATCATCCTCTCCAGCATAGACTGTCATTGGTGTTATTGATTTTAGCCATTCTGACAGGAGTAAGATGGTATCTCAGAGTGATTTTCAGCTGCATTTCCCTGATGGCTAAGGATGCTGAGCACTTTCTCAAGTGTCTTTCAGCCATTTCAGATTCTTCTGTTGAGAATTCTCTATTTAGTTTTGTACTCCACTTTTAAATTGCATTGTTTGGTGTTTTGGAGACTAGCTTCTTGAGTTCATTGTATATTTTGGTGATTAGCCCTCTGTCAGATGTGGGGTTAGTGAGTATCTTTTCCCATTCTGTGAGCTGGCATTTTGTCTTGCTGGCTGTCCTTTGCCTTACAGAAGCTTCTCAGTTTCAGGAGGTCCCATTTATCAATTGTTGATCTCAATGTTTGTGCTGCTGGTGTTATGTTCAGAAAGTGGTCTCCTGTACCAATTTTTTTGAGGGTACCACCTACCTTCTCTTCTAGGAGGTTCAGTGTGGCTGAATTTATGTTGAGGTCTTTGATCCATTGGGATTTAAGTTTTGTGCATGGCAATAGATATGGATCTAACTGCAATCTTCTACATGTCCGAATCCAGTTATGCCAACACCATTTGTTGAAGATGCTTTCTTTTTTCCATTGTATAATTTAACTTCTTTGTCAAAAATCAGGTGTTTATAGGTGTATGGGTTAATATCTGGATCTTCAATTAGATTCCATTTGTCTACCTGTCTATTTTTTGTGGCAATACCAAGCTGTTTTCAGGACTATAGCTCTATAATAAAGCTTGAAGTCAGGGATGGTGATGCCTCCACAAGTTCTTTTATTGTACAGGGTTGTTTTGGCTATCCTGGGTCTTTTGTTTCTCCATATAAAGTTGAATATTGTTCTTTCAAGGTCTGTGAAGAACTGTGTTGGGATTTTGATGCAGATTGCATTGAATCTGTAGATTGCTTTTGGCAAATTGCCATTTTTACTATGTTGATCCTAGCTATCCAAGAGCATGGAAGATCTTTCCATTTTCTGGTATCTCCTTTAATTTCTTTCTTTAAAGACTCAGAGTTCTTACTGTACAGGTCTTTCACTTTTTTTGGTTAGCATTACCCCATGATATTTTATGTTGCTTGCGGATATTGTGAAGGTTGATGTTTCTCTGATTTCTTTTTCATTGCATTTATCATCTGTATATAGTAGGGCTACTGATATTTTTAGTTAATTTTGTATCCTGCTACTTTGCTGAAGGTGTTTATCAGCTGTACCCTGGTAGAGTTTTTTGGGTCACTTATGTAGACTATCATATCATCTGCAAATAGTGAAAGTTTGACTTCTTCCTTTCCAATTTGTATCCCTTTGATCTCCTTTTCTTGTCTTATTGCTCTAGCTAGAATTTCAAGTACAATTTTGAAGAGATATGGAGAGAGTGGAACCCTTGTCTTGTTTCTGATTTTAGAGGAATCATGTTGAGTTTCTCTCCATTTAGCTTGATGTTGGCTGTTGGTTTGGTGTCTATTGCTTTTATCATGTTTAGATATGTTCCTGTTATTCCTGTTCTCTCCAAGATCTTTGTCATGAAGGGATGTTGGATTTTGTCAAAGGCTTTTTCAGCATCTAGTGAAATGATCATGTGGTTTTTCTTTTTCAGTTTGTTTATATAGTGGATTACATTCATGGATTTTTGTATGTTGAACCATCCTTGCATCCCTGGGATGAAGCCTACTTGATCATAGTGGATGATTTTTCTGATGTGTTCTTGGATTGGATTCACCAATATTTTGTTGAGTATTTTTGCATCAATGTTCATGAGGGATATTGGTCTTTAGTTCTCTTTTTAGTTGTATCTTTGTGTGCCTTGGATATCAAAGTGATTGCAGCCTCGTAAAAAGAGTTTGGCAATGTCCCTCCTGCTTCTATTGTGTGGAACAATTTGAGGAGTACTGGTATTAGCTCTTGTTTGAATTTCTGGTAGAATTCTGCAGTGAAGCCCTGGGCTTTTTTTGGTTGGGAGACTTCTGATGACTGCTTCAATTTCATTAGGGGTTATAGGTCGATTTAAACTGCTTATCTGTTCTTGGTTTAATTTTGGTAAGTGATATCTATCCAGAAAATTGTCCTAGTGTATCTTTAGCGCAAGATATTTTCTCTTTCATGTCTTGTATTCTGTTGGTTATGCTTGCATCTGTAGTTCCTGATTGTTTACACAGATTTCCTATTTCCAGTATTCCCTCAATTTGTGTTTTCTTTTCTTTTTTTCCCTTTTTTTTGGTTTCTTCTGAGACAGGGCTTCCCTGTGGAGCTTTGGCGTCTGTCCTGAAACTACCTCTTGTGGACCAGGCTGGTCTTGAACTCACAGAGATCCACCTGCCTCTGCCTTCCGAGTGCTGGGACTAAAGGCGTGCACCACCATGCCCTGAAGTTTGTGTTCTGTTTATTGTCTCTATTTCAGTTTTTGAACTGTTCGAATTGTTTCCTTCATCTGTTTGAGTTTTTTGGCTTTCTTTAAGAGATTTGTTGATTTCTTGTATTTTTCGATTTGTTTTTTCTTCCATTTCTTTAAGGGTTTTTCTCATAATCTGTTTGAGGGTCTCTATCATTTTTATGAAGTTGTTTTTAAGGTCATTCTCTTCTGCTTCATCTGTGTAGGGATGCTCAGGTCTTGCTGGTGTAGAATCCCTAGACTCTAGTGGTGTCATCTTGGTTTTTCTGTTATTGAGTGTGTTTTTATATTGTCTTCTTCCCATCCTGTCTTCCGGTGGGTACAGATGGAGTCTCTTCCTCTCTTGGTGTGTACAGTTCCATGGTTCTCTTCCAGTGGTTGTAAGCAGGTCTAATACTCTGATGTCTCTCCTCTTCCTCCTCCTATGTGGAGGTGGGTCTTGGATGCTGGCAGTTTCTGGATGGGCTGGTCCATCAGGATGGGTTCCTCAGTGCACAGTTCCCAGGCCTCAAGTGGTTCTAGCAGGACATCAGAAACAGGCCCAGGCTTACCCCCTCCCATGGGTGGAGGCAGGGCTAGGACTCTGGCAGACTCTGGATGGCCTGGTCCACTAGGACAGTCCCCCCCCCCCCGTGTGTGTAGTAACTAGGCCTCAGGAGGCTCCGAGCAGAGCAACCCACTTTTTTTGGGGGGGGGAACATGCTCTCTCACTGGGACTTGGGGTTCTTGATTTGGCTAGGATGCCTGGCCATCTAGTCCAGGGAACCTTTCTGTTTCTGCCTTTCCAGAGCTAGGATTATAATATACACCACCACACATGGCTCTTTATGTGAGAATGCTGGAACTTGAACTCAGATCTTCATGCTTGTGTACCTAGTGCTTTGCCTCGACTCCTGAGGGTACTTTTATGCACTTTTCCCTCACACTTGTCATTATGAGTTTTAACCGAAGTTGTTTCCTCACTACTTTGATGAAATGCCATACTTACTGGACTGACTTGTTTATTATTTCTAAACAATTTTAGTACATGTAGTACATATTACATGGTATAAAAACAAGTATAGCACATTTTTTGCTTTCATTCATAAATGAAATTGGCCAATGGAATCCTTCTTCCCTTTGAGGGCCATTGCCACAGTAAAGTTTTGGTTATATGAACTAGATAGAAAGGAACTAGATAGATGGCTATACCTTGCTCCAAAAGTTTGTATGAGAATCACTTCATCACTAAATGTGTGAATAACCTTTGCTGTGACTCCCGGAATGGTGTGATCAGTACTTCAGAGAAATTGAAGTGAGGTGAGGGAATTGAGGGGGCGGGCCTTCTGTTTCAGCGAGGTGGATAGGAAGTTCCTTCAAATGAACAGAAGGCACAGTGAAGCAAGTGACAGCTTCAGAGAGGAATATCCTGAGGAAGCAGAAGGCAAAAACCTGAGTACAATCAGGGGCAGCAAAGTGAGCTGCAAGTAGCAAGTATAGTTCTATTTATTTGAGCCAAGAGATTTTAATTTTGCTCCTTTAATGAAAGTTTTCTCTTTTAAAGCATTTGACTGCTTGCTTAGCATATTTTTTTTCTGACTTTCATGAAGGTTTTAGAACACACAGTTTCTTTTTTTATTTTAAGTACTTGTGTGTGTGTGTATATATGTTTTGTGTACAAGTACAGGCATACATGTGCTATAGTATGTGTGGAAGTCAACAGCTTCCTAACTTGTTTGAGATGGGCTCTTGTTCACCATGCCCTATGCTAAGCTAGCTGGCCTTTGTGCTTGCATGGATTCCCTTATCTCCACTTGCTGTCCCATCTTGCTGTAGGAGTGCTGGGGTTACAGATGTGTGTTACTATGTCTGGATTTATGTGGGTTCTGGAAATCTAAACCTGGTATTCACACCTGCATAGCAAGTACTTTACCTACTAAGCCATCTCTCCAGTATTCAGAACTATGTCTTCTTTTGAGAACATTGCTTGCTGTATTGTATGAGTCACATGACAATCCCCAACGTCAGGAAATTATATATATATATATATATATATATATATATATATATATATATAGTTGATTACCATACCTCTACTTCCAACAAAAACAGGATCTGTTAGAATGGGAGAATAAATACTGAATAAATATCTAGCCCTGGGCCTGATGACTCCACTGCTATACAAAGTTGTTGTCAATCACAGCAAAATAGAAAGGTTCCCAATTTACTTTATGAAGTTAGCCAAAAACATTTTTGCCTCAAAACTCATAGACATATCTGAAAGGGAAAAATTCCAAGTTAATGACTGTAACTGAAAACTCAAAATATAAACACATTATTTTTCTAGTACCTTAAAAAGAATAATTCATCAGGATAATTTAGGGTTCATAGTATAATAGCATTAATGTTTTAATATTAGGAAAATATAAATATCATATGACATATCAAAGGTCATGTAAGAAAAATATGGTAAGCAAAATAGATAAAGGAGTTGATAAAAGCCAGCATTTAGTTCTGGTTAATAATCATGTACATAGTATAAGCTTGACCTCTAAACTCTATTCATGCCAACAGACAAAAGCTCCCCTTAACCCTAATCACAGAAGCTTCTCTTTGTAGCCCCAGGTACTGAGAATAACCAACAGTTGTGGATTCAGCCCTAAATAAGATATTTACACCACTCCCTCTCAGTGTCAGGGAACATTGCAGAGGAGGAAGTGGAAATGGATGTAAGAGCTGAAAGACAGGGTGAAGGAACTGTGCAATGCCACCCTCTAGACTCAGCGCATCCATTGCAAGCATCAGTTCACAACTGCAGTTAACTTGCACATGACTGGCCCTGTCAGTGAGTCTGGAGGGGCTCATGGGACCCTACCTTCATTGCTGAACTGTTGTCAAATGATAGATTCTGGGAGGGAAGAACCCGTGTCTACAGTTGTGTAGCCACCCCTGAGCCTGCCAGGCTCCAACAAATAGCTCCTATCTCATGGTCACAGAGACAACCCTGGTTAAAATCAGGGGAAGGAGAGGGCCACAGAACAAAATGAATAAGCATGAACATGAGAAAGGAATTTGGAGGGAAGTGGTGAGGAGAGGCAGGTGGTAGGAAGACGGAGAAGGTAGGTGGTTAGAGTGAGATCATGCAGCTAATATATGTATGAAATTTTCGAAGAACAAATTTAATCAATAAAAATAAACAACTAGTCCTAGGTATCTAAGACGAGAAATACATTTCTTAGAAAAATAAGAGTATTTAATTTTCTATGCTAACAAGTTTATTCCACTTCAAAGGATAAAGTATGTTCTATACCACCAAGCCAGGTGAAGCTATCAATGGAAAATACTTTTAAAGAATATCTGAACTTGGATAACATAAAGCCACAACAGCATGATCCTTGTTGCTTCTCAGGTTTCCAAAGCATTCTCCAATGTGTACCTTGGGAGCACGTTCTTTCTTCCCTCTTCACTTCAGATCTTTCCAGGTTGCTTCCATACAGCCAGTGAGCCTAGCTAGGGAAAATTTAGTGCACACCAATACTAAACTCCAGAAGAACTTGCACCCATTTATTCCTCTTGAAAAGTGAGGGTACTTTTAATATTGCCGTTGAACGTTTACAGCTAGATAGCTTTAGAAAATCAAATTATTCCTTCCTTTAGTGAAGTGTCTAAGAGATATTTGCTCTGAGGCCATTAGCTAGTAGGCTAAAGCTTTAAATCATTGAACCATAGCAATATGTTCTAAGTCAATATTTTTAGATTTTTAAAGCCATAGTTCACCTTAAGAAATACTAAGCTTGGCTTATTGTTGGTTGTGTATCCATGTTATGGTCCAATTTTCTTTTAAGAATGAGCTTTTCTTGGTGGAGTGTTTTGGTTCTGGTTGCTGATTTCCCTGTGATTGGCAGGAAGGTGATAAGAGTTTGTTAAATGGTGCCTTCTCTTCTGCCCACAGCTCTCATGTGTGAAGCGTAGTGCCTCATTAGCCCAAGGACCTCGCCAACCGGAAGTTGTCATTTTTACCAGCAATCCATCACGTCCCCTTTGACCTGGCTTTCTCTTTCACAAAGTGGAAACTTCTCTTTGAAGTTATTTTTGTTATAAATTTAAGCAAATGGCTGATCATGTCTCGGATGAAATGCCTACAAAGTGCCCCCACTGTACCTCTTCAGAGGAACATCGGCTTTGCCTGTGCTCAGCCGTCAACTCTCCGGTTCTGGTGGTGGAAATGTCACAGACATCGAGTATTGGTAGTGCAGACAGTTTTGCTTCACAGGAGAAGAAAAAAGAAAAAAATGCCAGCAGAGAACCTTCCACGAAAGATCTGGTAAATATGGAAGATTATACAACATGAATTGACAGCCCATTCTTCATGCCCATCCCTAGGCTCCTCCCTGTCTTCGAGCCCTTGTCAGCCAATTCAGTGGCTTCTTTCAACTTCTTAGAGAACTGTTTGTTTCCCACAGCAGAGATGAGCAAAGTTGGTAGTTATGTATTTTATGGTACTTTCAATCACTGTCAAAATTATTTCTCAGGATCCCAAACAATTAACATTATCATTCCAGGTCTTAAAAGCTGTTTATACAGAAAAACAAAACAAAACAAAAACTTCTCATTCAAATTTAACGAAATAGGGCTTTTTGGTAGTTTTCTTCAACTGATACAGATTGCTTTATGACAAAGATTAAAGTGTGGCTGTGGCTTCATTATCTAAGATGAAGTTCTAGTTATTTATCTAGAATATAAAATACATTTTGCAAGGTTGGTTCACATGATTTTCAAATAACGTAGGGCTTCTAATCAAACTGATTTGGCTGTATTCATTGGTAAGAAGAGCACAGTGGAAGGCTGTAGTTAATCTAGCACAATTTTGGTGACAAGGAACAGGAAGTTTAGGAAAAGTCAGGCCCTCATTCTTCACCTGAACCTTTTGACATTTGCACCCTCACATGAAGGTCTTCTTTAGCCCAATGAGCCAATGACTTGCACTGCACTCGGGATTTGAAAAAGACAGCAAACTCTTTTGTATACAGTAAATACTATGGCATCCATTAAGGCTGATCCCACTTAGAGTTCATCATTAATAAGAATGTTACATCTTAAGAGTTTTTTTTTTCATAATTCTCTTTCGGTCCTAGTCCACAAGAACAAACGTGGAGAGAAAAGCCTCTCAGCAACAGTGGGGCCGGGGCACTGCCACAGAGGGAAAAGTCCCGCACATAAGGATGGAAAACGGAGCCGACATCGAGGTATGCAGGAAGCAAGCTACAGCTCCTAGAGATGGTCAGCTTTCCTCTTTCTAAAATTCTCTTTTAATCTTTCATCTTTTTAACAGAATTTAGTTATTTTAATTAAATTTTTTTCACAATATATTTTGATTATATTTTACTCTCCTCCAACTCCTCCTGGATCCTCCCCACCTCTTACCCACCCAACTTGATCTCTCTCTCTCTCTCTCTCTCTCTCTCTCTCTCTCTCTCTCTCTCTCAAAATAAATCAAATAAACCTCCAGCCAAAATACAAAATCACAAATAAGCAGTAGAAGATCAAAAAGAAAAATGCCCAAAACCAATATGAACAGCGCGCACACACACACACACACACACACACACACACACACACACACACACAACCAAACAAAAACATGGAGTCCATTTTGTGTTGGCCACATACTCCTGGGCATGAGGCCTGTCCTAGATTGTGGTTAATATTCTTGACACTCAACTGGAGAAATTGATTTTCCCCTTGCCAGCAGGTACCGATTGCAAATAGCTTCTTGGTTAGGGGTGGACTCCACATCCACTTCTCTCTGTGCTGGGACCTCTCTGTTGTGAACCTGTGCAGGTCTTATGAGTGCTACCACTGTCTCTGAGAGTTCGCATGTGAACATAAGACTAGATAGGTCATAGGTCCTATGGAAAAACCTAACACTATTCTTCTTCTAAAGGAACACAGCAATAAAAAATGACTTCAGATGACATAATGCTATACCCATAGATGGGTGTCTTCCTTAACCCTCATCAGGGAAGCTTCTTGCAACAGATGGGAATTAACACAGAGACCCATGACTGGACATTGTGCTAAGACACTTTGGAACACTTAGTTCTAAATGTGATGTCTTCATTAAACTCCTCCCTTATGACTCAGGGATCTATGTGCAAGATGAGGCAGAGGATTGCAAGAGCCAGAGGTGATAGATGACTCCAAGGATAAAGACACAGCAGACCTCAACTTTCAGGTTTCCTCTAAGCCAGTGGTTCTGGCAGAGCAGAAACAATTGAAAACAGTCTCCGAGGAAAGGAAGTAAAGACCACAGTGAAAATCTTAAGTACATTGAAGTTTTTCTAAAGGAATTGCAGGGAAAGCATGAGAATTAGAATTTGGATGCCTGAAACCTGTGTAGAAAGTGGGGAACAGTGGCACCTGTAGTCCCAGTGCTGGGGAAGAGGAGACAGAAATATTGGCACTAACTGGCTGCCAGGTTCACTGAGAGCCTTGCTTCAAAAACTAAGGTGCATTCTTCAATTTCCATGAGTTTTTAGGGTTTCTGCAATTTGTGTTGTTGTTGAATTCTAATTTTAAAGCATGATGGTCTAATAAGATACAGGGGTGTTATTCAAATTTTTGTATCTGTTGAGGTTTGCTATGTTGCTGAGGATGTGTTCAATTTTAGAGAAGGTTCCATGTGGTGCTGAGAAGAAGGTATATTCTTTTGTGTTTGAATGGAATGTTCTATAGATGACTGTTAAACCCAGTTGGGTCATAACTTCTGTTAGTTCTTTTGTTTCTTTGTTAAGTTTCTGTCTGGTGGTCCTGTCTAGTGGTGAGAGTAGGGTGTTGAAGTCTCTCACTGTAAGTGTGTGAGGTTTTATGTGTGATTTCAGTTTTAGTAATGTTTCCTTTACAAATGTGGATGCCTTTGTATTTGGTGCATAGATGTTCAGAATTAAGACTTCATCTTAATGGATTTTTTCCCTGTGATGAATATGAAATGACCTTCTTCTCTTTTGATTGATTTTAGATTGAAGTTAATTGGTTAGATATTAGGATAGCTACACCAGCTTGTTTCTTGGGTCCATTTGATTGGAAAAATCTCATCCCAACCCTTTTCTCTGAGGTAACATCTGTCTTTGAAGTTGAGATGTGCTTTTGTATGCAGCAGAAGGATGGATTCTCTCTTCGTATGCATTCTGTTAGCCTGTGTCTATTTATAGGTGAGTTAAGACCATTAATATTGGGGAAAATTAAGGACCGCCAGGAAATAATCAAAATGAGGGCTGAAGTCAATAAAGTAGAAACAAAGAAAACAATACAAAGAATCAATGTAACAAAGCGTTGGTTCTTTGATAAAATCAACAAGATAGACAAAACTTTATTCAAACTAACCAAAAGGTAAAGAAAAGAGAGAACATACAAATTGACAGAATTTAATCAGAAATGAAAAGGGAGATACAACAATGGACACTGAGGAAATCCAGAGAATCTTCAGGTCATACTTTGAAAACCTGTACTCCACAAAATTAAAAAATTTAAAGGAAATGTACACTTTTCTGGATAGATATCACTTACCAAAATTAAATCAAGAACAGAGAAGTAATTTAAACAGACCTATAAACCCTAATGAAATAGAAGCAGTCATCAAAAGTCTCCCAATCAAAAACAGCCTAGGACCAGATGGTTCCAGTGAAGAATTCTACCAGAAATTTGAAGAACAGCTAATATTAAGATCAAATTGTTCTACACAGTAGAAGCAGAAGTTTCATTGCCAAACAATTTTTATGAGGCTACAATTACCTTGGTACCCAAGCCACACAAAGACACAATAAGAAAGAGAACTATAGACCAATATCCCTCATGAACATTGATGCAAAAATACTCAATAAAATACTGGCAAAACAGGTTGGTCGTCGATGCTCAGAGTCATCTGACACCAGCAACCTGCATGCTGGACCGAGTTCTGTGGTGGGATCCGACACACTGAGGCCCGGTGACAGTTCTGTCTCCAAGTGCTGGCCCGGCTGGACCCGGCATGCCCGAACACTGCCGACGCCCGGGTACAGTGACACCTCCATCCACAAGAAGAGGACCGACATCAGAGTATTGGATCTGTTTGCATCTACACAGTAGAAGCAGAAGTTTCATTGCCAAACAATTTTTATGAGGCTACAATTACCTTGGTACCCAAGCCACACAAAGACACAATAAGAAAGAGAACTATAGACCAAGAAGAGAACCTTGGTCCCACACCCACCAGGAGAGCAAGAAACTCCTGCTACACCCACCAGAAGAAAGGATGAGAAGAGGACAAGGTAAAAGCACAATCAACAACAGAAAACCCAATATGACACCACCAGAGACTAGGGACCATACACCAGCAAGACCTGAACATCACGATGCAGATGAACCAGGAGAGAATGACCTTAAAAGCATCTTCAGAAAAATGATAGAGGACCTCAAAGAGGACATGAGAAAAATCCCTTAAAGAAATGGAAGAAAAAACAAACCAAAAAATACAAGATATCAACAAATCTCTCAAGGAAACAGTTCAAGACCTAAAAACTGAAATACAGACAAAAAAGAAAGCACAATCTGAGGGAATGCTGGAAATAGAAAAGCTGGGTAAATGATCAGGAACTACAGATGTAAGCATAACCAACAGAATACAAGAGATGGAAGAGAGAATCTCAGGAGTGGAAGATACACTAGCAGAAATAGATTCATCAACCAAAGAAAATTTTAAGTCCAACAAATCCCTAACACAAAATATCCAGGAATTATGGGATACTGTGAAAAGACCAAACCTAAGAATAATAGGTATAGAAGAAGGTGAAGAAATCCAACTCAAAGGTGCAGAAAACATATCAACAAAATTATAGAAGAAAACTTTCCCAACCTAAAGAAAGACATGCCAATGAAAATACAAGAAGCCTACAGAAGACCAAATAGACTGAACCAAAAAAAAGGTCTCCTCGCCACATAATTATCAAAACACCAAACATACACAACAAAGAGAAAATATTGAGAGCAGTAAAGGAAAATGGTCAAGTAACCTATAAAGGCAAACCTACCAGAATTACACCTGACTTTTCCATGGAAACTCTAAAAGCCAGAAGGTCCTGGATAGATATTCTACCTACACCAAGAGACCATGGATGACAGCCCAGACTACTATACCCAGAAAAGCTTTCAATCATTTGTAGATGGAGAAAACAAGATATTCCATTACAAAACTAGATTCAAACAATACGTATCCACCAATCCAGCTCTATAGAAAGTTCTGGAAAGAAAACTGCAACCCAAGGAAGTTAACTACAACCAGAAAATTATAGGTAATAGATAAATCCACTTTACCAACAGCCAAAAGGAAAAAGGGATAGAATCCCACACATACTCTCGCCACCATCACCAAATCAAAAACAAACAAGAATGAATGATCAATGGTCATTAATATCCATCAACATTAATGGTCTTAACACCCCTATAAAAAGACACAGATTAGCAGAATGGATAAGAAGGCAGAATCCTTCCTTCTGCTGCATACAAGAATCACACCTCAACTTCAAAGACAGACGGTGCCTAAGAATTAAAGGTTGGGGAAAGATCTTCCAATCAAATGGACCCAAGATACAAGCAATCCTAATATCCAACAAATTGGACTTTAAACTAAAATCAGTCAAAAGAGATGAACAAGGTCACTTCCTACTCCTCACAAGAGAAATCCATCAGGATGAAGTATCAATTCTGAACATTTATGCCCCAAATACAAAGGCATCCACTTTTGTAAAAGAAATATTACTAAAACCCAAATCACACATAAAACTGCACACACTAAAGTGGCAGATTTCAACACCCCACTCTCACCACTGGACAGCAACACCAGACAGAAACTTAACAAAGAAACAAAAGAACTAATAGAAGTTATGGGCCAATTGGACTTAACAGATCTCTATAGAACATTCCATCCAAATAAAAAAAAAAAAAAAATACCTTCTTCTCAGCGCCACATGGAACCTTCTCTAAAATCGACCACATACTTGGCAACATAGCAAACCTCAACAGGTACAAAAAATTGAAATAACCCCCTGTGTCTTATCAAACCACCATGCTTTAAAATTAGAATTCAACAACAACATGAACTACAGAAAACCTACAAACGCATGGAAATTAAGTAACACCCAATTGCACAATTCATGGGTCCAGAAAGAAATAAAAAAGAAATTAAAGATTTCCTAGAATTCAATGAGAATGCAGACACAACATATCCAAACCTATGGGATACTTTGAAAGCAGTGCCAAGAGGAAAGTTCATAGCACTAAATGCCCACATGAAGAAACAGGAGAATAATCACACTAGAGAATTAACAGCACAACTGAAAGCTTTAGAAAACAAAGAAGCCAATACACAGAAGAGGAGCAGATGCCAGGAAATTATCAAATTGAGGGCTGAAATCAATAAAATGGAAACTAGGAGAACAATACAAAGAATCAATATAACAAAAAGTTGATTCTTTGAGAAAATCAACAAGATAGACAAACCTTTATCCAAACTTACCAAACAACAAAGAGTGAACATGCAAATTAATAAAATCAGGAATGAAAAGGGGGACATAACAACAGACACAGAGGAAATCCAGAGAATCATCAGGTCCTACTTTGAAAACCTATATTCATCAAAATTTGAAAATTTAAAGGAAATGGACAATTTTCTGGACAGATTCACTTACCAAAATTAAATCAAGAACAGATAAGCAACTTAAACAGACCTATAACCTCTAAGGAAATAGAAGCAGTCATCAAAAGTCTCCCAACCAAAAAAAGCCCAGGGCCAGATGGCTTCAGTGCAGAATTCTACCAGAAATTCATAGTACAGCTAATACCAATTCTCCTCAAAGTATTCCACACAATAGAAGCAGAAGGGTCATTGCCAAACTCTTTTTATGAGGCTTCATTAACCTTGATACCCAAGCCACATAAAGACACAACTAAGAAAGAGAACTACAGACTAATATCCCTCATGAACATTGATGCAAAAATTCTCAATAAAATATTGGAAAATCGAATCCAAGAACACATCAGAAAAATCATCCATCCCGATCAAGTAGGCTTCATCCCAGGGATGTAAGGATGGTTCAACATACAAAAATCCATCAATGTAATGCACCATATAAACAGACTGAGAAAAAAAAATCACTTGATCATCTCACTAGATGCCGAAAAAGCCTTTGACAAAACCCTTCATGATAAAGATCCTGGAGAAATCAGGAATAACAGGAACATACCTCAACATAATAAAAGCAATATACAGCAAGCTGACAGCCAACATCAAATTAAATGGAGAGAAACTCAATGCAATTCCTCTAAAATCAGGAACAAGACAAGGCTGTCCACTCTCTCCATAGCTCTTCAGTATTGTCCTTGAAGTTCTAGCTAAAGCAATAAGACAACAAAAGGAGATCAAGGGAATACAAATTGGAAAGGAAGAAGTCAAACTCTCACTATTTGTAGATGATATGATAGTCTATATTAGTGACCCGAAAAACTCTACCAGGGAACTCCTACAGCTGATAAAAACCTTCAGCAAAGTGGCAGGATACAAGATTAACTCAAAAAAAAATCTGTAGCCCTACTATATACGGATGGCACTTTGGTGGAGAAAGAAATCAGAGAAACATCACCCTTTACAATTGCCACAAACAACATAAAATACCTTGGAGTAACACTAACCAAAAAAGTGAAAGACCTGTACCGTAAGAATTTTGAGTCTCTAAAGAAAGAAATTAAAGGAGATACCAGAAAATGGAAAGATCTCCCATGCTCTTAGATAGGCAGGATCAACATAGTAAAAATGGCAATCTTGTCAAAAGCAATCTACAGATTCAATTAAATCCCCATCAAAATCCCAACACAATTCTTCACTGACCTTGAAAGAACAATTCTCAACTTTATATGGAGAAACAAAAGACCCAGGATAGCCAAAACATCCCTATACAATAGAGGAATTTCTGGAGGCATCACCATCCCTGACTTCAAGCTCTATTACAGAGCTATAGTCCTGAAAACAGCTTAGTATTGGCACAAAAATAGACAGGTAGAACAATGGAATATAGTTGAAAACCCTGATATTACCCCACACACCTATGAACACCTAATTTTTGACAAACAATCCAAATATATACGCTGGAACAAAGACAACATATTCAACAAATGCTGCTGGTATAACTGGATGCAAACATGTAGAAGACTACAGATAGACCCAAGCCTTTTGCCCTGCACAAAACTTAAGTCAAAATGGATCAAAGACCTCAACATAAACCCAGCCACACTGAACCTATTAGAAGATAAAGTGGGAAATGCCCTTGAATGAATTGGTACAGGAGACCACTTCCTGAACATAACACCAGTAGCACAGACACTGAGATCAACAATTGATAAATGGGACCTCCTGAAACTGAGAAGCTTCTGTAAGGCAAAGGACACAGTCAGCAAGACAAAATGGCAGCCCACAGAATGGGAAAAGATATGCACCAACTCCACATCTGACAGAGGGCTGATCTCCAAAATATACAAAGAACTCAAGAAGCAAGTCTCCAAAACACCAAATAATCCAATTAAAAAGTGGGGTACAGAACTAAATAGAAAATTCTCAATAGAGGAATCTCAAATGGCTGAAAGGCACATAAGAAAGTGCTCAACATCCTTAGCCATCAGGGAAATGCAAATCAACACAACTCTGAGATACCATCTTACTCCTGTCAGAATGGCTAAAATCAAAAACACCAATGACAGTTTATTCTGGAGAGGATGTGGAGAAAGGGGAACACTCCTCCACTGCTGGTGGGAGTGCCAACTTGTACAGTCACTATGGAAATCAGTATGGCGACTCCTCAAGAAAATGGGAATGAGTCTACCACAAAATCCAGCAATTCCACTCTTGGGCATATACCCAAAAGATGCACATTCATACAACAAAGACATCTCTTCCATGATGTTCATAGCAGCATTATTTGTAATAACAGAAACTGGAAGCAGCCTAGATGTCCCTCAACTGAAGAATGGATGGAGGAAATGTGGTACATTTACACAATGGAGTACCACTCAGCAGAAAAAAAAATGGAATCTTGAAATTTGCAGGAAAAATGGGTGGAACTCAAAGAAACCATTCTGAGCGAGGTAACCAAATCATAAAAAGACAAACATGATATGTACTCACTCATATGTGGATTTTAGACATAGAGTAAGGGATTACCATCCTACAATCCACACTGCCAGAGAAACTAGTAAACAAGGAGGACCCTAAAAGAGACAAACTTTGTCCCCTGGAGAAGGGGAAAGGATCACCACCCCCTGAGCAAATTGAGAACATGGGAAGAGGGGGGAGGGTGCTATGAGAATGAGAAGGGAAGAAGAGGAAGGATGCAGAGGTCATGAGGGAGCAGAAAGTTTGAGATTAGAAGAATCTCAGGTGTAGAGTAGAAGAAAGGATATGTGATACGTAGGGTTTTAGTTTTGGGGGTGGTAGGGGAAGAAGGGAGGGAGAAAGGAACTGAGATTGTCATGTAATTCAGTCTTGTTTGTAATTCAAATATATAAAAAGTAAAAAAAAAATACTGGCAAAACGAATCCAAGAACACATCAGAGAAATCATCCACCATGATCAAGTAGGCTTCATTCCAGGGATGCTGGGGATGGTTCAACATACAAAAATCCATCAATGTAATCTACCATATAAACAAACTAAAAAAGAAAAACTACATGTTCATCTCACTAGATGCTGAAAAAGCCTTTGACAAAATCCAACACCCCTTCATGATAAAGGTCTTGGAGAGACCAGGAATAACAGGAACATACCTAAACATAATAAAAGCAATATACAGCAAGCTGACAGCCAACATCAAACTAAATGGAGAGAAACTCAACATGATTCCTCTAAAATCAGGAACAAGACAAGGCTGTCCACTCTCTCCATAGCTCTTCAGTATTGTCCTTGATGTTCTAGCTAAAGCAATAAGACAACAAAAGGAGATCAAGGGGATACAAATTGGAAAGGAAGAAGTCCAACTTTCACTGTTTGTAGATGATATGATAGCTTATATAAGTGACTGGAAAAATCCTACCAGGGAACTCCTACAGCTGATAAACACCTTCAGTAAAGTGGCAGGATACAAGATTAACTAAAAAAATCAGTAGCACTGCTATATATACAGATGATAAATGGACTGAGAAGAAATCAGAGAAATATCAGCCTTTACAATAGCTACAAACAACATAAAATACCCCAGGGTAATGCTAACCAAACAAGTGAAAGACCTATATAGCAAGAACTTTGAGTCTTAAAAGATTGAAAGAAATTAAAGAATATACCAGAAAATGGAAAGATCTCCTGTGCTCTTGGATAGGTAGGATCAACATAGTAAAAATGGCAATCTTGCCAAAAGCAATCTACAGATTCAATGCAATCCCTTTCAAAATCACAGCACAATTCTTCACAGACCTTGAAAAAACAATTCTCAACTTTATATGGAGAAACAAAAGACCCAGGATATACAAAACAACCCTGTACAATAAAGGAACTTGTGGAGGCATCACCATCCCTGATTTCAAGCTTTATTATAGAGCTATAGTCCTGAAAACAGCTTAGTATTGGCACAAAAATATAGGTAGACCAATGGAATCTAACTGAAATCACTGATATTACCCCACACACCTATGAACACCTGATTTTTTTGAAAAATAAGCTAAAATTATACAATGGAATAAAGAAGGCATCTTCAACAAATGGTGCTGGTATAACTGGATGCTGGCATGTAGAAGACTGCAGATAGACCCATGACTATTGCCCTGCACAAAACTTAAGTCAAAATGGATCAAAGACCTCAACATAAACCCAGCCACACTGAACCTATTAGAATATAAAGTGGGAAATACCCTTGAATGAATTGGTACAGGAGACCACTTCCTGAACATAACACCAGTAGCACAGACACTGAGATCAACAATTGATAAATGGGACCTCCTGAAACTGAGAAGCTTCTGTAAGGCAAAGGACACAGTCAGCAAGACAAAATGGCAGCCCACAGAATGGGAAAAGATATGCACCAACTCCACATCTGACAGAGGGCTGATCTCCAAAATATACAAAGAACTCAAGAAGCAAGTCTCCAAAACACCAAATAATCCAATTAAAAAGTGGGGTACAGAACTAAATAGAAAATTCTCAATAGAGGAATCTCAAATGGCTGAAAGGCACATAAGAAAGTGCTCAACATCTTTAGCCATCAGGGAAATGCAAATCAAAACAACTCTGAGATACCATCTTACTCCTGTCAGAATGGCTAAAATCAAAAACACCAATGACAGTTTATGCTGGAGAGGATGTGGAGAAAGGGAACACTCCTCCACTGCTGGTGGGAGTGCCAACTTGTACAGCCACTGTGGAAATCAGTATGGCGACTCCTCAAGAAAATGGGAATGAGTCTACCATAAGATCCAGCAATTCCACTCCTAGGTATATACCCAAAAGAAGTACATTCATATAACAAGGACAGCTGTTCAACCATGTTCATAGCAGCATTATTTGTAATAGCCAGAACATGGAAGCAACCTAGATGCCCCTCAACTCAAGAATGGATGGAGAAAATGTGATACATTTATACAATGGAGTACTACTCACCAGAAAAAAGCAATGGAATCTTGAAATTCGCAGGCAAATGGATGGAACTAGAAGAAACCATCCTGAGTGAGGTAACCCAGTCACAAAAAGACAAATATGGTATGTACTCACTCATATATAGATTTTAGACATAGAGCAATGGATTACCAGCCTACAGTCCACACAGCCAGAGGAGCTAGGAAACAAGGAGGACTGTAAGAGAGGCATACATGGTCCCCTGGAGAAGGGGAAAGGGACAAGAACTCCTGAGCAAATTGGGAGCATGGGGGGAGGGGAGAGTGAGTTAGGAAAAAGAGAAGGAGAGAAGAGGTGGGGAGGGGAAGACATGAGGGAGCAGGAGGTTTGAGTCAGTGAAAGAATAGAGGAGTGCATGAAAAGCGATATCATAGTATAGGGAGCCATTATAGATTTAAAGAAAAATCTGGCACTAGGGAAATGTCCAGAGATCCACATGGATGACCCCAACTAACAATCTATACAATAGTGGAAAGGCTACCTTAAATGCCCTTCCCCTATAATGAGATTGATGATTCCTTTCTAGGCCATCCTAGAGCCTTCATCCAGTAGCTGATGGAAGCAAATGCAGACACCCACAGCTAAATATGAGCTGAACCCCTGGAATCCAGTTGCAGAGAGGGTGGAGTGATGAGCAAAGGGGTCAAGACCATGCTGAGGAAACCCCCGGAAATAGCTGACCTAAGCAAGTTGGGGCTCAGGGACCCCAGTCAGACAGCTGGGGAACCAACATAGGACCAAACCAGACCCCCTTAATGTGGGTGTCAGTTAGGAGGCCTCTGGCAGTGGGTCAGTATTTAGCCCTAGTACAGGAATGGACTTTGGGAGCCCATTCCACATAGAGGGATGCTTTCTGAGCCTAGAAACATGGGGGAGGGCCTAGGCTCTGCTCCAAATGATATGACAGACTTTAAAGATCCCCCATGGAAGGCCTCACTCTCCCTGGGGAGCAGGGTAGGATAAGGGGTTGGTGGGGGTCAGGGGAGGAGGGGAGGAAGAGGGAACTGGGATTGACATGTAAAACAAGCTTGTTTCTAATTAAAATTTAGAAAAAAGGAAAAGAAAAAGATTCAAGCTGGGTTTCTTTTTTTTTTCCCAACTTTTTTATTTGAATTAGAAACAGGATTGTTTTACATGACAATTCCATCAAGCAGAGTTTCTTAACCTTGGCTTCACATTGGAGTCACTTAGCAATACTATAATAAAGATGATGGACTCCTGGGGCCCTATTCTAAAAAACAAACAAACAAACAAAAAAAACAAAAACAAAAGAAAACTAAGGTGGAAAATGATTGAAAAAGATACCTGGTATTGACCTCTGACCTCCACCCACTCTTGAACACATGGTATGCACACCCACACATGAACATGTTACACCCAAGAACAAAAGCAGAAAAAGAGAAAGAAATATAACCATTTGAAAATTAAAGCATATCCCTTTAAGATATGCTTAAAGGAACTACGAAGAGAATAATCATAAGAAACACTGCATTCATATTATGTAACTTTAAGAATTGTTTTGTTAATTTATTTGAAGTTATTAGGAAAACTTGAAACATTTTGACTTAGAAAGTGTAAACTGTTTTTGAAATAAAACATACTTAAAGCAATATATAAATTTACCAAGTTTTAAATTTAGCCACAAGAATCTTTCTAAAAGCAAAATGTGTTCATTATGAAAATGTAGCTGTGAGTTAGAGATGACCAATTTAGTATTTACCTTTACTTCATTTTACCCTATTTTTCTTCATGAAATTGTACAATATTGAAATTTATGCATACTTTAGAGAAGTAACCTTCAGTATGATAGCTGAAATGTAGGTTTCTCTCCCTGTTAACATGGACAGGCTGATTGTAAATACTTTGACTATTTGGGAGAGAATAATAAACAAAGTTACAGTTAGTTGTTTATGATTTTACACATAGCTATCCTTCATATTTTGAAGAGCATCTTTCTAGACATCAACATCAGCATCTCCACATAACCCATGTTTAACAAGGGATTGTGTCACAGGTGCTTTTTATGTTTTATACTATTAACAATTTCCTATGTCAATACAAACCTTTCTAAAATACCATTTTTTGGTCCCATCCCCTTAAAATTAGTAGAGCCCATAAGTCATTTCCTTTTTTATTTTCAGCATTTTGGGGTAATGTACCAGGCAGTTAGTTGAAGAAAAGCTTAAATTATAAATATAATGGAATATTATCTACTTTAAACATTCTACTTAGACCACTGTTATAATACTCTATCCAAATTATGGTTCTGTATGTTTAGAGAGAGATAAATGTTTAAGTTTTGGGGATAAATTTTGGAAAGGAGTAAAAAAAGATGAGTTTGTTCTGAGGGGGGAAATTCAGGTAAATGACCATTTTATTGAAGATATAATATATAAAGCCTAGATGAGAGCTGCATGTAAATGTAACAAAATTTAAATGTCTTTGTTTTTGTAATTAATTACCTAAGTTTTCTGACTTCCATTCTCACTACTATGTTATTACATGGTATCAGGGAGGAAGGGGTGAGGTTTTTTTTAAGAGACACAAAAGGAATAGTTCCATGAGCAGCCATCTAAAAATTAAAAATGAATCAGAATAAGCAAGAAAGTGGTAGTAATATTTGAGGACCAGTCATGCTGAGAGTAAAAGTAAAGGGACAGTCACCATGTTACAGCTCAGGAGGGAAACCCTTCACGGGGCATTCAGTCTTCTAGAAAAGCAAGACAGAAATGAAAACAGAAGAAAGTGTGAGCAGTGCAGGACCTGTTTGGTCAAGTAACCACACAGAGTGGAATCTCTAGGGAGGCTTTGGCAGTCCAGCCCCACAGAGGCTGCACCTGGTGGCTGTGACTCACTGTTGTCCCATGTGTTAGTCCCTGTGTGTGATGGGTTCAGAAACTCATCAGGACTCTGCAGATGATTTGCAGCACAGAATCTGACTCCTGCCAGTCCTCAAGAAATGCAAATGTAATGAGTTATGTGGTTTTTATTTTGCACTGTGAACCAGAACACTGCTGTTGGCCAAACCAATCCATTTTCTCTTTGAAAACAAAAATTAAATGGTAAGTCAGAAAGATTCTTGATTTAGGTCAAAGGTTCTCAACCTGTGGGTCATAACCCACTTAGAGGTTGTGTATTAGATATTTACATTGCAATTCACAACAGTAGCAACGTTAGTCATGAAGTAGCAACAAAATAATTTTATAGTTAGGGGCCACTATAGCATGAGGAACTGTATTAAAGAGTTGCAGCATTAGGAAGGTTGAGAACCACTGGTTTAGATTGTAGTATCATGGATAGTGTATTTTCTTCTTGCTTCTGATTTTTAAAATTTTCTGTTACTATTTTCTTTTCTAGAATAAAATGAATAATGGAAAGAAAACTAATACACAGATTAAGGAGATAAAAAGCACTTTTAGTTAAAGAAGGAGGCAGTTCACTTTTTTAGGATCGAACTAAGGTTCTTTGCATGACAGACAAATGCTCAACCATTGAGCTACAACCCAGTCTGTCTGATGGTTATTAACATTGATTTCATGAGTGTGACTCTCAGTGTTTTGGGGGGAACTTTTGCTGAATGTATTGTTTATGCATATATATGTATGTATACATCAAGTTAATATTTTTATTAATATTTCACTTTTCTGTATAAAATATTTCATTTTGTTAATGAAATTTTATAATAGTATTATTTTTATAATGTGTAGATTGAAAGAAATCAATTTCTATATTTTTGAACTTCCCCCATTTTGCAATTAGAAGTTTTGTGGTTTTCTTGCAAAAAGTAAATAATTATTAAAAGTCGTTGAAACCTGATTGTGGCTAATTAAGATGTATTTGTTACTACTGAAGCAAATTCATAGTGTCACTATTTGCTCTTACCCTAGATCAGAATTCCTCCTCCCTTGGGCTGATATCTCTCAGTACTGTGTGTTCATTCTTAATTCCTGATGAATGCCACAGAGACAGAGGAACTCTTGTTTTGTCTCCAGGAATTCTATACCTTCGGAAGAATATTGGGACAGGGAAGCTTTGGAATGGTCACTGAAGTTACAGACAAAGAAACAGGAGCTAAGTGGGCAATTAAAAAAGTGAATAAAGAGAAGGTAAGGCTCCCCAGTGCAGCATCCGCAGGGTTCAGTGCCAGGGTAAGGTAGGGGTGGGCAGTGCAGCTTTCCACACTAACCCAAGTTGTGTCTCCCTTGAGGGCCTGGGCTGGGCTAACTGCTGGAGAAACGTGGGTACTGCTCTGGTCTCCTGTGAAGGGCCTACATCCTGCTCTTAGGTAGACATGTGCTGTCTGGAAAATGCAAAAGCATCAGCATTGTCAATATAACCAAATAAATAAATTTCACAAGTGAATTTGAAGTCAGAACTGGCCTCAGTTTATGTAGGTGTAGGGCTAGATGTCTCAGGTGAAAGTAAATCCTGTTGCCCTCCGGAGTTATTTGATACACTTTTCTTATATTGTCTCATTTAATTCTCTTTCCTTACTTTGGCCAACCCTCCTCCAATCTAGTCTACTGTCCCTGTGTATCTGCTGTACTACCTCTCTATTACTTGTTGGCAGGGGACTAGGCAGAATCTAAGATCTCAAACTTTTCATCAGCCCTCTTCAACTTTAAAAAATTCTGTCTGGATAAGGAAACAAAATGACACCGTCAATGGTGTTTTTTTCTTGGATTTATGGTAACAAGTATTGGATCTATAAAATTTTAAATAGTAGCCTATATGTGTTTTTTTGTAATTGTTGAAAATTTCCAAGTTTAATGAGGTGACATATCAACTTTAATAAAGCAATTAAGCGCCTTCCTAGCACATTTTGCAATTCTTTTGAACTCTAGGTGACACACACCACAGGGCTGCCTGGCATGCTGGCTGTGACTTTTTTTGTTGCCAGTTAGGGTTGAAGATTCAATCTGAGGATTATATTTGCCACTTTAGGAATTTTTCACTCATATACTGATATTGGGAGTACAGTATACTAAAATAACAAAATAAAATGATACTGTCAATACAGGAACTGAACAGTATATGATTACAGTCCATATATGTCAAGTCATTTGGGGGAAGAGGCAGGAACAGAATTGAGATAAGTAGCAGGAGAAATGGTGCTAACCTTCCAGATCTGCTCTTCACAGGGATTCACTCCTCATGGTCACTATTTCTCAGTGCTCTAGGCTAAGCTTAAAATGTGCTTTAACCCTCCTTGAGTGGGGTGCAGCAGAGTGGTCAGTATCCTCCTCACACAATGATGGTGAAGCTCCAACAGGAAAGGGAATTGGAAGTGGGGATGGCCATAAGTAAAATTTTAACTAGAAAATGTTTGCCTTATGATCAATCTGTTCCCTTAAGAACCATTATGTACATTCACAAATTGGGTCTAAAGGTGTGTGCAGAAATAGTTGCTTTATAACCTCTTTCAAGAATATTTTTGTGTTGAAAAAAGACAGAAATAAAAAAGGAGAATATTATAAGATAATGGCAATTTCAGTATCAGGGGAGCACCCTAGAATTTCCTAGATGATTAGACAATCTTACCTACATCTGAAGGACAACCATGCATTCCCTGGAGATCTCTTCATTTTACCTTTTGTTCCAGGCATGGTAAGGATTAGATGTTAGGAGACACAGGGGCTATTGAACTAGTCTGAAGGCAAGGACTCTGTCTCTCTGTCTCCTCAGTTAATCAGGGAGACCAGAGTGTAACATGTACAAGGGTAAATATAAGATCCCATTGCCTAGTGTGTGTGCATATATATAAAAGTGATATGTCATGTGTATATATTATATATTCTGTATATCATACATATAAAAGATCAAAACAAGACATAAAAGAAAAGTTTTCTGTTATGAAGCCATCTCTGATTGATATCCCTACCAATATGCAAAAGGATCACTTCAATTGAAGGGAATATCAAAAAGATATGCTAAAATTCTGAGGGGTCAAAGGCCATGTTGTAGCTAACAGTTGTAGAAACAGTTCAAGAGATTGATTGAAGCCAAATGAAATACAACTTAAAATTGGACAAGGGAAAGAAGGGGCAAAATTTGATCTGATTATGGGATAAAGTTCTTGATATCATTTAAGAAAGACACTATTCAAAACTTCAGGAAAAGGTGTAAGTACATAACTTTCATATTGAGGAGCGTAGAAGTGGCATTCCCACATGCAATCTGTTTCTTCACTGACTAGGCTGGAAGCTCAGCGGTGAAGTTACTTGAGCGGGAGGTGAACATCCTAAAGAGTGTCAAACACAAACACATCATCCATCTGGAGCAAGTGTTTGAGACACCTAAGGTAAAGTTCCACCAGGTGCTACAGTTTGAAGGTTGTTATCATCACAAAATGAATATTGTTCCATTTTGAAGTGGCCCTCTGGGGTGCAGTTGCTCATGTCCTTGGCAAAAGCCTGCCACCAGAGATTGATGAGAACATTTTCCAGGACTTTTATTATTGATTGTATAATTAGGTGTGCAATGATTAGATTGATGTCTTTAGTTACATGTTGTGGGTGGCACATTAGAAACAAATGTTTAAGATTAGAATAGCTTCATGCAAGTCAAATAGTGAGTAGAGCTTTCTCCTAGATGGCATCCTTTTGCATTTGTTTTTGTTTCTACTAGAGACCATTCAATTATTGTCAAGATATTGCAAGATTAGCTTCATGATCAAAGTGAAGAGGTTTACTTGGCATGGTGTAGAAAATACTTTTAAAATTTTTTTCTCATACATTATATCTGGAGTGCAGTTCCCCATGCCCCCCAGTTGCCCTATCCCTCTCTCCCAGATCTCCTCCTCTGTTTCTCTTCAGGAAAGAGCAGTCCTCCCAGAGATACCACCCAAACAGGGAATAACAAGTTCTTACCTTTGTCTGTTCCAGTGTGTTTTGTCTCCTTTCTTTCCTAGATATTATCATTCTCTAATCTTAACTGTAGGGTTTTCTTTTCCCCATTAATGTGGGCATCACTTGCACTACCTGGAAGCAATATACTATGTGGTTAGGCATGTGAACAGATGGTCTGTTTCTTTAAATCCTGATTCCCCCACTTTTTAGCTGTGAGAACATGGCCAAGTTGGTCAACTTCTCTCTGTGTAAGTGTCTCACCTGTGAAGTGCTGACTCATCTGGTTGTTGAAGGATTAAAGATGAATGGGACTATGGGTATAAGGCATCAGTCTCATCAGATGTTAGATATTGTTTTTCATTTTTGATGCCAGACTTGAAAGTAGCTACTAATAGTCAATTTGGGTTATGCATTACACTTTATTAGCTGAAAGTGCTTGGCAGCTGTCCTTTTTCCTTTTTGGTGGTCCTGAAGGTCAGACCCCTGGCCTGTGCATGTTAAGTGTTGGCCTACTTCTACCACCAAGCTATACCTCCATGCTGAATTGTGACTTCTTTTATCCCCAAGTATTCTTTAAACAACTTTGTTCCTTGTCATCAGTTTTTCAAAAATTATTTATGTGTATGAATGTTTGGTCTGTCTGTATGTCTGTTTTCCTTTTGCATGCCTTGTGCTCACAGAGGTCAGAAGAGGGCTATAGCTTGTCTGGATCTGGAGAAGACAGTTGTGAGCCACCACATGGATGCTGGGAATTGAAGCCGGTCTTCGGCAGTAGTAACAAGTGGTCTTAACACAGAGCCATCTTTCCAGACTCTTTATATTAAGTTTTAGGCAGTTGGATTTCGATGAATCTTGATAAAGTTCTCTTCATATTTCTTGTGCTTGGGGTTCATAGAACTTCTTGGGTCTGTGAATTTGATTTTCATCTGATTTAGAATAAATTTTAGTAATTATTTCCTTAAGTATTTTTTTTCTGTTTCCATGCCCTACTCTGGAAACTACTTTGGTACATATGCCAGATGACTTGACACAGCTCACAGTATACTCCTATTCTGCTCATTTTCCATCATTTGCCATGTTCAGACTGTGTAATTTGTATTTTACCATGAATTCAGATTCACTAATTTTTTAAATAACATCTAAGTTTTATTATCTCACCCAGTGGAAATTCCATTTCCTTCATGTGTATATTCAACATTTGACCTTAACATACTCAGTGTCTCCACACTTCATGAATATAATGATAGGAACTAGAGTCCTTTTCCTACTAATTGTACTGTGTACATCATTGTTAGTTCAGTTTTGATGGGCCTTTCCTCCTTCATTCTGGGTTATATTTTATTACTATGTACATCTGTTACTTACAAATTTATTTCCCTATTTTTGTCTTTTAATACAAGGTCTGACTATGTAGGCCAGGGTGCTCTAGAAATTCTTACATAGCCAGACTGGCCTGGAACTTGTGAACCTCCCTTGTCAGCATTTGAGTGCTAGAATTTCAGGTGTGCACTCACTACCAAGCCTGGTTACCAGCTAATTTTAATTGGCTGCCAGATATTGTAAAAATTACCATTTTGGGTGCTAGAGTTTTATATTCTTATAACTATTTTTAGGAGAGATGATATGGTCTCATTACATAACACAGAAATTAGTGAATCTTCTGCCCCAGCTTCCAGTGGCTGAGATTATAGGCATGCACCGCCATGTCTGGCTCTAGTAACGATTCTTGGACTTTGTTTTATGACATAGTGAGTCATTTGGAGACAGTTCAGTGCCTTTGGGGCTTGATTGGCCCTTTGTGAGGGCCAACAGAGTATCCTCTTGAGTCAGACATGCTACCATTGTGCACGAGGCCAGCCAACAGAGTATCCTCTATAGGACTAGTTTTCCCCTTCTACTGAGGTGAGGCCTTCTGAATACTCATAGTCTCTCTAATGCTACATGAATTATGGGATGTCTCTCTCTGGCTAATGGAAACACAGCATCCCTGCCCCGCATGAGCACCAGTAACTGTCCCCTCTGGCCTTTCACATGGTTAGTTCCCAGTTTGGGGAAAATGCACATACTGATTAACACTCTGTTGAAGATTCTAGGAAGAATCTCTCTCTCTCTCTCTCTCTCTCTCTCTCTCTCTCTCTCTCTCTCACTCTCACTCTCTCTCTCTCTCTTTCTCTTCTGTGTACAGATTTCCCCTCTTTGATATTCTTCCCTGGAAACTTTAGTTGTTTTGGCTTTTCTGGACTCCCATCTACTGAATTCATAGAGGCCCCTGGACCTGCAAGCTCTCCAAGGTGTATTTCTGTAGGCTGCACACTTGACCTTGGCAGTTTTGAGCAGCTTCTTCCCTTCCTATCATTGCTGCTATTCTCTGCAGGCTCTGTGCTGCCACCTAGTCCCATAGATACTCTTCTCACCTGTGCTGTAGATATGCACAATTGTGTCTAAGAATTGTAAGACTTGAGTAATACACTGTATCACGATAACTTTGATCAGCACACATTTAACATTTAAAAAAAGATTTTATTTTACCACCCTCATGCAGCACCCTCAGAGTCCAGAAGAGGGCGATGGATTCCCCTGGAACTGGAGTTACAGATGCCTGTGAGCTGTCATGGGGGTGCTGGGAATGGAACTGGTTTTCTCAAAGAGTAGCTCTTAACAACAGTTGTTAAGTGTTGTTAAGAGCACTCTAACAGTGCTCTTAACAACTGCCATCTTGTGCATTTTATAAATTGGCATTAATTTATTTTGTAACTATTGCTAATGCAACTTTCCCTTCCAAATAGTTCACTTTACAGTTCACATTCCTAGCTGTCCTGTAGTGCTCGCTGTCAATGAAGAAAGTATGGCCCAGTTCAAAGGCTTATTTGCCAGATGTTTCAGACACTTTAAAATCGTAAAGCAGCCTGAAATTTATTGAATCAGAATTGTGGCTCTAGGAAGAAAGATACTTACATCTCTCTCTGCTTTAATCACAGTGATTGAACATAGACGTTGGATTAGCAGCTGTTACAAGAACAGCATTAGACCCCCAAATCTTCAGAACAGCAGAACTCTAGAATACATGTGAGAATGGAAACTTGGAGGGTAATTGTGTCTGATGGCAGTGTCTATGGAAAAGGCATGCCTTTTAGTTGAATAGAAATCTTTGACTCAATAAGTGACCTTACCGTCACATATCTAAAGACATCTTAATAAAGAATAGACACAGAAGAGGCATTTCATCCTTGCTTCTTGGTCACTGAGTTCCACTGTCTCTTCTTTGGTACTTTCCATATCTTTTTCTTTTCTCCTGTGGTGGTTAATATTATAAACTCGATAGAGTATAGAACCATCATGGAGACAAACCTTTAGGCACACCTGTAAAGAATTATTTACATTAAATGAGCCTTTGGTCATGCCTATGAGGGATTATCTTAACCAGGTTAATTGAAGTAGGAAAACCCACCCATTATGGGCAGCACTATTTTATTGACTGGGGTCCCAGACCAAATAAAAAGGAGAAAGTGGGGGCAAGTGAGGATGTTCAGTGGGCTAAGGTTCTTGCTTCCAAGTCTACTGACATGACCCCAGATCTACAGGGTAGAAGAGAACAAGTTGTGCTTTAATCTCTAAAGGTATGCTGGGGCATACAAGAACACACACACACACACACACACACACACACACACACACACACACACACACTTAAATCAATTTAAAAATTTAAAAATAGTTTTTAAAAAGGAGAAAGTAGTTGAGCACTAGCACTCACTGTTCTCTGCTTCTTGATTGGATGCTGTGTGATCAGCCACCTCATGCTTCTGAAGCCGCCAGCCAGCGTCTTTCCCATCATAATAGACTGTACCTTGAACTGTGACCTAGAATACACCCTTTCTCCTTTAAATTACCCCTATCAGGATAGTTTATTACAACAAGAAAACTAAGAAACCACCCCCTTTCTTGTGTTCAGCCCATGCCTCACAGGTCCCCCTGTTCACACAGGCAGCCTATGAAGTTAGTCTGGTCTGCTGCCTGTTTCTATAGGGCCCATGAGATAAGTTCTCTACATCTCCAAATAAATGACAAAATGTGAAAGAACAGTGTTTCATGACCTTAAAAATTACACCAGACTCAGATTTCTGAGTCTGTAAATATAGCATTGTATTGCTTATGGCTTATCTCGAGGCAGCTGCTGTGTTGTGCTGTTATAAAAGAGACCATGTTGTCCACAGAGACCATAATGGTTACTCTTGGGTTTGGTCTTTATAGAAAAATTTTGCTGAACCCTGCTTTACATTACCGTTGTAGTGTTGACCTAGAAATGCAAAATTGACACCATACAACTTTTACCTAAAGACTCTGATTTTAACACCTCCAATGCCTTGTTTCGTATGGGGCTTGGGAAGTCTATAGTCTTTGAGCTTGCTATCGAAGGCTCTGCGAACTTGTTCCACCATTTCCTTTTAGCCTCACGCTTAGCCAGCTTCTTCTTTCTCACCCTACAGTCTCCAGTACTGTTAACAGAGATCTGTGTGTTATTCTAATAGCTGCTTTGTTCAGGCTTTAGGGGCTTTATATACTGGCCACCAGACCTGCCTGGTTTTCCTCCACCTTTCCTGCCCAGAAGTTACTGCTCACACATTCAGTCTTAATTCTCCTTGGTGAGCATTCTTTGTGCAAGGCAGCCTCTTCCACAGGCCCATGGCATGTTAGACTGTTAGTACATACCACATGATATTGTAACTCTGTTGAACTTCCTGAGGTCAGCACTATGTCTCCTGTTCCTGTGTTCCTTTGTATTCAGTGTAATAGTTTGTATGTAAGACATTTTCAAGTGAATAAATTAAGATTGTGATCACAGTTGTGGTTTATAATACATATAACCTCATAACTTTCTCATATTCTGAATTTTAAATATGTAATGTCAGCAAATGTACCTGGTGATGGAGCTTTGTGAGGATGGAGAGCTCAAAGGAGTTCTGGATAAAAAGGGGCACTTCTCAGAGAACGAGACAAGGTTGATAATTCAAAGTCTTGCATCAGCCATCGCGTATCTTCATAACAAAGGTAAGAAGAGGACTGTTCACCTCACCATCTCCATAAATGAAGACATCACTGTTGTTTAAGTGGGATGATCTTTAGGACTCATAATCATGTTAGTAGAACTTGGTAATGTAAGTGGATAATAATTACATTTCCATATTTTTCCTTTTAATTATATTTATAGACATTTTAATTAGCAACAATGCAAGCATATAATTACACTGTATATGGAAGAGCAAACAGTCATGATCATTTTTATTCTAGAAGTTTAAGACGTAGCTAATATGATCAAAATCAAAGTAGATAAAGTGAATTTTCCTAAAATAGTTGTATATTAATATCATTAAAACTGTACATGTTCTAGCCTCATAAAATAGTACACTTCAGTTTTAGAGCAGTTTGGGTTCAAAACAGAAGGAACAGAAGTTTCCAGTATACACCCTGGTGCCACATATGCAGAGTGGTCTCATTATGGTCCCCTAAACTCTGTAGTTTGCATTAGGATTCATTATTGGTATTTTTGATTTTTTGATTTCATTTTACATTCCAACCACAGTTTTCCCTCCCACCCCTTGCCTCCTTCTACCCTCTTAACTTCCCCATAGACCACCCCCAGTCCACTCACAGGTAAGGGTTCCCATGAGGAGTCAACATAGTCTGGCACAATAGGTTGGTGTAGGGCCAGGCCTCTCTCCCATGCATTAAGAATGAGCATGGCATCCCACCATGGGGAGTGGACTCTAACAAGCTAACACATGTACCAGGATAATATCATGATCCTACTGCCACTGAGCATGGCATCTCACCCTAAGGAATTGGCTCTACATTATCGGTATTTTTAATTCTATTGGTTTTGACAAATTTATAGTAATATTACCTATTAAGATATCATTTGGAGATCAGTGGGAAGCCTGAGATGCAGGCTTGGATCAGTGTCAGTGGAGGCCAGAAGCACAGCCTAGAAGCAGCTGTAGAGGGAGACTTGAGCTTCATGCCCAGAAGCAGCATCATAGGTAGGCCTGAACCACCAGCCCAGAGCAGTATCAGAGGGATGCCTGAGCCTCAGGCCTTGGAGCAGGTCAGAGGGAGGCCTGAGCCTCAGGCCCAGGAGCACTGAACATCCGCTGGGTGAGACGACAGTATCTGTTTTCAGCAGTAGCTTCCAGAAACAATCACAAGAAGTTCCTCCAGGAAGAGTACCTGTGTCCCAGCCAGCATCCGCTGCCATTTCAAGGTTGGAGATAACCCACTACTACATTGATCACTGGCCCCTCAACTCTACTTACACCTCCAACAGGAGGAGCGTCTATCTGCACTGTAGCCTCACCTGCACTTCAAAGAGCAACCACCTGAGCCTTGGGCCCACTTCTGCCAGGAGGAACATTCACTGAGGCTCTGCTCTGCTTGTGCCTGAAGGAGTCAATGGAGCCACAGCCCTCAACTATACCAATTGGAGAAAGAGAGACTCCCTGAAGCAAAGCTCCACCTAAACCAATTAGAGGAAAAGATGTGTAGACAACAAGGTAAGAACACACTCAAAAATATAAAGAGCAATAAGGCACCACTAGAAACTAGTGGTGCTACAACAGCAAGACCTGAACATCCCAACACAAATGAATTAGAAGAAAATGACCTAAAATAACTTGATGAGGATAATTGAGGCCCTGAAAGAGGAAATGAAAAATTCCCTTAAAGAAATGGAGGAAGAGACAAATAAAAAATTAGAAGATATTGACAAATCCCTTAAAGAAAACTAAAAAAAGCAATCAAACATCTGAAGGAAACTATTCAAGACTTGAAATCTGAAATAGAGACAATAAAGAAAACACAAACCGAGGGAATCCTGGAAATGGAAAATCTGGGTAAATGATCAGGAACCAAAAATACAAGCATAAACAACAGAATTCAAGAAATAGAAGAGAGAATCTCAGGTGTTGAAGATACACTAGAGGAAAAAGATTCATCAGTCAAAGAAAAATTTAAATCCAACTAATCCTTAACACAAAACATGCAGGAAATCTGGGACACCATGCAAAGACCAAACCTAAGAATAATAGGGATAGAAGAAGGAGAAGAAGTCCAACTCAAAGGCACAGAAAATATATTCAACAAAATCCTATAAGAAAACTTTCCCAACCTAAAGGAGAACATGCCTATGAAAATACGAGAGGTTTACAGAACACCAAATAAACTGGACCCCCCCAAAAGAAGTCCCTTTGCCACATAATAATCAAAACAATAAACATACAGAATACAAAAGAATATTAGGAGCTGCAAAGGAGAAAGGCCAGGTAACATATAAAGCACCTCATGGAACCATCTCAAAAATATACCACATACTCCCTAACAAAGCAAACCTCAAGAGATACAAAAAATTGGAATAAACCCCTGTATCCTATCTGATCACTACAACTTAAAGTTAGAAGTCAACAGCAACATTAATTTCAGAAAGCCCACAAACACATGGAAATTGAACAATGATCAACTGAACCACCACTGGGTGAAGGAAGAAATAAAGAAAGAAATAAAAGACTTCCTAAAATTTAATGAAAATGACCTCACAACATATCCAAACTTATGGGACACAATGAGAGCTGTGCTGAGAACAAAGTTCATAGCTCTAAATGCCTACACGAAGAAGCTGGAAAAATCTCACACTAGTGAATTAACAGAAAGTGCTAGAACAAAAAGAAGCAAACTCACCCAGAAGGAGAAGATGGCATGAAATAGTCAAATCAAAGGCTGAAATTAATGAAATAGATACAAAGAAAATAATGCAAAGTATCAGTGAGACAAAGAATTGGTTCTTTGAGAAATTCAACAAAATAGACAAACCTTTGTCTGATTTAGCAAAATCAGAAATGAAAGGGGACATAGCAATAGACACTGAGGAAATCCAGAGAATCATTAGGCCATACTTCAAAAACCTGTACTCCACAAAATTGGAAAACTTTAAGGAGATGGACAATTTTCTAGATAAGTACATATACCAAAATTAAATCAAGAACAGATAAACAACTTATATACACCTATAACTCCTAAGGAAATAGAAACAGTTATCAATAGTCTCTCAACCACAAAAAAGCCCAGGTCCAGATGGTTTCAAAGAAGTTCAAAGATGTTCAAAGAAGAGCTAATACCAATACTCCTCAAATTATTCCACACTATAGAAACAGAAGGAACATTGCCAAACTATTTTTATGAGCCTACAGTTACCCTGATATGCAAACCACACAAAGACACAACTAAGAGAATTACAGACCAATTTCCCTCATGAACATAGATGCAAATATACTCAATAAAATACTGGAAAACTGAATCCAAGAACATATCAGAAAAATCATTCACTATGACCAAGTAAGATTCATCCCAGGGATACAAGGATGGTTCAACATATGAAAATCTGTCAATGTAATCTACCATATAAATAAACTGAAAGAAAAAACCATATGACCATCTTATTAGATACTGAAAAAGACTTTGACAAAATTCAGCTCCCCTTCATAATAAAGGTCTTGGAGAGAATAGGGATACAGGGAATATACCTAAACATAATAAAAACAATATACAGTAATCCAACAGCCAACATCAAACTAAATGGAGAGGAACTCAAAGCAATCCCACTGAAATCAGGAACAAGACAAGGCTGTCCACTCTCTCCATATCTATTCAACATAGTACTTGACTTTCTAGCTAGAGAAATAAGACAATGAAAGGAGATCAAGGGGACACAAATTGGAAAAGAAGTCAGTAATGTAGTAGGATACAAGATTAATTAAAAAAATGAGTAGCCCTCCTATGTACAGATGATAAATGGGCCGAGAAAGAAATCAGAGGAATATCACTCTTTACAATAGCCACAAGTAACATAAAATATCTTGGGGTAATGCTAACCAAACAAGTGAAAGACTTGTATGACAAAAACTTTAAATCTTTAAAGAAAGAAAATAAAGAAGATATCATAAAATGGGAAGATCTCCCATGCTCTTGGATAGGTAAGATCAACATAGTAAAAATGGCAATCCTACCAAAAGTAATCTGCAGATTCTGTGCAATCCCCATCAAAGTCCCAGCACAATTCTTCACAGACCTTGAAAGAACAACACTCAACTTCACATGGAAAAACAAAAAAATGCAGGATGGCCAAAAACCATTCTGTGCAATAAAGGATCATCTAGGGTCATCACCATCCCTGAGTTCAAGCTCTCCTATAGAGCTGTAGAAATGAAAATAGCTTGGTATTGGCACAAAAACAGACAGGTGTACCAATGGAATTGAATCAAAGACCCTGATATCAATCTACATACCTATGAACACCCAACCTTTGACAAAGAATCTAAAAATATAAAATGGAAAAAAGGAAAGCATATCCAACAATAGTGCTGGTATAACTGGCTATCAACATGTAGAAGAATGAAAATAGATCCATATGCACAAAACTCAAGTCCAAATGGATCAAAGACCTCAATATAAATCCATCTACACTGAACCTCATAGAAGAGAAAGTGGGAAATATACTTGAACACATAGGCACAGGAAACCACTTCCTAAATAGAACACCAGTAGCACAGACAGTGAGAGCAACAATTAATAAATGGAACCTCCTGAAACCGAGAAGCTTCTGTAAATCAAAGAACATGGTCATCAAGACAAAACGGATCCCTACAGAATGGGGAAAGATCTTCACCAACCCCACATCTGACAAAGGGTTGATCTCCAAAATATACAAAGAACTCAAGAAACTAGACATCAAACTACTAAATAATCCAATTAAAAATGGGGTACAGATCTAAACAGAGAATTCTCAACAGAACAATCTCAAATGGCAGAAAGACACTTAAGGAAATGCTCAACATCCTTAGACAAAACCACTCTACGATTCCATCCTACGCCAATCAGAATGGCTAAGATCAAAAATACCAATGACAGCTTATGTTGGAGAGGATGTGGAGAAAGGGGAACACTCCTCCATTGCTGGTGGGAGTGCCAACTTGTATAGCCACCATGGAAATCATTATGGCAATTTCTCAGAAAATTAGGAATCAACCTACTTCAAGACTCTGCAATACCACTTTTGGGCATATGCCCAAAGGAGGCACATTCACACCACACGGACATTTACTCAACTATGTTCATAGCAACATTATTCATAATAGCCAGATCTTGGAAACAATCTAGATGCCCCTCAACTGAAGAATGGATAAAGAATATGTGGTTCATTTGCCCAATGGAGTACTACTCAGTGGTAAGAAACAATGACATCCTAAAATTTACAGGCAAATGGACAGAGCTAGAAAAAATCATCCTGAGTAAGGTAACCCAGACCCAGAAAGTCAAATATAGTATGTGCTCACTCATAAGTGGATACTAGACATAAAGCAAAAGATACCTACCCTATAATCTACAACCCCAGAGAAGCTAGAACCCTCTTCCAAACCGATGGAAGCAGATGCAGAAATCCACAACTAACCAATGGGCCAAGCTCTTACAATTGAAGTGAGGGAGGAGCGATAATATGATCAAAGGAGTCAAGATCATGATGGGGAAACCCATAGAATCAGCAGTCCTGGTCTGACAAATGGGAACCTGCATGAGACTGAACTAGACTCCCTTAATATAGGTGACAATGGGGTGACTGGGACAATATATGAAGCCACTGGCAGTGGGTTCAAGACCTAACATTAATGCACAAACTGACTTAGTGGAGCCAATGCCATATGGAGAGATACCTTGCCCAACCTAGACACAGGGGTGTGGGGTGGAGAGGTGCCTTGGTCCTGCCTCAAATACATGATGGGACAGACTCAGTAGACTTCCTACTTTGTGGAGCAGATGGGAGGAGTGGAGAGTGGAGGGAGTGGGAGGAGAAGAAGGAAGGGGAACTTGGATTGGAATGTAAAAAATAAATTAATTTAAAAAGTGCCAAAAAAGACCACACTTCCAAAAAGAAGAAGAAGGAGAAGGAGAAAAAGAAGAAGAAGAAGAAGAAGAAGAAGAAGAAGAAGAAGAAGAAGAAGAAGAAGAAGAAGAAGAAGAAGAAGAAGGAGAAGAAGAAGAAGAAATCATTTGGAGTAATTTGATAATGCTTAAAAACAACCATGTTTAAAAAAGAACTCTGCTTATTGTCATAGCTTTACTGACTCAAGTGTTACTGCTGTCACTTTGTCCCATGCTCCCCTTTTCTTTGAGGTTCTTGGATGTGGCTTTAGAACATTCTCATTTTACAGGTGAGAAAGTATTTTTTCCACAATGGTCAGTGACAGGCTTTGGGATCTCAGTTTCCTCAGCACCTACTGTGTTGTGCTCAGCCCTAGAGTTACGAAGATGAAAAAATTAGGGCCCCTGCCCCTCAAGTAGCTTAGGCTAGCAGGAGATGGAGTACAGAAAACAGCTTGTAATCCAGTGTGGCGATTTCTTAATGGAGAGTGGTGTGAAATGCAGGGAGCTTACCTGTGTGTCAGAACTAGATGTGGGAATACAGGCCCAGACAAGAGAAGGATTCCTGTGAGGAAATACTTGCAGAGGCCCAATGCCATGCTTGTCTCAGTTCTCCATTGTCAAGTGATACATTCTTTTTCAGTATATTTCTATAAAATCTTAACAGCATTTTTTTGGGGGGGTGAGATTTTTAAAATTATTCTAAAAAAGGTGAGAATATCAAAGATAAAAATGTGGGGTATTAGGGAGATTTGTCCCCATGGAGGATAAAAACATCACAAAATACGTTAATTAAAGCGGCATGGTATGTATGTAAGTAGAGACAGGTGGAGTAACAGAATCAGGAAGAATTCCAAAGACAAAGCCTGGGGGATATCTGAGAACTGTGAGTGATTAGCCACAACTGCCAGTCAAGGTCTAGTTGTGCTGCATTTCCCTAGAAGTTGTACACTTAACTTTCTACAGCTTGGGAAGCATTTGCTGTGGATGTGAACTCAGCCAGTTATTTGCAGAGGAGTGTTTGATACACTATTTGAATGCACATAGAAATCTCACCTCAAATTTGACCTGTTTAGCCCCGAGAGCTGTGGGTTTTATTTCAACATATAAACAGTATGAAAATGTATACTGATATTTTAGAAAAACACACTGAAATTCAGTGTATGCACGTGTAGCCAAGTTACAATGTGTTAAAATGTTAATGTTGACAGTAATGTTATAACAGAGGCACAGTCCCTGCTTTGTGACCCAAGGATACAGAAACCCTTAGCTGGCCTGTGTTGTGACCCAGGTTGCCTTTGTTCTCCTGGGACTGTGTGGCCTCGGACAGATCCCCTTCCACACTCACTAGGCTGAGACATTAGTTTGGGACAACAGGGAGCACACAGAGATGAGAAAACAGCTTCTGATAGAGATGTAGAGAAGAGGGGCATAAGTAAAAACAGAACAGGGAAGAATTGTACTTGGCCTCCCCTCATACTTTATTTATCTGTCCTGTTTCTGTCCTCTCTGTCTTTCTGATGTTCACTGTGCTTGTCTGTCTTCCTGGCAGATATAGTGCACAGAGATCTGAAGCTGGAGAACATAATGGTTAAAAGCAGCTTTACGGATGATAACAATGAAATGAACCTGAACATAAAGGTGAGAGCCTAGAGCTCCTACTCAGTATTGCTCTGAAAACAACCAGCAGCAAAGTGGCCAAAGACATCTTAAACACATTTTGGTGACTTTCAAATCTAAGCCATTTGTGCTAAGGAGTTAAAAATTCACAAAAGAAGTTGTAACTGATAAAAATAATCTTACAAGCTAAGTGATGCTACTGATTGTGTTTTTCAAAGTGCATATTCCTTTGGATGGTTCTAAATCATTAGTTAATAGCAAGCAAACAGATGCTCTGAATTCTAATTAATTTCAAAATTATGTCTGGTAATTTGATGTAAATGTGTTACAGATTTAGAGAAAAACACACCTTGGCTGTGCTTTTGATACTAAATTAATGCTACAGTCTGTATTTCTCATTGAAATTTTTCCTGGGTATTAATATTTATGTCTTAACCACAATTAATGTGCCAAGTGTTTATTCTTGAAGATTTTATTCAAATTAAGTGTTCCTTAATGTCAAATAAATGATAGAATACATTATTTATTACTTAGCACTTAAATAGTGGCTGCTTTCAAAATGTGTGCAAGTGTTAACTTTAGAATCAAATGTGTCTGTAAGTTGCCATTGCAGAAGCTAACTCCATATGCAGTAGAAACAGACTCAGCAACACTGCTGACATCCTTTGGTGACTGTTCTTTATAGTCCATTGTAAACTCCATGCAGGCAGGAACTTAGGTCATTTTGCTCTTTGTTGGAATGTGGAGGAGAGCCTGAGACAACATGCTCGGTTAACCTCTGGTAAACAAGAGACTCTGCTCTCCAAGTAGTGGAACTAGATCGTGAAAGTTTTTAATATGTTTTGTATCTGTAGAGGTGTTGTGTGGAGACAGATAGATTTAAGCTCCGAGTGGGCTATTTATGGAAAGTCCTGGAGTAATTGATTCAAGACATGCTGACGCACACTTGTATTCCCAGCACAGGAGAGGGGAAACAGGATTGCCATGAGTTTAAGGCAAGCCTGGCCATATAGTGTGCTTTAAGTTGGCCTGGGCTGCAGAGTGAGACCCTGTATAAAAGAAAAAGAGATGGGTTTGGTAATGTCATGTGTTAATTAGGAACATTTCCTTATGCTTTGTAAGGTATAGACAATTTGCATTTAGTGTGAATAAAGAACCTATGTGCCTTTGTTTCTGCTTTGAGTCCAAGGGCATTCCATTTTGAGAGACAACCAAGGACACATGACAAATACTTAGTAACTGAAGGTGTAATTAGGAGACTTAGGGAGCAGGAGACTAAAGTTGCAACAAAAGGCCTTCAGGCCATCTGTGGCCAGGCCATGTTGGCATGGGCCTTTTTGTCCTTGCTAATTTGCTTCATTTTAAGTAATGTAGCAATTGTGGTATACTTGATACTCACAAAGGACATAATAGTAGTGGAAAACAAGCATTTATTAGTTATACATGTTAAAGAAGAGTCTTAGTAAGTGTTGATAATGATAACTATTTTTATTTAAACAGTGCTTTTGTTGGACCATAACTCCAGCATCAGAAAAATAGATAACACATTCCAAGGCTAGGCTGTATTTTGTGTTGTGTGGAGACAGATGAAAAAACTTATAAAAATCCTTACCAAGAAGAATTAACAAAAGGCATGAACAGTCAACATCCTGGGTTCTCACTACCAAGTTTCTCTGCACCCAGAGAGGGTGGGCAGAGAGGGAAAGTCAAGTCTTTATTAGTAATACAGGGAAAAGCCTGTCCCAGCAAGTGAGGATTAAATACAGTTACAGTGGATGGAAGTCACTGAGTGACTGAGCTGTGTGTCTGCTCTCAGGTGACTGATTTTGGCCTGGCAGTCAAGAAGCATGGCTCCAGGAGTGAAGGCATGATGCAGACCACGTGCGGCACTCCTATTTATATGGGTAAGTGAGAAGACTTGAAAAAAAGGTAGAACACCTGAAAGGGGTGGTAGCCAATACCTATGACCTCAACATTTGGGAGGCTGAGACAGGAGGATTGCCAGAGTCTACACAGTGAACTCCGATTTATATAATCACCATGCCAATGAGACCACAGCATTTTTGTTACCCTGACTTTCTCTACCAGTTCCCCTCTGGTGTCCCAGTAATTACCAGTGCAGCCCATCGCTAGATTCAGTTGCACTCACATCATACAGTGTGTACTTATTTGTGTCTTCTGTTCCATAGAATGGTTTTGCTATTTTATGCATGTTGTTGTATCAGTAGTTTATCTGTTTTTATTGCTGAAAAGTATACTTTGTTCATTGTGCTTTTTTTGCCTACTTGATGCATAAAGTTTTTAAATTGTTTTATCTTACTTGGGAGAAGGCTACTTTAGATTCTGTTCATATCCTCCCATTGGCAAAAGACATCTGGTCTGTAGTTACATGGGGAAAATATATCCAAGCACCCTGAGTTTTATGCCTGCTTATTAGTTGTCTACACTGATAACAAGCGAGAGAGCAAGAGGGAAGACAGATGGTTTGTGGAGCTTTGCTGACTTCCTAAATGGCTCCTTGGCACAGATATTCTGGCTTCTGCCTCCCTGAGGGCTGGGATGACAGTGCAAGTAGAAATGCCCCTGATAATTAGGAAGACTGAAAAAGTGGAGGCCAGGAGTTTTAGTGCCTGCTATGTGTACAGCCGTAAGGCAGCCTTCACTGAATCTTACCTCAGAATTTGCCTTCATGACAGACACATGGCCATTGAACAACTTTCACTTTGCTCGTCCTGTATTTAAAGTTTTACATGCAGTTAAACATTGCAAACACACACAATAACTGCAAAAAGAGGAATGCTGTAAATTTTCAATTATTTGGAGACAAAGTATCCAATTTGTGAACTATTTATAGTTTAGCTCTTTCTCATTCTCTTATGTATCTTTTGGCTTCTTTTTGTTGTTTACCATTTCTTTAATATAGAGAGTGGGGAAAATAAAATTCTATATGTTTTTAGTGGTTGTTATAAAAGTGTGTGTGTGTGTGTGTGTGTGTGTGTGTGTGTGTGTGTATGTATGTATTCATGAGCTCCAGTGGGTGCACTCACATGTGAGGGCATACATGCACATGGCCAGTGTGTTAGTGGAAAAGACTGGGAATGCTTTCTCCATAAGCACACAGCTTTCCCATGGGAAACAGTCTAGAGTGTGCTACTGCAGTCAAGTCTTCATGGTTTCCACCCTCACTGACAGGGCATCAAGTGCCTTCATGACTGGCTCATGGGATTCTGAACACAACTTATTATGCAAAGTCACTTTGTAAATTTTAAAGTTCTTTTGAAAACTATATATGAATCTTATTTTTGTGTTTGTGACTGTTTTCTTTAGAGAAATATTATCTATATGTGTAAAAGTAAAGTAGAGCTATTCCTTGGTATCATAGTGGCGTTTTTAAGAAGCCAGCCATTATAAAGCAAACCCCTCAAAGCTCATCTTTAAAGCATGTGCCATCTTAAGGTTAAAGGCATGGTGCTGCTTTGAGAGGCTGTTTGAAGGGACCCTGTTGTGAACACCTTTGTCAATCAGAGAGCGCAGAATTGAGTCACATACTTGGAATCTCATCCTGCACTGGGACTCATTGGTGCTTTGACCCAGTCTTATGTGAGTGTGATTTCTATCTCAGTTTTCTTACTTAGGAAATATGAGAAATAATGTATGTTCTGTCATTTTAGTGCTCTGATATTTAATTATTATTATAATTATTCTATTGAAGTGATTCATAACCACAATATTAGCTTTTCTATGAATTCAGATTTATACATATTGGCCTTGATTAAATAATATTTACTTAAGTGGTGTGTTTCCTTCTATTTGGGGCAAAGTCTAAGGTAGTATTGTCTTCTAGTATAACTACACAACCTTTGTAAAATCACTTAATCATTTTACAGGAATAACGAACTGCATATTTAGCAATGCAGTTTATGCCATTGTCCCATTAAGAACTAATTGATAGGAGTGAGGATTTGGTGACATCAGTTGGAAGGCCTGTACATTATTCATTCAGCATCTGCTGCTGGCTCTTTTTTTCCCTCTGGAGGAATAAATTACAACACATCAGCACATTTTTCATGCTTTGTATTTAAGCAATTGAAAGTCATTTATTGTATTATTAATATTATTTTATTTCTGCTTATTTGGCAGCACCAGAGGTTATCAATGCCCATGAGTACAGCCAGCAGTGCGACATTTGGAGCATAGGCGTCATAATGTACCTTTTGTAAGTAGCCTACTATAAATAAAATGGAAGCCTTTGGCTGTAGATTGGCATAGATTTTAAATTAAAACTATAAACAGTATATTTTTAAAGGTGTCATTTAAAATCTGATTGGGATACTGTTCTGAGTACTCTCTCACTAGGTTTCAGGATCATCTCCTAAGTATTTAGTTAGTGCTGTACATTCACAATGTTCAATTTTGCTTTCCACTGATCTACAAATTTAAGAGCATACCACACAATCCAAGCTAAGTGAAAATCTGTCTTTCCTGGTCCCTTGCTGAAGCTTAGAGCTTCCCCTGTAGGCCACCAGGAATAGGGAAGGAGGGCCACCTGCCCTAGAGCTGCCCACATCTACAGGCACAATGGGGAGTGAGCGTAGGTGAGTGTAGTTAGGTAGAGGTTGCTTCAGGATTTAGGGACTGTTTTGTATTTCTCAGTTCCCTGAACACTGTGAGAGCCTCGGTGATTCTTGCTCTTTCCCCCCTCTCGCTCTCATGATTCAGTCAAATCCTAAGTCCTGGAAAGTTTGCCTGTGAAGTGTTCTCACCTGTTGATGGTGAGGACCTATCCATCTTTCTATGACCTTATCATTTCAGGATCTTTCTGGCTGCTTTCCTGCTCCTGTTCATCCTCCACTTCATCTGATCTTTGCACTGCTTGCAGGATTGTCATCTGCATCATACTCTTTCTAGACTAAAGCCCTCTGATAATTACTTCTTGTTCTATAAAATTATCAGCTCATCTGACATGGTGTGACTTGGCAGATTGTTCACAACCTCACTCTAGCTCACTTTTCCAGGCTTGGGCTGTGTGTGTGTTTTCATGTACCTGCCTCTGTGATGACTCATGTTCTGCATTGCATGGTGTGTGTGTGTGTGTGTGTGTGTGTGTGTGTGTGTGTGTGTGTGTGTGTATTTATGTGTGCATGTGCAAATGTGTGTACCGTGAGTGCTTACTCTTTTCTTCTCTGTGAACTTGTCTCCTAGGTTGGGCAAACACTAAAGCTTTCTATTTTCCTAACTCCTACCTTAGTCAGAAGATATATATTTATTATATATAAACATTTTCTGCATTCCACAGAGGATTTAAGTCATCATTTAAAAAGTCAGGCAAAATAGTAACACTCAAACACAAATATATGGCTGCGTTATTAGTTCAGTTGGTAAAGTACCTGCCCAGCACACAGGAATACCTGCTTTGATCCCCAGCACTGCATATACCAGGTGTGGTGGTTCAATCCTTCAATTTCAGCACTAGGGAAATGGAAGCAGGGGGAGCAGAACTTACAGGTCACTCTTGGCTACATAGTCTGTTCCAGGCTACATGAGACTGTCATGATGTAACAATAACAATTCTAATGCAGAAATATTTAACATTAAGTTTTGCTTGCACATGTGTACCTTCGATAGCACTCATTGTGATATATGTGAAATAGCAACTTTTTTTTTCCAAGACAGGGTTTCTATGTGTAACAGCCCTGGTTGTCCTGGAACTCACTTTGTAGAGGCTGGCCTTGTACCCACAGAATTCAGCCTGCCTCTACCTTCCAAGTACTGAGATTAAAGGTGTGCATCACCCCCAAGCCAAATTACATGGAAATATTTACAATATTCTATCTATCATATCTATTTTCCTTGTTTTAAGTTCTGTGAAAGACAGTTCAAATTATTCATCCTGGCATCCTATACAACAGTCAGCCCATATTCAGTGCTCAGTACACTTGTTAAATTGAATTAAGTGAATTTTCTAAGAGGTGTTTTAAAAAGTTAGTGACCATTGTTCTATCTTTGAGTGAATCTGAACATTTTAATGTCAATGCAACATTAGTTTTATGGTCATGTTGCTGTGCACTGCCTCTTCCGTATCATGTCTAAACACTAACATCACTGTAGTTATATCTTCACGGGCAGTAGAAGCCAGATGATGTGATTGCGGCTGTAACTGGGTTGGTTCACATGCATCATTGCCTAGACAGCATGAAGTATGAATGGATTCATAAAGCTTTGTGCCGATTAGAATCATGGGGCAAAAATCCCGAGTTTAGCCTTTAATTAACATGTAACTATTTAAATAAATCTTTCATATTCTTAAGACTGTCTACAAAAGTCCATGTTAATTTGCATAATGAATCATCACACAATCCATATGGTGTTTGTTACTTTTTGAATTTGCTGTTAAGGAAAGCAAGTGTATTACCTACCTTTCATTTTCCCCCCTCTTTCTTAACTATCTAATTTGAATGTTTCTGCTGCAGAGTGTGGTTGCACATCATCGTAATGGCTCCTTCCTTTCTTCACAGAAGATCCTCACTTAGCTCACCAGTGCCTACTCATTAATCTGTTGGAGCCCTGTGGCACTATAGACAATTCCCTTCACCCTGAGCACAGCACACAGCCTTCTCCATGTGGGCTACTTCCTTGTTTATCAGTTAACCCAGATTCATTTCTACTTAATTGGACAATGATAACATACTTTCTGAATGTGAAATTAACATAAATAAATATTCTTTATGGTTCCTATCCTCTGCTGTCCTAACTCCTATTAATGCAACAGAAAATAATAGGGAGCTTTAAGAGGCATTTTTCACGTCCTGGATTCCCTTTTCTGGAAGTGCTGGGAAATTGCTGTCATAAAGCTCCATATGCTGCTGATTGACCAACCATTAGATGCATTTTGCGTAAATAAAATTGCACAGGACAGAAAAAAGTGGAAAATTTAAAATGTAGCCCTTAAGCTATAGTTGCTTGCAGAGGCTGCTAAGAGATTGGGGGCCATGCATATCACTGCTTGATAACAGGCTCAATGAGCTGGGCCTTAGCTGGCCTGTACTTGTTATAATAGATAGTAAGTGTCCATACAACCATTTTTCTGATTGTTTTCTTTCTGTGTTCTATGGCTTTTAAAATTCCATTTTAAAACTAAGCAATAGTAAACCAAGTAAGGAGAAAGAAGTGTTAGAATGAGCTTGAGAAATGAAAAGTATAAAAGTAAGGATTTGTGCAACAGCTTGACAACTACTAATCCCCTAACAAGAAGCTTTTGCAGGAGAAGCTCTCTCCTCCAGACTATGTCCTTGGCTGCTGGCAAAATTCTTCATTTTCATCATCATTGTCATAAAGTACCAAATTTTACCTTGATCGGAAAATGTTCACAATTGGATTTTTAAAATAAAACTTAGAAAATATAACTGAAGGAAGTCAGTAAAAATATAAAATGTAGAAGACTTAGGCTTTATTATACTGAAGTAGACTGTACCTTGGCAAGTATAATGGAATAATGCCATTTTTGTTTTCTAGTAAAGGTGGAAGGAAGGTCTATGCCTAAGAGTTGAGGCATTGATCTGCCAAGTTGCTTTTGCTGTGTCACCTTCTGCCTGGGTGTCCCTGGACATGCCTGCTGGTTGTCTTCAGGGTTGTCCTGAGATGTTGGGGTTGTTGTTGATGGTTATGTTAACATCGACTGAGAATGTACTCAGAGGCACTGAACTCAACTCGGAAGTATACTGTTATAGTTCTGGCCTAGGTCAGCTAATGGACTCGGCTTGGTTGGCTTGCCCCTAACTCTGCTAGAAAGAAGTTAACTAAATAGTCCCTGTGTTATAGATACAGGCAGGCCCATGCTTGCTTAACCCTTGGTGCTTGGTGCTTGGTGCTTGGACTGTTCTGCTGTTAGCTTTGTGTTTACCCAGTATCTGCCCTTTCTCACTAGTGATTTTCATCCTGGCCTTCTTTTTATTTTTAATTAGAAAGAAGATTATTTTACATGTTAATCCCAGGTCCCTCTCCCTCTCCTCCTCCCCTGAACCCTCCCCCCAAATTAATACCCTACCTATCCTATACCCTTTCTGCTCCCCAGGGAGGGTGAGGCCTTCTGTAGGGGGGTCTTCAAAGTCTGTCGTATCCTTTGAGATAGGGCCTAGGCCAACCCCCTTGTGTCTAGGCTCAGGGAGTATCCCTCCATGTGGGATGGGCTCCCAGGGTCCATTCCTATGCTAGGGATAAGTACTGATAAGTACTACAAGGGGCCCCATAGATTTCCAAGGTCTCCTTACTGACACCCACATTCAGGGGGTCTGGATCAATCCAATGCTGGTTTCCCAGCTATCAGCCTGGGGACCAAGAGCTCCCCCTTGTTCAGGTCAGCTGTTTCTGTGGGTTTCACCAGCCTGGTATGGACCCCTATGCTCATCTGTCCTCCTTTTCTGAAACTGGATTTCAGTTCCGTTCAAGGTTTAGCTGTGGGTGTCTGCTTCTATTTCTACCAGCTGCTGGCTGAAAGCTATACGATGGCATATGAATTAGTCATCAATCTCATTATCAGAAGAGGGCATGTAAGAAAGTCTCTCCACTGTTGCTTAGATGGTTAGTTGGTGTCATCTTTGTAGCTTTCCAGACACTTCCCTAGTGCTTGATTTCTCTTTAAACCTATAATGTTTCCCTCTATTATATTATCTCTTATCTTGCTCTCTTCTGTTCTTCTCCAAACTCAACCTCCCTGCCCCACCATGTCTTCCTCACCCCTCCTCTTCTCCCCTTCTCATTCTCCAAGTTCCCTCTCCCCTACCTAACCCCATGCTCCCAATTTGCTCAGGAGATCTTGTCTCTTTCCCCTTCTCCAGGGAACCATGTATGTCTCTCTTAGGGTCCTCCTTGTTTACTAGCTTCTCTGGCAGTGTGGATTGTAGGCTGGTAATCCTTTACTCTCTGTCTAAAATCCACATATGAGTGAGAACATACCATGTTTGTCTTTTTGTGACTGGGTTACCTTGCTCAGAATGGTTTCTTCTAGTTCCATCCATTTGCCAGCAAATTTCAAGATCCCATTGTTTGTTTTTGTTTGTTTGTTTGTCTTTGTCCCCCCCCCCCCCGCTGAGTAGTACTCCATTTCGTAAATGTACCACATTTTCTCTATCCATTCTTTAATTGAGAGTCATCTAGGTTGTTTCCAGGTTCTGGCTATTACAAATAATTCTGCGATGAACATCGTTGAACAGATGTCCTTGTTGTATGAATGTGCTTCTTTTGGGCATATGCCTAAGAGTGGAATTGCTGGATCTTGTGGTAGACTCATTCCCATTTTCCTGCAGAATTGCCATACTGATTTCCAAAGTGGCTGTACAAGTTGGCACTCCCAACAGCAGTGGAGGAGTGTTCCCTTTCTCCACATCCTCTCCAGCATAAATTGGTGTTTTTTATTTTAGCCATTCTGACAGGTGTAAGATAGTATCTCAGAGTTGTTGTGATTTGCATTTCCCTGATGGCTAAGGATGTTGAACACTTTCTTATGTGTCTTTCAGCCATTTTAGATTCCTCTATTGAGAATTGTCAATTTAGTTCTGTACCCCACTTTTTAATGGGATTATTTGGTGTTTGGCAGACTATCTTCTTGAGTTCTTTGTAAATTTTGGAGATCAGCTCTCTGTTGGATGTGGAGTTGGTGAATATCTTTTCCCAATCCGTGGGCTGCTGTTTTGTCTTGTTGACTGTGTCCTTTGTCTTACAGAAGCTTCTCAGTTTCAGGAGATCCCCATTTTTTAATTGTTGATTTCAGTGTCTGCGCTACTGGTGTTATGTTTAGGAATCGGTCTCCTGTACCAATCCGTTCAAGGGTATTTCCTACTTTCTCTTCTAGTAAGTTCAGTGTGGCTGGATGTATGTTGAGGTCTTTGATTCATTTGGACTTAAGTTTTGTGCATGGTGATAGACATGGATCTATCTGCAGTCTTCTACATGCCAGCATCCAGCTATGCCAGCACCGTTGGTTGAAGATGCTTTCTTTATTCCATTGTATAGCTTTAGCTTCTTTTTCAAAAATCAGGTGTTTGTAGGTGTGCGGGTTAATATCAGCATTTTCAACTCGATTCCATTGGTCTACCTGTCTGTTTTTGTGCCAATATCAAGCTTTCTGCATTGTAACCTTTAATCCTAGTGTCTCCCCACCCACAGAAGCCTTGAGGCGTTTGCAGCTCTGAGGTCTCAGTGCATAGGCATGCCCTGGGATCAGACCAGCACTGAGCCTGATGGCCCTATTGCTTCCACTCTCCAGCCAGAGAGTCACCCTTCTCTTTTTCTGCCTGTTACTTACCTACAAAGCATCACTGCTCCAAGTCCTGCAGAAAGTTAATTTTTAAGAATCTTATGTTGAAAACATATGAACAAATGACTGCCTTTGTTTAGACTGTGTGGAGAGCCACCCTTTTTGGCAAACTCGGAGGAAAAGCTCTTTGAATTAATAAGAAAGGGAGAGCTAGAATTTGAAGACCCAGTCTGGGATTCCGTAAGTGAGTCTGGTGAGTATGGATTTGTATTATTTACTAAAGCAAACAATTAATATAAGGAAATTGACTACTAATAAAACTTTTGTAAATCTCTGGTTAATCATAGAATCTACTTTAGATTAAATGATATTTGTTCATAGAAATAGTAATATCTTCACTGTGGTTGTGATGGTCCAAATTTCCAGAAGCAAAACAAAGCAAAACAAAAAATACCAATTAAAAAAATTGAAGTGGAAGCTTGCTGTCAAGTACCCAGTTTCACTATAAACCATTAATCCAGGTTATCCAGCAGTAGAAGATATTCAGTCCTTTTTATTAGACTTTCGCATTGGTGATACTTCACATCCTTTGTATATGCAGTCATAATCTAAATAAATGGGAAATGAATAATTTTTGTTTTGCTTTGTTTTCGTTAGCAGTGTTGGGGGAGGTGTCTCTCTCTTGAGTTGTCTCAATTTTTTGGCTTGTCTCAAATTTGTGTGCTCAAACACTACTCCTGTCTCAGCTTCTTAAGTAGCTGGGGCTACCGACCTGTGTCACCATGCCCAGCTGATGTGTGACATTAACTGAGGTTAAGAGAAATAAGATTTCAAGGTTTTCTCCCCTTTATTTGCAGCAAAAAATGTTTTGAAACAACTTATGAAAGTAGATCCTGCTCACAGAATCACAGCTAAGGAGCTTCTAGATAACCAGTGGTTGACAGTAAGTTACAGCGCTCCTTTTTAAAAACTTTCTTTCTGACATCACTCATTTTACATGGTCTTGTAGTCCTGAAGCGGTCAATTAGTTCCATCTTCTGACAAGTTAAAAAGAAGTAGTGAGTCTTGACACATTTCTGAAATGGGCAGTTCCAAATGTTTCCGACTGTCACCACAGTTGCTTGTCTGTATTTATAGACATTCAAATGAACTTTGTTTGTTCTCTGTCACAGAGGCTTCATGTCCAGTAGAACAGAACTGAGAAATATGTTATGAAACTGATGCAGATGAAGCAGTTGGGACAGGTTCCAGATGTAGAGTCTAGAACAAGTTCTGGCTCACTCAGCTCTCTGAGTATGGAAGCTTTGGGGGACCGTGGAGGACATGCTTCCTAATGGTCTTTATTACCTAGGCTGAAATATTTAGTCTTTATTTATTTGCATGTTGCTCTCCACCATTAGACTACAAACCTTGGTGCAGACACTTTGGCATCCTTTGCATCCCTATGCCAGAACAGGACCCAGTCCCAGCTGGAACTTGGGTGAGGCTGCTATTGAGTCTTTAGCTGGAAACTTTGCTATCCAGTTAAGTGTGTCTTTATTCCCCAATGGTTTTAGTCACCATTGACGGCTAATGAGATGTGAAGGAACTGTGCAGTCTGCTCCTAAATGGAGCAGGCATAGCATTCTTCATGCCTTTCCTCTTTCCTGGTGGCTTGGAATGTGATGGCTGGTGATTGAGTAGCCATGCTGGGCAACAAAGCAGAACCACAAACTGGGATTGACAAACAACAATAAAATACAGAGTACCAGGGCATGTAGTTAACAAAGTCATCATGCCAATCTATTCCAGAACTTTTTGTTTTAGCAGAAAGTAAATTTCTTGTAACTTTACAATATTTTGGGATATGCAAGCAAGCCTAATCCTTGTTGTTACAATTATCAATTATGAGTGATTTCTTTTGAGTGAACAATTCACTGTCATTAGGTCTGTAGGAATCACAAGGAAAGTATGAGGTTTGATACTAGAAATTACCAGCACTATATGAGATCATTATTGATACTATTCACTAAAAATTAAATATATATTTAGCTAGATGCTGTTTTAGTTACCAAGGACACTAATACAATTATATCTGAAATGAAAATTATTTGTGTAGTTACATTTTAAAAGTCATTCCAGGCATTTGTTGGGCAATGAGTTAGAGATATAGAATTTGGTAAATATTGAGGTATCATTTCTGAGAGATGGTGGCAGTTTAGATATGGTAGAAACAAAGAAAACATGTGAGATACAGCATTTAGAAGCATGAATGAAAGGGCTGTAGATATAGTTCAGCAGTAGGGTATTTGCATAGCATGCCAAAATCCTGGGTTTGATCTTGAGCACTGAAGAAAAAAAGAGGGATGGGATGAGGAAATGTGAACCACAGAATTTGATGGTGGATTGCATGAATAATAAAGGCATGGGAGGAACATTGAATGAAATCTAGATTTTGCTCCAACTGGTTGAACAGTGGTTCCTTTTATTGAGATGTGGATAGTTGTGGAAGAGTAGATTCTCCCTGCAGGACATGGGTGATGAGTCAAGATCTGAATTAGGTGTGATAAGTTTAAAATGCTATGTGCTAGCCAAGTAGACATGTCAAATAGATAAATAGATATGGGTCTGGAACTGGAGTAATAAACTATGAGTACATAGATACCATGTAAAAACCACCAGGCCCCAGAGATAAAGTAGGAATCACGCAAAGACAGAAGAAGCCTCACAACCTGCTTTTAACACTACAATGTCCAGAAGAGGCCCCGATAAGTTTAGATACCATAAATATATTGTGGTATCAGTTTTAATTTCTCTAATTTTCTTTTTACAATTTTGAACCACTTCTTTGAATAGCAATTCTTTTTCTTTAAGGCTAATACATAGTTTTCTCTCAAGCATGTAATGTATCTGCCCTCTTCTGTAACTATTTTGATCTCTTCTAGGATTCTGTGCTGTAATTATTTCTGGCCTACCCGCGAGATCATTGTAAAAAGTACAGAGTAGATCTGTAGTACAGGAAAATACGAAGTTGTAAAACAGATGGCATGCTTTAGAAATTTGTCTCTTTTCAGCATCACACAACATTCGGGTTTGGCCATTTAATTATTTGTTTTCTAATTAGTTCAGCTTTATTTCTGGCTTTGGTCATTTTTCCAGAAGTCTCCATTTTCAAGCCTCTAACATTTGTCTCTCTGAAATCTTTGCCAAATGGATTAAAAAGTGACAGATATTGTGTACTATATTGGACTCTCCTAAGTTCAGTGCACGAAATTTAGAATGCTGGCATTTTACAAGCTTCTGAAAGGCATGACTCGTTTCTTCCTAACGCTTGAAGTCTCCCTTCCTGTAATTCATGTCCTCTGTTTGAAATCGTCTAAAGTGAGCAAGATGGTTCCCTCAAAGCCTTATTGCTTCATATCAGGGCCCGCTTTTCTCAATACCTAATGCTTGGTAACATTTTCTTTTCAAAGAGCTTTATTGGACAAAAAGTGTCTGAAGTTTAGCCTATGTATTGTGCATTTTGAAGCATGATACATATCTTAAATGTATTCCAAGAAAAAGAATTATTTTTTCTCTATACATTTAAGCGAACAAAATTTCAAATAAACACTAAGTGCCCTGTGGTTTCAAAAGCTGAATGGTAGATGTGAAGAGAAGCCGAGGTGACCCTCATGCCTATCGGCAGGGGCAGGATTTGAAGAGACCTCTGGCTGGGAATGCACTGGTATTTTTGGCCAGCTGTTTCCCCTTCCTCTTTCCTGTCAGCTCGGATCAGGCACTTCTTACTAGACCTTTTTGGAAGTCTTTCACTTTCTTCAAATCCCTGGGTCACAGGTTGACACCAAGAATTTACATTTTAAAAACACATCTCCAAGGAATTTCTTCTGACCTCTTACATTAAGACAATTGGCATAGAGAGAATATATATTAGGAGGATTGTTTTTCTTCTCCTGTGGCTTATAAAAAGGTAGCTTCCAGTCTGAGCTTTACAAGGATTTTTCATTCATGGGTAAATCCTTCAACATGCTTTTAATACATGCTGTTAGGTCATAGACCTACTAGCAGCCCCTCCTCCTCCTAGTCCCCTTGTGGCTCTCTCTCTCTCTCTCTCTCTCTCTCTCTCTCTCTCTCTCTCTCTCTCTCTGGAATGCAGAGTTGGTAAGAAAGGAAGAAGCTGTGCTTGCAGTCTCTCCCTTCTGTAGCTACAGGATAAGTTTATGGTCCTACTACCTAGTCCTACCCCTATACCCTTGACTTATAGGCCAGCCTTCATGTGGCATGAAGTCTGCCAGGCCTCTACCCCCTGAAAATAAAAGTCAGAACTCCCTTTGTTTTTTTGGAACTGAAGGGTATGTTTGTCCCTTCAGGGCCCCTGTGGTATTTCTCCTAATGTAGCTCCTCTTGAAGAGAAGACTGTTTTCAAGGCCTCTTCGTGCTGCCTCTGGTCCTGATGCTTTGTCTCTTCTAATGTTCTCCCACTGGACCATGGGCTGTCAATGGTTGAGAGGCCCTCTTCATGGCTCATCATGTGTCAACTCCTTGCTACAAACTTTCTATTCCTTCTCTACTGCTTAACACTTACTTGTCAGGCCCTGTGCTAGGTAATGAAAATGTATATACATAAAAGGCATGGTCTCTGAAATAAGGAACTTACAACCTAGTAAAGAAAGCAAGCAATATATAACTTGGAATTCAAGGAAGAAGACACAGGGAATTTTAAATGGTCAGAAATAGAGGGACAGGTATTATGAGGCCAGGAATTTCAATCTGACAGACAGATAAGATGCTGAAGAAAATGAATGGGAAAGGAAACCAGGGAAGAAAAGACAGCTGTGAAGGGATTAGATCCCAGGTCAAAAAATTTTACCTTCACTTCATAGTGAGGAACAATTGTGTGTGAGATCAACTTGCAAAGTGGCTTATTTTTAAATAATTCAGTATCTATTTAAATAGTGACCCTCATCTTAGCAAGTATCATTTGACTTTACATTTTCAGGTACTGTCAGGAGACAAAGATGAACAGCACACTTTCTCCCATAAGCCATTTCCTATGAGTTGAAGTGTGTACTTTGCTCTGTGGCCATACTCTGCAAAGGCACTGGTGACCAAGGTTTGGGGCTAGTTCCTGCATGGTCTCTCCCACTGTGCAAACATGGCCTGTGTTCAGTAATTTACACATCATTATTCAAGTTTTAGACATTAGTTTTTGACCATTAGCCTTGATAGACACACCCATAAGAGGATGGAAATGTTATGGTGCCTAACTAATTGTGGGTTATTTTTTCCTCCTATATATTTTCATCCTAAACACTTTAGAATTCCTTCTGCCATTCTACTACAAGGTTTCTCTTGAATTATAAATTATCTTATCCATACATATGCATGCATTTATGAATATGTTGTTGCATTCCAAATTAATGAAACGTTCAATAAAATGATATTAGGAAGAAGCTCATGAACTACGAAACAAGATTTAGTCAGTTATTGATACATACCCAAAATGAAACATGTTTATTGAATAACTGCTACATACTGAAGGGACCTGTGGGCCAGTCAGGTATGGTCTCTCTCTGTGGGTTCTCCTAATGAAGGTGGTTTAAAGCAAGACACAGGCAGATCTTGTAAGGAGGAATCACACACCCTACTGTTCAGCAGTAGTATGCAATTTGAGAATAACTGGGCTAATATTTTAAGTTCATCAAAGAAAAAATAACTTTAAACCTAAAATTTTATATCCATCCAAATGGTCATTAGCATGAAAAGAAATAGTGAAAGTATTTTTAAATATTCAAGACCTCAGAGAGTCCAGCACAGAGGCCAACACTTCGCACAGTTGATGGAGCTGTATATACGGGTGTCTTTACATACCTGGTGTAAGGGTTATTGGTGTCTTAAGCAAAACAAGAAGAGAAAATATGTTCATAATAATCCAGAATTAAAAGTTCAGATAATATTACTATTATCTCAACATTAGAAGCACCAGGAATGAAATAAAAACATCGACTGTTGAAAAGATAAAAAAGGAGATTACATAGATATTGAAGTTTAAAGTACTGAAAGGTTTAAAGGAGATAAGTTGTGGAACAATTGAGATAATAAACTCAGATGGTAGAAACATGTCAACATTTAGAAATAAGTATAAATAGATTGATCTCAATGCCCATTTAAAGATACATTATTAAATTGATTTTTTTAAAAAAAAATATAGGTACTTATAAGAAACACATTTATTTGTTTTAATCTTTTACTAAAGTTGTTCTTTGACCATTCCATACATGTGTGTAGGCAGTGCATTCTGATTTCCTGAACTTAAGATTTCAGGGGGAAAAAAACCCTAACAGAGTAAACCAAGATAAAATAATTGGAAAAGGTGAGATTAAGATTGGAAATGAGCCAAGGATGTAAACGCAAAACAGAGACCTGCAAGGACAGTCTTAAAAGATAAGCAAAACAGATAAACTACTAAGAAATGTTATAGTGGGAAATTACCAATACGGAGTCAGGTAGAAATATAAGGGTATTTAACAGGGAAAAGCCTTCCTTACAGAGCAACCTAGCCAGCCAGTGTGGCAGCAGTCTGTCCAGCAAGTACCAAAGTGAAAGCGCAAGAGAAACACAGTCCCCTGAAAGCCTCACTCTACATTACCCTGACCACGACAAGGCAAGCATGGTCAAGCACACCTGTAGCCAGCCCCTAAGTAGGCATGGCTACAGCTTCCCCTACAATTTCCCTTTTAGTCTAAAAGAGGATTAAAACTTAACAGTGTAAAGTATCCAAAATTAACAATCATAAAGGTAAAATATAAGAAGATATGTCACATCCTAACTATCTATTTTAACTAAACCCTAAAGTCATCTGAGAGAGGTGTCCAAGCCTGAACACCTCCTTCCAATCCCAACCATAAATAATAGGAAGCTATCCCTAACTAGATATATATACCTTATCCTAAATGACAACAATGGGGAAAGGGGGCGTAGCATCCTCCAAGTTACTTCCTGCTGAAATGGGACAACGATAGTCATGTGGGGTCCTGTAGGAAGAAAATGTTAGTATAGTGAAAGTCTTGAATGAATTGTATCCAGTCCATGTTAGATGGGATTCACTTGATTGAAGATCTCACTTAAAATCCTCAACTTGATTGAAGTCAGTACCCGAACCTCTGGCCGGAGTGTCAGTTGAAATGGAGCAAGTTGGATCCAGTGCAGTCGAGGAGGTGTGGCCCATTTTCTTTCCAGGGTGTCCAGGGATTGCTGTCAGGTCTTCATTGGCTGTGTGGGATTCAAACATAAACAGTTAGCAGGGAAATGTTTGCTTGTGTATGTACACGTGCTGGGGAATGCAACCATGAGAGCATAACAATTATGAGAGGGTGTCGACCTTGAGAGAAAGATCCAAGAAAATACAAAGACAGTCCCCAAATTCTTCTTTTATTCTGTATTACATCAATTGGCTTCTTGCTACAATACAGATACACTAAAGTTTAGTTAAATGACGTGCTTGGATTTTAGAGGAGGAAAGCCAAATCCACCTCTAAATCCAGCATTGGTTTAATTGAATAGGGACTAGGAAATAAAGAGAAATAGAGTTCTCTGAGAGACAGCTGTAAAGTTTACCATATGGCACATTCCTTTTGTTTGAAGGTTATAGCTACCTTCTCTTCTTAAGTATCTACCCATGTAGTGTCCTTTGCCTTCTGGAGATGAGTTTTCCTGTGAAGATAAAAGCAAAACACTTCCCTTTCCTTTGGGAGGTTTCTATTTAGTTTATAAGATATACCTTAGTAGAATACCTGTCATTTGTCCTCATCAAGAGGTTTTTCCTTTTCCACTCAAATCTTGATCAACTTTGATGGTATCCAAAGTTTTTCTTCTCCTGTAGAAACCAATGAAAAACCCCTACCCCAATGTAACACATGTCCTGGTTTCCATACAGAGGTTATTACATCTTTGAAGTATACCGGCTGATTGAGTTCAGCAGTTTTTTCTGTAGTCCAGTGTCTTTCTGCAGCTGTTTGTCCTTTTTCATTGGCATTAAGAAAGTTTAGTGTTAATAAAGCATTATGCAACCTATGTTTGGGGGGTTTAGTCTTCCAAGCTTGTTTGTTGAGCATCTCCTTAAGTGTTCTTTTAGATCTCTCAACCACTGCTTGTCCTGTAGGATTGTGTGGTATACCGGTAACATGCTTTATGTTATAATATTTGAAAAATTGTTCCAATTTTGTAGAGAGATATGCTGGAGCACTGTCAGTTTTTATTTGTGCAGGTATACCCATAATTGCCATCACCTCTAGCAGGTGTGTAATTACACAATCAGCTTTTTCAGAGTTAAGAGCAGTTGCCCATTGGAACCCTGAGAATGTGTCTATAGTATGATGCACATATTTCAAATTTCCAAAGTCTGCAAAGTGAAAGACATCCATCTGCCAAACCGCATTTCTCCAAATGCCCTTAGGATTACAACCTGCTGTCAATGGAGTTTGGTTATAAAAGGAACTAGTAGGACAGTTTCTCACTATCTCCTTGGCTTGTTGCCAAGTGATGGAGAAGTCTGTTCTCAAACCTTTGCTATTTACATGATGTTTCTTATGAAATTCTGGGGCTTCTAGCACACTTCCAATTAATAAACGATCAATCTCATCATTGCCTTGTGCTAGTGGGCTTGGCAGACCTGTATGGGATCTGATTTGTGTAATGTATATAGGATTACTTCTGTTTCTGATTGTTTCCTGTAATTGTAAAAACAATGAGGTTAATTCTGTATTATCAGGAACAAATTCTGCAGTCTCAATGTGTAACACAACTCTCTCTGCATATTGAGAATCAGTAACTATATTAAGAGGTTCTGTAAAATCCCATGAGAATTGCATATAATTCTGCCTTCTGTACAGATGTATATGGACTTTGAACTACACCTGCTTTATAACCTGCCTTACCTGATTTGTTGGCATCAGTTTAGAAGGTAAGAACTCCAGAAATGGGAGTTTGTCTTACAATATGTGGAAGAATCCAGACTGTTTTTTTTATGAATTTAATTCTGTCAGTTTTGGGATAGTTGTTGCTAATTGTCCCCAAAAAGTCAGTAAGAGCTATTTGCCAATATTCATTATCCTTCCATAAGGAGGAAATTTCTTCATTAGTTAAAGGTACTATAATTTCTGCTGGATCTTTTCCAGTCAGTTGACGAAGTCTTAATTTTCCATTTAAAATCAAATCAGAAATCTTTTCTATATATGTCTTTAACTTTTTATTCTGTTTATGTGGCAGAAATATCCATTCCAATATAGTGTCTCCCCTTTGCATCAGTATTCCAGAAGGGTATTCTCTGGATGGCAAGATAACCAGAATACAGTCTAAATCAAGGTTTATCTGATCTACATGTTCATCCAATATTCTGTTTTCTACCCATTGTAACTCTTTTTCTGCCTCAGCAGATAATATTCTCTGACTGTTTAGGTTCTTATCACCTTTAAGGGCCATTTTTAAATGATTTAAGTCATGTCCTTCTACACCAATAATCGTCTGTAACTGAGAAATTTCCCCTAATAATTTCTGAAGAGAATTAAGAGTTTGATAACGATCTCTTCTAATTTGTACCTTTTGAGGTCTGATTCTTTGTAAGTCTATCTTGTAACCTAAATAGTTAATAGAATCTCCTTTTTGTATCTTTTCTGGGGCAATTTGTAAACCCCAATGAGGCAGAACTTCCTTCACCATTTCAAACATACGTTCCAAAGTTTCCTTATTAGAATCTGATAAAAGAATATCATCCATGTAATGATGAACAAGAGATTGTGAAAATTTCTTACAAATTATTTCCAAAGCTTGCTGTACAAAGTGTTGACACAAAGTAGGACTATTTAGCATTCCTTGTGGCAAAACTCTCCACTGATATCTCCTAACTGGCTGTGAATTATTAAGAGTTGGTACAGTAAATGCAAATTTTTCTCTATCATTTTCCTGTAACAGTATAGTGAAAAAGTAGTCTTTTAGATCAATGACTATGATAGGCCATCCTTTAGGTATTAAGGAAGGTAATGGCATTCCAGGTTGCAGAGAGCCCATTGGTTGAATTACCTTATTTATGGCTCTCAGGTCTGTCAGCATTCTCCACTTACCTGACTTCTTTTTTATAACAAATACAGGAGAATTCCAAGGACTGGTAGATTCCTCTATATGTCCAGCATCTAGCTGTTCCTGTACTAACTTTTCTAAATCATTTAGCTTCTCAGAGGTCACAGGCCATTGTCTTACCCAAACTGGTTCATCTGTAAGCCACTTCAATGGCAGGGCCTCTGAAGGTCCATTATTTGTACCTAGTTTCTGTACAGCATGGATGGTTGGTAAACATTTTCCATAGCATCTTACCAGATCTTTCCTACTATCTAAAGATTGTACATAATTTGTATCCGACACTGGAGGAATATTAATCTGAGTATTCCATTGCTGTAAGAGATCACGACCCCAGAGATTTATAGCTATATCTGCCATGTATGGTTTCAGTATCCCTTTCTGTCCTTCCAGTCCAATGCAGACCACTGGGTTAACACTCTGCCGAACTCTAGATAGAGTTCCAATTCCTAAAACTTGTACATTTGCCTCTCTAAGAGGTCATTTCTGAGGCCAAGATTTTTGGGTAATAATAGTTACATCCGCCCCAGTGTCTACTAAGCCAGAAATAACTTTATTATTAATTTTCACTTTCAACTGAGGCCTTTTATCATTAATAGAAGCTTGCCAAAATATGTGTTTCTCATTTTGTCCATTCACACTTGATTCTTCATCACTATTCAAACTACCATCTAGAGCAGTATCATTTTTCACAATAGGCAAAGAACTATCTGTTGGTCCTGTGAGAGATTGTCTCCCACTGCTACTGTGAATGATCCAACATTTTTCGAAGTGGGGGGACTTCTTGAGGCCCCCCTTGGGGTTTCCCGACCTTAACAGGTTTCCTTGTATGTCCCTGGGTTGATCTACATTCATTGGTCCAGTGTCTGCCCTTACCACATCTTCTACACAATCCAGAAGGCAGTGGCCTTCCATATGAGGCATTGTTAGAATTCGTTTGTCTATAATTTCTCTTAGTATGTCCTATTTTACCACAGTTGAAACATATAGGTTCCTGGTGCATTCCTTGGCTCTTCCTACCCAAGGTTCTGGTTCATAGTAGTAGTAACCTCTAGCCTCTTGGTACCTATGTTGACTTCTGTAAGGTGCTTCTCCTTGCCAAGCCCTTGCATCCTCACCTCTAGAACTTTTAATTTCCTGTTGCCATTTTAAACCTTTGGAGATGGCTTCTCCTACCCAAGCTCCAGTATCTTGCACATTATAGTAAATGTTGGCTGCATACAAACCCATTCTTCTAGCGGAGCTGATCTGATCTTTAAAGGCAAAAGTATTCTTCTGCATATTGGGTTTGCATTCTCATAAGCTATTGTATATATAATTGATTGTCTTGTTTCTAGATCTGTTACCTGTAATTCTACTGCCCTAGTTAACCTTTGTAAGAAGTCCTGGAACTGTTCTGTAAGTCCCTGTTCTATTCTGGTATAAGCTTCTAGGGGTTCTCCCAGCTCACGAACCTTATCCCAGGCATTTAATGCTGCTTTCCTGCATAGAGACAATATATCGTCATCATATTCAGCCTGATCCTGTGGGTCAGCATAAATACCCAGACCAAGAAGCTTATCTAGAGGGGCTTCAAAACCTTCCTTTATGCCCTGATGCTCAAGGAGCTTTGCCTCTTCCCTTACTAATGCCTTCCATTGGATTTGGCATGAATTCTCAAGTACAGCTGCTGCCACCAATCGTTCCCAATCTGTGGGTGTCACCCTGTTAAAGGTTGCCCATGAATGTAATAGCTGTTTTACGTATGGGCTATGGAGACCATATGAGACAACTGATTCTTTAATATTCTTAAGATCCTTCAGCTGTATAGGTTGCCATTCATAAGCCATCCATCCATGAGGGTGTTTCTTAGGAGCTGGCTTTTCTACCATGGTAGCTGGGTACGAGTAACAACCTTAGAAGAATAGTCACGATACCTGGGTGGAGTAGGTGCCTGGGATTGGAGTGATTCTGCTTCTGATGCATCCCAATGATCTTTAAGCCTAGTAATGATATCCTTTTGAAAAGTTTCAATCTCCTTAGTCATAAAAGATTCCAAGCATGTTAGTGAATCTGTAAATTGCTCTAACTGCTCATCTACATGTTTTTCTAGGTCTTTAATATAATCATCCTTAGTCAGCATCTGGATGGCATGGAAACTGCCTTCTAGGTATTGGAGTCTAGATTCCATGTCATGATTTGCTGATTTTGAGTCCTCAGCAATCGACCGTATGGACCTATGTAATCTGTCAGCGTGTACTGTAAATTATCTTCCAAACATTCAAATCTAGACTCAAATTTCTGATCTGCTACCTTGGATGCTTCAATAATTGATTGAATGGCATTGTCCAATTCTTCAACCCTATGGGTAACATTGCCTATCTGAGTTTCTAGCTGGCTACAGATATTCTTTAGCTCATCATGGTCTTCTGACAGCCTAGCCTCTGAGGCCTCAGACATGGAGGATCTCTCTGTGTTTATCTTATTCATAAATATGCTGCATCTCATCAAACAGCTCTGTCTTTAGCGTATTGGACACAGAGCCAAGCTTATCATCCAATTTCTGTTCCACTTGCTGCACAATTGTCATCTGACCTAATCTGTTCTCCAAAACCTCATTGCGTAAAGCTGTTATTTCCTGCAAGCAGGTGGTGAGGTTATCTCTGTCCCTGTTTCTGAGACCTCTGGCTAGTAATATTATTTGTACCAGCAAGATAACTGCCATTATGGTATATAGGCCGGTAATTGGCAGATTAGCATCCTCCTCAAACATTGAATTCACATAATAAGAAAAAATATTACCAATTTTAGCAAATGATAAATATTCTGCCATAATTTTACCTGATTTCTACTCCAGATGCAGTAACTATCTTTGACCAGTGGGTGGCAAAGGTGTTCAGTTAGTCTGCAGCGTTTGGCAGTGGTGGGTGGCACCTGTGGAGAGAGGTCACAAAAGCAGCTGCGCTTATCTTAGAGAGTATATGGCCTTGTGGCCGCAACCACTGAATGCGGAACAGCTTTAAGGCCACTGCAGGGACCCTGCTGAAAGCCGAGACCTACTCCAACTCCCAACTTGGTTCAAGAGCTGGAAGCCTCAGGGTGCGGGTAGACAGCAGTCCAAGCTGGTCCTGAGCGCACAGTGGTAAAACCGTAGGAGGTCTGTGTGAGTCTCCAAGCTGGAAGCAGCTCAGCGGCAGCAGGTCGGCTAGGAGCTGGGAACACCTGTGAAGAGAGGGACCTTTCCCTGCCAAGGCCGCAGGCCTGGTGAGACCCACAGCCTGTCCCAAATGGGGTGTAAGTTTCCAATATCCCACTCCTGACAACCAGATATAGTGGGAAATTACCAATATGGAGTCAGGTAGAAATATAAGGGTATTTAATAGGGAAAAGCCTTACTTACAGAGCAACCTAGCCAGCCAGTGTGGCAGCAGTCTGTCCAGCAAGTACCAAAGTAAAAGCGAAAGAGAAACAGTCCCCGGAAAGCCTTACTCTATGTCACCCTGACCACACCCTCGAAAGCATGGTCAGGCACACCTGAAGCCAGCCCCTAAGTAGGCGTGGCTACAGCTTCCCCTACAAAATGTATTTACTTATTTATGTGTATAAGTGTTTTTCCTGCATACATTGTCTGTGTGCCATGTGTATATATCCACATGATGGCTCAAAACCTTTTGTAACCGTGGTTGTACAAATTATGATACACAGGACTGGGATGAAATAGGTTCATTTTATTGGGGAGAAATCACTTACATGAGAAACCGATAACTCAGGATCAGCACTCCGAGGATCCAAGCTTAGCTGCACGCTGTGACCCGACCAGAACCCAGAGAGAGTGAGCAAGCCTGTCCCTCACTCCAGACCAATTCCCACACACTCACGTATGCAACTGTGACCATGCCCATTTGGACGTGGTCAGCACCACAGGTGTGTCTGATAGATCTCTCACTATATGTAACTCTAGTTCCAGGGGTATCTGATACCCCCTTCTGGCTTCCTGGAGCATTAGATGCATGTGGTACACATACTAAACAGGCAAGCAGTTACATACATAAAATAAAAGAAATAAATCTTTAATGAAAAGTATTTTCTTATAGATTTGTAGTTCTTTATGAACATAAACACACACATGAGTTTCTATATAATTTCCCCCATTTCTATTATGTATCTTTTCCACTTTTTAGTGCTGTCTTTTGGTAAAAAGTCCATGTATCAATTTTTTTTCTTGTATACTTAATAGTCTTTGTGTCCTGCTCCAAGATCATGAATACAATCTTCTGTTTCCTCCAAAAGCTTTTCGGTTTTTAGTCTCACATTTAGATCTTTGCAACATCATGACATCCTTTTCACATGTGTTGTAATACAGGAATCAAGGCTCATGATTTCCCCATGACAGGATATCCAATGGTCTTGGCAATGTCATTTTGAAAAAAAATCCAAGGTCTGATGCTCATTTTATCAAGTTAAAACAGCTAAAGAAACATTCCATTTTGAATAAACATAGGTATCATTAAAATATAAGCAAGACATCAAGGAAATGGCCGTCCCCTCAGGATGACAGGGTGGAGGAAAACCAAGTAGATGGATGCAATTTAGTATCCATTTTCTATTTGTATAGTCCCACCCCAGAAATGATTACATTATAAATGAGTGAATAAATGAAAGCAAATCTTTGGCTGGATTAACGATGAAAATACATTTTGAGCAATGAGGATATAAAAGCAGTTCCAGTGTACGCAAAGCCCAGGGAAAGAAATTTAGAGCCATATAATAAAATAAATCACAAAAAAATGATTTTGAATGCTCTACCTTCTAAGAATTTAATTAGGTATTTCTTCATTTTTTTGTTGGAAGCAAAGACATAAAGCATATCATTTCTAAGAGATTTTCCACCAAGTCATTAGGTTCATTTGCTTCCTGCACACCAACACAGAAATTTTGAATTGTCCTTGGTACTACTACAGATATATATTATTACTTTATATATGTAGGTATATATAAAGTAATATTGACGATAGTGAGAACTATGCCTTCTTTTTCTTGTGAAGTGGAAGAAGCTGACTTAAGGGGAAAACCTCGGAGAGGATTATTACAAATCCTTGCTCAAGCAGATGGAGGGTCCTGAAACTGATTCTTCAAGCCATCTCTGCCCATATGTCCCTTGGAAAGCCTCCTGTACAGGCAGGTGTGTTCACACCCCACTTTGAAGAGTGTTGGATTGAAGTATATTGAGTTTGAAGGCTCAGCTTTACCTCTAACTAGAAACTCTTGGCTGGCAGTTGGAGGTGCACCTCTGTAGTATGGCAATTTCCCAGGCTCCCACCTCCTGAATGCTAGGTGTACCAACACTGGCCTCATCCATTCATTTGCTGTTACACTTGTGAGAAATCAATGGGCCAACTGTTTTCAACACTGCTGCTCACCTTAGTGGCCACTGTTACCATCCAGGCCATCAGGGTGATTGATGATGCTTCATTGCTTGTGTGACTCTCTACAGTTACACACGTTTTCCCTGCTGCTTACATTGCTAATTGGTTCTATGAAATCCATGGGATTGCCCATGGTAAATGGTGAACAAAGCAGGAAAATTAATGTTCTCTCACATTACACAAATAGGTTCATAGTCTGTAGACTGCTCTTTTCCACTTCATATATTGGGAAGATTCAAAAAAGTACAGTGTTGTGTCTAAAACTACTACAGATGTTCTATTACTTTGTAAATATCTCCTGTACATAAGAAATATATAAATAGTTTCAGCTCTTTACTATTAAAATCAGTGACTTAACAAATGTTCCCATAAATATAGTTTTGTGCATTAGAATAAATTCTGAATGATAAAATCGCTGGTCAGAGAGACTACATATTACACATTTTGATAGGTTATCAATAATTTACCTGTTATAGGAAGGAAGTAAATATGACTTCTTGGGTCTGGAGGGATGACTCAACAGTGCTCAAACTGCACCCACATTGGGCAACTCACAACCACCAATAATGTTAGCTCCTGGAACGCCAGTACCCTTTTCTAGACTCTGCTGGACTCTGGAAACCTGTACACACACACACACACACACACACACACACACACACACACACACACACACACACTAAAAATAAATCTTTAAAGAAAACAATAGAAATTGACTACACCCTTCTGAATGCAGGTTATCACATTTTAATTTATTCACATTATTATGTAAAATTAGGCATCTCGGCTTTTGGGTTGAGCTTTATTAATTTTGTAAAGTTGGATATCCTTTTATATTCTTTTAATAAAGTGTTCCATTTTTGTTGAAAATTTATTTCCAGGAACATTACCAAAGGGCACGTCCTAGCTGTTCTCAAAAGTAGAAACTGATGATAAGCTATAGGGTCCAGCGTGTTCTCTAGCTTTGCCAGTTTTATTTCCTAGCATTTTACTCCAGCCCCCATGTCTCGTTCATGAAAAATACTTATTAAACATGTATTATTTGCAGAATAATGACAGGCACTCTTTGAAAGTCAGACTTCATTAGATGAGGAAATACCACTAAATCTCCATTTGTGGGGCTATCCACTAAGGCAAAGAATCAAAGTCTTAGCACTTGGCCATTGCTTCTCCGTGAGTACAATTTTTTTGTACTGCCTAATTTTTCCATACGAAAACATATTAGCCTCAACTACCTGTTGGCTATGCAGTGGAAATGCTGTAATCAAAAAGGTCTCTTCTTGGGGCAGCCTCCCTCTGAAGTGAAGAGTTCAGTGTCTGACTTGAATGCAGCCAACAAAGGGAGTTTCTGAGGCTAGCACCCTAGTGCTGAGGTAATCTAGTCCCTGCTGGCATCTCTAGTCCGGTTTTGTTTGTTTCTTTAGTTGGTTAGTTCATTTATAATTTGTTAGGTTTATAGCTATAGGCCATTACTTACTGGTTATTCCAAGTATCTGATGCAATTTCTCCTTCAACTGCTAACAAGCAGGAAGTGGGTAGCCTGTGAATGGGTTTTAGACACAGAATGCATGGACTCCTCTCCCCAATGTCCAGAGTCCAAGCTTGCTAGCATGAGTGAGTGCAGGAGGCAAAGAGTTAACTTTCTAAGTGGTGTGTGTTGTGATGATGATTCTAGTTAAATCCCTCTCCCTTCCTCACAATCACTTTGGATTGAGAAATAGGGCAATTTCTTTGAGTACAAAAGCACTCTCACCACATAGTGTTAGCCACTTAGCTCTTGGGCAGGCATATAGGTGATCCTGGACACTTGAAATCTTTCTAGAAATATGGATTTAAGATAACATAGGCAATCCTTACTCTACATGATAATGCAGGAATGTAAAATGGCAGCATAGGACAAAACTCCGCAAAAGATCTTAATAATTGGGAAAAATACTATACCCAAGCATCTTGGTTAAGACCCTAAATATAAAAACTCTGCTCGTTGCAGACATATGTAAAGGTGAAATAAATTCAGGTAATGTTCATGTGGTTGGTACTACATTATAGAATGTTAGAAATATGAAGACAGTGAGGTTGGTGATGGTGTTGCAGTCAGTAAACATTCACCAAGATCGGTTTCTGTAGTCCTGCTTTCTTGGCTGTAGTGACATTATGTAGTGAGGGCTAGTGTTGTATCTAACACTTGCCCACTGTTTGCTTCATTTTGATCTGCTTCTAGCATTGTATTTTCCTGCTTTCTCTGTCATGAGACACCTCTGAGAATTCTCTGCAGGCAGCCTTCCTCAGCAGCATTTCTATCGTTTCTGACACAACCCCTTTCACTTGTCAAATGTGCCACTACTGATACCTTTGGCTGTGTGCAAATGAGGGAGTGTCAGGGTCCCCGGCACAAACTATTTCTTCTGTTATTTCACCTCTGTTTGATTCAAATTTTACTCCCAGTATCAACATTTTCTTTTTTTGCTGCACTTTTATATTTGTTGACTAATTCTGTGGAGACAAGGAGTCACATGGATGAACTGACCAGCAGATAACTAGTATCCAGGAACCAATACACTTTGAAAGAAGTGACCCAGTTGGTTATTGGTCATGATGGACACCTGTTTGGTGTGGGGTGCAAAGCCAGCAGTGAGGTTTGCAATTTATAGAGTGATATTAACATACCCTGGTGTGTGAAGTTTGAGCTGTGCTCTTGAGGAACTGATGCTGTTAGTTAAATCATGATAACTAAATATATGTTTATCAGGACTTTGCAAAGCAAAGATTGGTGTAATAAACTGCTGTCATATTGTGCAGATTGCATATGAATTCCACCATGATTATCTTTTGTTTGGGCATGGTTATGTGTAGACAGGCTCATCTTGCTAAGACTGTTTAGAGGTGACTTGTTCTCCCTATCAGGATAGACTGCATGTCCTGTGATAAAGAATGACTTCTAAGTTCCACTGATTGGTGTCTCCCATTGCACATCGCCAGGCAGGAGTGAGAGTTGATTTGCTATTAGTCAGCACTCTGACTAAGAGAGGCTCCAGACCTTTGTGGGCACCTAGTAGGAACTGTGGACACGATGCAATATGTAGTATCTCCCAAAATGTGTCACTTAAAAGTGATAATTTTATTCTGACAAAGTCATAAATCCTGCTCAAAGAGAGTAGAGAAGTGAAATCCACAGTATCCAAAGAGTTAACCTGGGGACATTTGTTTGGACAGGACTGAGTTTACAGACAGTTATGTCAGATTATACCTTTGCTAACTGAGCCCAAGATGTGTATATCCAAAGTCTAGGAGCCTGGGTACTGAGAAATATGACAGGAGTCAGGATGAAGCTAAGAAGTTGCAAGCCTTGGAGATCAGAACTCAATCCAATGAGAGCTCTGAGACAAGCAAGCATTTTAGAATGGCTCTAGTCTCCCATGGCTGCTGTCTTAGCCCTGTGTGTGCTCCCAGTTCTGGGACACCCAATAGAGATGACTTTTAAATTCAGTCTTGAGGGCAGTGTAGGCCATGGTTGTCAGAAAGGGATGATAAATTAAGGGGGAGAGGAGACATGAGCACAGCCAGTGTAGGGTACTTAGATGCTAGGAAAAGGTAAGGGTCTGACCTTCTAGGGGGGCAGAATAGGAGAGCTTGGGACTCAGTCTCCTAATGATCTCTTGTTATTACCATTCTGTTCTTGATGCTGATCTATTTTTAACCATGACTATATTAAACTCAATAAATCCTCCACAGTATATTCAGATGGCTGCCCTTAATGTGCCCTGTCTCATAGTTTTCGGTGTCATTACTGCATAACACTTAAAATCTACCTACTTACAAAGACTACTTAGAATCGCTACATACATGTGTTCTCATTTTAACCTAAAGGTGATCCAAACATCCTGTCCAAATGTTCTCTAACAATCCCAATTAGAATAAGAAAATATTTAAGTCAAGCAGGAGCTATTTGAACTTACATCTATATGTCTTGGCACATTAGATGGGATATTTGGAAAACAGATTTAGTGTGTAATGGCCAATTTTGGTTTGATACAGTCATAGCTGGGATAGGAACAGCAAACTGAGTCAGTTATAGCCTAATGGCTACATTATATAGAAATATTGCAGGCAAGAGCTTTCAAATAGCTGATCTATATTCTTGGACATACTGTTTACCTAATAACTGAGTGTGGATGCTTTTTCCTAGACATTTGGTGTTCTGTCTTTAGCATTGTACCCACTAGCTTTTGGGTAGTGCTTTACCAGTTTCCTAAGAACAGTGCTAAAGGGGTCTTGGCTGACATAGAATTGCCATGTTGTGTCCTTGGCACAAGCAGGCTATGTTTACTGCTTCATTATTGAGAGTGGCTTCCTCTAACCTTGTTCATGCTGTAAGTGATACCATATGGTGGTTATCCACTGTTGGACAGGGAGTGTGCTCCAACAAACACCAAAAGTTTTGCTACTTACTCAGCTTTGTAATTTTTTTCCATGTGACTATTGCTGATTTGGGGAGAATATATTAGTAAGAGGTTTAAGAATCTTTCAATTATCTGAACTGTCTATAACATGAACATTTGTTTTTAAAATTAGGGCAATACACTTTCTTCAGCAAGACCAACCAATGTATTAGAAATGATGAAGGAATGGAAAAATAACCCAGAAAGTGATGAGGACACTAAGACAGATGAGAAGACTAAGCAGCCCATGAAAGAAAATTCGAAAAGTAACCAGATCAGGGGAAATGTCCTTAATGTCAACAATCCATCTGCAAAGACAGCAAAACAGGTAGGAGGAACCATTGTGGCAAGCTCCACTGCTCAGCACTTTCCTCACTGGGGACCTTTTGTGCAGCTCCATCATTTCACTGCTGGTAACAAAGGCCTGCATCATGCAGCAGGTGAGGTTCTTCTGCCTTCTAAGCCATGCGATTTAGCAGCAGGGCCTCATATTTAGGATCTGTGGTTATTTGGATTAAGGCTGTTGACTTTTCTCTGTGAGAGAATGCATGCAGATTGAGCTTCCCTAATCTGCACATCCAGCAATTTCAGATGAAGGACACTCAAACTGTAGTAAGTGCTGTAGGCTCTGTTGTAACTACTCAGCTCTCATGGGCCAGCATGGACACTGCCACAGTCAGCAATGAGCGAACATGACTTTGTTCCAGCTAAGCCTTTTCTGATGAAACAGATGGTAGGCCAGATTTGACCCATGGCTCCAAATTAATAAGTTTTGTATGCTACCCAGCTATAGAATTTAGAATTGGTTTATATATTATATGCAAAAAGGTACTCATTATATTATAGAGTTATTTGTGTATTGTTTCATAAAAACCCAAACTACATAGGTGTTACCTGTGGTATAGTTTTATTACCATTTTGATTCTAGATTGTATTCTATTAATTGGATAGCAGATGGTTTGCCCAGGCAACCCCTTTCTTTATATATATATATATTCTGTTTGGGTTCCCTCTCCTCTGTCTCAGTCCTAGCCCATTTTAAACTCTGCATCCTGTGCTCAGGAGAGTCAAGACTTCTTCATTTGTTGTTGCTTTCCAGTCAGTCCCCCGTAGCCAACAGATAGGCAAAGCACAAGGGGGACTGTCCAGTTGAGCCCTGCTCCATGCCCAGGAATGCACAGTACTACTGGCCCCACTCACAGCCAAGATTCCTTCCAGAACCTTGCAGAAGGGTCCTGGGAGAGCAACCTCCTGGCTGGGAAGTTCTGTGTCTACTGGATAGTAAATGTCTGGATAAGAAGCTTAACACAGTGACTTAGGCTATGTGAAAGAAACTTTTACAATAATGTAAACATAAGCTTATTGAATTCCCTTCTTGTTTCATATGGCAATGACTCCTACATTGCTTAGCACGATGTGTATTTTATATTCTCTTTAAAAATTACATCAGAAAACTCATGTTTACATTTCCATGGTTGGACATAATTTGAAGGTTTTCTGTTGGCTGACAAGGCAGCATACACATACACATAGTTACACATGTGCACATCTGTATATACAGTATGTGTGTATGTTTGTGTAGTGCATATATACATGCATCTATATGTACACATATGCAAAGATACACACCGCACATGTTTTCTGTGGTTCTGGGTTATAGCTGTGTTTTCAGTGAATGTGACGTAAAATTCCCTTGTGGGTCACGTGCAGGCGATCTCCTTTCCCATTCCTCTGTCATGCTTTCTCCTCTATCCCAGACACCCTGCAAATCACGGCTAATGTGACCTGTTCTGGTCTTGGCTACTTCACCTAAGGAAGAAATGGATTATAATGGGAGTTTTGTCATCTATTTTTAGGACTTTAACTAGTCACAAACCTATAACATGGCATTTCATTTCAGCAAGAACAGCTGTTCTGCACTCAGGGCTCACAGCATTGGTGAACAAGGCCTGGCCATAGTAGCAGTCCCCTCCCAGGATTGATAGAAAGCTTGCTGGTTGCAGTGTTTCTGTAGCTGTTCCTGCAATGCAGGCAGCATTTTTCCTTCAGTGACTTCTAAGGAATTTTCCCTTGCTTAGGCTTATCTGTAATATCTTGGGAGGAATTTAACATTGGGGATTTTTTTTCTGAAGTCTGTTGCCCCCTAAAAGAGACAGATTTCTCATACATTTAATTAGCTTTTGCAAGTAAGTATACTGTTTTCCTAATTGTGTCAAAGTTTGTGCTAAAAATTACTTGTAGCCTTTCAAATTTTTATTAACAATAAATAGCAGAGTGTGGAAATCCTGAACTAAGTGGAGTGAGTGTAATGACATCACTGGAATTCCCAAAGCATGGGGTCAAGACTTCTGTGTTCCACAAAGCTACACACACACACACACACACACACACACACACACACACACACACACACCAAAACAAACAAACAAGCCCACCTCCACTGTCAGGCAAAGAAAAGTGGTCTTGTTAGGACCACATTGCCCTCTTCCTCTCTCGGGGCATACCACAGAGACCACTCCAGACCCTTCAGTGGGGTCGGACCAAAGCTGTTTAATTGATAACCAGGAACTGGTTTGCTGCACTTGGGATTTGAAATAGTTCTTTCTGTGGCTGCCAAGAGAGGGGCACTACCAGAGCTATGAATTACAGCTATTAACAGACTCTGGTTCTACCAAACTTGAGAGTTTAAACAGTATTTCCATGTCTTCAAAAGCCACCTTCAGATTCACCAAGGGAGTAAGAAGATGACCACAGTGGCCAGAAGTGCACTCTGTGCCCAGCTGGATTAGTGGCTGTTGCCCACCCAGCAGCTCAGCCTAACTACAGAGCATACCACTTGTCTTGCCAGAAAGCAGAATAAAGCCAGTGCAAAGGCAGCAGCCTAATCATCTAGAGATCTTGAAGGCAAGCTCTGCTGGCCAGTGACTTTTCCAGCCGGGGTGACCACCACCATAATATAAGCAGTGAAGACCTTTGTTTCCAAAGTGCTCAAAGATGGCAAGGTAGCTGCTTCTTCAAATATGAAGGCCCAGTGGTAGAACATGGGCTGACAAATAGTAGAGAGCCAGCACACATCTTTAATCCCAGCACTCAGGAGGAAGAGGCAGGTGAAATCTCAAGTTCAAGGCCAGTCTGGTCTACAGAGTGATTTCCAGGACAGCCAGAGCTACATAGAGAAACCCTGTCACATAAACAAAAACAAAACAACAAAGACAGTATATCATCACAACCTCCAAAAAAAAAAAAAAAACCCACAACAATGGACACAAAAGAAAGGGATAACTATGCCACATCAGAAAAGAGAATTTACAATGCCTCTTAAAAATTCACTGAACCCCAAGAATATATAGACAAAAAGTTAAATGAAATTTGAAAAGAGTGTATGAACAAAACAAATAGTTTTGCAAAAGTAAGCAAGAAAGAAAAGAAGGGAGAGCAGGGAATGAGGGAGAGAGGAAGAGAGGGAAAGAGAGAGAGAATCTAAACAATGGATTAATAATATGGGTCAAGTAAAAATGCAATAGAAGCTTTAGCAGCTCAAAATAAGGAAGAGTGAGATTGAAGACAGAACATTTGAAATTTGTCGATCCAATGTCAGAGAGAGAGAGAGAGAGAGAGAGAGAGAGAGAGAGAGAGAGAGAGAGAGAGAGAGAGAAAGAGAGAGAGGATTATGAAGAAAGGTTATAGGAATTGTGGGCTACCATCAAGAGATCTATTCTATGTGTAATAGGAATTAAAGAAAGTGAAGAGAGAGAAATAGAACCAAAAAAGCATATTTAAAGAAATATAGGACAAATGAGGACAAGTGTGATGGTTGCACATCTTTAATCTCAGCACTCAGGAAGCAGAGACAGCTGGATCTCTGTGAGTTCAAGGCCAGCCTGTTCTACATATAGGGTTTCAGGCCACCCATGTCTACATAGTGAGACTCTGTCTCAAAAATAAATAGATAAAATAATTTTTTAAGTAATGAGAGGAATTTTCCGTAATCTGAGGAAAAAGCCAACATTAAGTCAAAGGAAGTTTACATACCTGCACTCAAATAGAATGCAAAGGAGAGCTCCCCATGTCACACAAAGAGACACTACCAAACATCATGACAAAGAAAGACCTCCTAAGAGGATCAGCATAGGGAAGAAGTCATGTTGTACAATCTTAGAACCCTGCAGGCTGGGAGAGGCAGGGTGATAATGTCAAAATGCTGAAAGGGAAAACCACCAACCAAGAAATGAAGGACAGAGATGACTCTCCTAGACAAATGAAAGCTGAGGGGGTTCATTAACATCAGTTAAGTCATATCTTACAAATATGCCAAAGGTAAGTCTTCAAATTAAAAGGACACTAATGTATAACGTAAAAATACCTGAAGATACAAAACTCACAGGTCAAAGTAAAACTCAACACACACCTACACCTGAAAAACCCAACCAGCCAACCAGCCCTCCACACCACAATTGTAAGACAAACTACTTATATTCCAGATGGGAATGTTAGAGGACAAAGCACATATAGTTACCATAATTAATAGTATCAAAGAGAAATTGAGACATCAGAGATTGAAAATGTGGGGGCAACAGAGTTAAAATGTAGGGCATTTTTTTTTCTGATTGGCGTTAACGTTATTTGTTTAAAATAACCTATTGAAAATATAAGATGTTTTATGAGTTACTTTTCTTACTGCTGCAAGTAGATACCTGACAGAAACAATAGAAGTGAGTGAGTAAGAAGAGGCTTACTTTGGTTCCTGCTTCAGGGGATGCAGTCTTATCATGGAAGGAAAAGCATAGCAGCTGAGGTATTTTGCTGCTGACATTGGAACCTGGTCAGATCAGGCAGCCCATAGAAAATAGACAGAGCTGGACCAAAACCAGAGGAAATAAAACTCTCAAGGCCTCTCCTTTAGTAGCCTACTTTAACCACGGGGCCTACCTTCTTAAAGGAGTAACTTCTTAGAACAGCACCACCCAGGGACCAAGTAAATGTCCAAACAAATAAGTCTGACGAGAACATTTCAGACCCAAACTATAGAAGATGTGTGTAACATGATCAATAAAAGACCCAGAGACAGATATTGGGGTTCAAGCTGAAGAACAGAAAAGCAAAGCAGCTGGTCACTAGCTCTCACTCTACCTCAGACTGAAAGGTGATCCTATCTCCACCAAACCTCAGACTGAAGCCTCTCCTCAGTGTGTCTGGAGAATCCTGAGACTTCAATGTCTTCCTATTCTCAATGTGTCTGGAGAATGAATGTCTGATACTGACTACTGAAGACCCTGCTCCTATCTTTTATAGCCCTCTATTACTGGGATTGAAGGCATGTGATCCCAGGTGCTGAGATCATCTTTGTGTGAGCTGCTTCTCTTTAGGACTGGATCAATCTCGTGTAAATCTGGGTGGCCTTGGATTCACAGAGATCTGTCTACCTCTTAATCCTGAGTCCAAGGAATAAAGGTGTGTACTATCACCCCCTAGCTTCTGGCTGCTGGGACTAAAGGTGTGTGTCAATGAAATAATTATTCTTTTGTTTGTTTTGTTTTGTTTTGTTTTTCAGAGACAGGGTTTCACTGTGTATCTCTAGCTGTCCTGGAACTCACTCTGTAGACCAGGCTGGCCTCAAACTCATAGAGGTCCACCCGCCTCTGCCTCCTGAGTGCTGGGATTAAAGGCATGTGCCACCACTGCCTGTAGTGAGCTATCTTTCCCACCCACACCTGTAGCGCTGACCATGCCCATTTGCGCCTGATCACAGGTGTGGATGTTATAGGGTGGGTTTAGTTCTGGGGTCGGGACAGGTGGTGGGCTCTCTTGCTTCCAGTTGGGTCACAGAGGGCAGCCTGGATGAATCCTTGGAGCTGGAACTTGCAGCGATCACCCGCTTCTTGTGTAAGTGCATTCTCCTCAAATAAACTTCACTTAACCTGTACTGAGTCTAGTGAATCTTGATTCCCAGGCAATAACTGCCCTGGCAAAACAGTTATTCTTAAGAAAGCCAAAATAGTCATATCTCTAGCTAGAGTAAGAAAAAAGAAAACTTGAAATCAGAAATGAAAATGGAGACATTCCTACTGATGCCACAAAGAAAAAGATTCATTAGAGAATATCATGAACAGCTGTATACCAAAAAATTTAAAAAGCTACAAGAGATGGATAAATTCCCAGACTGTGCAAACTACCAAAATGAATAATTAAATATTCAGAAAGCCTGAAGACAAGAACAAAATCGAATCAGAAAAAAAAAAAGTCGTCGATAAAAGAGCAAAGCCCAGGATCCAATGTCTTTATTGTTGACTTATATGATATATTAAAGAGAAGTTAAAACCAGTTCTTCACAAAAATTCAACAAAGTGGAAGGTGAGGGAATCCTTCCAGACTTATTCTCCAAGGCCAACTTTTGTCTAATACCCAAAACAAATAGGGTACAATATAAACAGAAAGCCAAAGGCCAAATCCCTGATTTAAATAGCTGCAAAAATCAACTGAATAGTAGGAAACTAAATCACAGCACTTTATGAAGTTCTTTCACTATATCAAGGATTCATTTCGGTGATAAAAGGATTGTTCAATGCATACCATTCAGTAAATATGATGATTGGTATTAAGATAATCAGTCACATAACAAAATAATCATTTAATAGATGCAGAAAAATAGTCACTAAAAATTAACATAGTTTTGTAATGAAAAACCTCTTACCAAGTTAAATATAATAGAAGTGCATCCAACAATGAAGGCCAGGTGTGAAATATAGCAAACAAGGAAAATCAGACAATGTTCTAAGATCTGGAGCAAGAAAAGGGTGTCCTTCTGCTGAAATGGTACTGGGAGCCCTAGCCAGAGCACCAAGGGAAGAGAAGAAAGCAAAGGGCACCCAAAATAGAAGGGGCAAGTCAACGTGCCCAATTTGCAGGTAACACGATCTTGTTTATAGAAATGCTAGGGAAGCTCCAAGATGGGAATCAGAAACACACAGCCAATGCCACTTCTTTGCAGGAAAGAGAGTCACTACAGCAGAAGAGCAGCCACCCTTTGAATTGAGTGATGGGAAGGTGGTGAAGACCTGTAAACAGGCTTGAGAAAACTCCCAGACTTTTGAAAGTGAAACAGCAGAAAAGAGTGCCCCAGAACCAGCTGTATGACAGAAGGTGGTGATAGAGGTAAAAGAAAGGAAAAGAGAGAAACTCACAGAATACAATTAGCCAAGGCCTCTTAGCTATGCAGAAGTGAAGGCTAACAGGCTAGAGATGGCACAGTAGTTAAGTGCACTTGCTGCTCTTGAGGGGATCCAGGTTTTGTTTCTAGTACCCATATGGTGGCTCACAGCTGCCTGTAACTCTAGTTCTTGGCGATCTAACATATTCTTCTGGCTCTGCAGGTGCCTGGCACACACACAGTGCACATATAGGCATACAGGCAAAAGACACATGCACATAGAATAAACCTAAAAACAAAACAGAACAACAACAACAAAAACCAGAAATGCAGGCTAATCATTTAAGGGAGAGATTCAGTAATTTGCATACTGGCCCTGAGGACATCCTTCTTTTGAGACAGAAGTGTTAGGAAGCCATTTTAAGGTCCCATCTGAGCTTCCTGCTTGGGGATTCAAAGGTTTCTATATTTTCTCCATCTCCAGGAACTTGTAGTCAGGAACTGATCCAGTGAGTGATGGCCAAAGGTCTAGAATGGCTAAGGGAGAAATACTTGGAGCCAGAATCATTGAGAGCTCTTTGTAGTGGGAAGCTAGACAGAGACACAAAAGGGAACAAAGGTCCCTTGCCCTCCAGGGCCATTTATTTGGGAACTTAAGGAAGCTCGGGCAGACTCAGAATGAGTCATTGCAAGTAATCATATGTGATAACTAGGTTTCAGAACACCAGTCAGAAGGTTGAGGTTGCCATGTGGGATCCACCACTGTCCCCCAATTTTTAAAAAAGATTTATTTAATATGTAAACAACATTCTGCCTCCATGTACGCCTGCATGCCAGAAAAGGGCACCAGATCTCATTACAGATGGTTGTAAGTCACCATGTGGTTGCTGGGAATTGAACTCAGGACCTCCTGAAGAACAGCCAGTGCTCTTAACCTCTGACCCATCTCTCCAGCCCCACTGTCCTCCATTTAATGTGGATGGTTGCAACCCCTTACATACTCTTCACCCCTGAGCAGCCATAGGAATGTGTAGAGAAAATAAAACAAACGGGAACTAATGCTGGTGGAGGTCTCATTTTCTGCCCCAGCCAGGACAATTGAATGTGGATGATAGTTGTATGCCGCAAAACAAAGAACAAAAAGACAAATCAAACTCAGCCTATAGGTGCTGACCAAAGAGTATACAGCCTAAGATTCTAGAAAGGTCTGTTTAGCACAAACAGAATTTTCACATCTCTCATAACATATATTTGACCTCAGCACTAGAAAGAGAACCTGTGGATTTTTTTTTTATTTTTGTAATTATTAAAACTTCTGGACCATACCTGCTTACTTATAATATTTATATCTAACATTTTTATCTCATTTCCCCCTTTCACAATTTAATTTTAATATTCTTCCAGCCTTAAATTCTTTCCATTTCCCCCTTTTAAAAACTCCTTTAATTGGGTCATTCCCTCTTTTCTTCTTTTCCCTTTTTAAATTTTCTTTTTCTAGTTTTTCAAGTGAACAGTCTCTCTTCTTCCTCATCCTCCTTTTGTTTTTCCCTTACTATATTCTTCTTTCCCTCCCTGTCTTTACTCTTTATTGACTAGCATCTTTTTGGTTCATTCTGTGCTATCTTTGTCTCCTCCCATTTATTGTTTTTGATATTGTGGCGGGTAATGGTTCTTAAGTGTTGATTGCATTTTCATATTTGATTTGTTAATATATTATGACTGATACTACATAAGTAACATAAGAAGTTTGTGTACTTCTTTCTGAGTGGCACTGGTGATTGAGCATTTTAAGGGGAGTTTGTTGCTGAGCTCACCCCAGCCCAGCTGTGACAAACCCCCAGTCCAGGTATGGCTTAATTCCACCTGAACTGTGGCAAATACCCTAATTTAAAAATTCAAAAGATTAAAATTCCCAGATAATGACTTAACCCCAGTATGGAAATCTCAATGTAAAAATATAGGAAGTATGAAAAAGCAAGGCAACAAGATCCCCACTACCCCACAATATTAATTGCCTATAATATTGGAATCTAATATACTGACATGGATAAACTACTACACAAAGAATTTATAACATGAATTTAAAAATCAATAAACTCAAGGAAAATATGATGGGGTTAGGGAGATGCCTATGTGGATAGTTTAATTGGCAAAATGTTTGCAAAGCAATTGCCTTGTAAGAGCAAGAATTTGAATTCAATCCCCAGAACCCACATTAGGAAGGAAGGAAGGAAGGAAGGAAGGAAGGAAGGAAGGAAGGAAGGAAGGAAGGGAAGGAGGGAGGGAGGGAGGGAGGGAGAGAGGGAGGAAAGGAGGGATGGAGAGAGGGAAAAAGAAGGAAAGGAAGGAAGGAAGGAAGCAAGTAAGGAAGCAAGTCAGATATGGTATGTTTTGCTTGTGATCCAGGCATTAGGAAAGAGAGACAGATGGTTACCTGGGACTCACTGCTCAGCCAACCAACCAAGCTTACTTGGCAAGTTCTAGGCCAATGAGAGACCCCATATTTTAAAAAAGGAGGAATAGGAGGAGGAAGAGAAAGAAAAAGTGGGAAACGCCCAAGGAATAGTTCCCAAGGCTGTTCTTTGGACTCTAAGTGTATGTACACACAGAAATAATATGGATGAACAGATAAATGAAATAAGACAATTTAGTATATGAAAGAGCAATTCAATAAAGAGAGAATCTGGAAAAAAGTCAAGTAAAAATTTTGGAAATGAGATGTTGAATAAATCAAATAAAAGACTGAGTTAAAAGCCTCACCAATGACTAGATCTAGGGGGAAGATATCGAGGTTTGTAGGAAGATTTATGAATTAAAACATTCAGACAATATTACAATAAAAATAAATTATAAACAAAAATTGATAGAATCTTGTGGTATGATTAAAAGACAAGCTTAGGAATCTTGGAATAGACTCAGATGTAGAGATATAGAATAATAACATAGAAAATCTATTCAGTGAAATGATAGCATAAAAATTCCCAAGTTGGGGGCAACATATGTACATCCAGACACAGAAAGCATTAAGAACACCAAACAGACATGACCAGAAAAAGAACCTCCCCATGACATATTATACTTAGAATTCCAAGAGTACAAAGAGGTGAGACCTTCCAGGTTTCTTATAAAGGCAAACATGTTAGAGTAACAACAAATATCTGAGAAGAAACTAAAGGTCAGGAAGGTATAGCATAATGTATTTCAAACTCTACAAATTAACAAATTAACTCAGCCTACTTTATGATATCTGGCAAAATTATCCTTCGGGATGCAAAGAGAAACAAAGACCTTCTAGGCATAAATTAAAGTTACTCATGATCACTGACTCAGAATTGCAGACCATACTTACAGAATTTTACATACAGAAGAGGAAGATACATATGAGAGCATGGGCAGGAATAAATTCAAATAGAATAATATATAATCAAATTAGAAGAATTAGGAAAGAATCAAACATTATGAGAGCAACAAAAATGTCAAGAAATGATAAATACTTTCTAATAATAACCCGAAATGTAATTGTCTTAATTATCTAATTAAAAGACAAGTAGCTAGTTAGATTTTTTAAAAAGTAAGACTCAACTCTTTGCTGTCTGCAAGAAGCTCATCTTATGGACATTCCATGTATTGACTGAAAGTAAAAGAATAGAAAATAATGTTCCAAGCAAGTGAAAATTCAAAAGTAACAGAAATATCTATACAAATACATGATAAGAACTAGATCAGGCCAAAATCAGTCAGAACAGGCGAATAAGATTATTACATATTGACATTGGGAGCAATCCACCAAAGAGAACATGATGATTGTAATATATATTTGCACCAAGTATCTGTGTACCAAATTTCATAAAACAAACACAACTGCACCTAAAGAGAAAAATATACTCTCATGCAACAACAGTAGAAAATTTCATTATCCACTTTCACCAGTATATTGGTCATTGTGACAGAAAAAAAAGAGTGGTATCAGAGCTAACCTACATTATATGTCTAATGAACTTTCTAGACATCTACAAAATAGTCAATCCAATGGGTGCATAATACACATTCTTCTTAGAAGCTCATGGAACTTTCACCAAGCAGATTATATTGTAGGATATAAATAAATAAGTTTGAACAAGTGCAAACGAATTAAAGTAATTTGTTATTGTGTTTGATTACATTTCAATGAAACTAGAAACTAGGAGCTATAGCAATTACAGAAACTACACAAACAAATGGAGACTGAACAATATGTTTTTGAACAAAAATGAAAAATGGGTCATTGAAGAAATCAAGGAGAAAAATGAAAAATTGCTAGAATTAAATAAAAACAAAAACTTTGCATACCAGAATCTTTAGGACACAATGAAGTCAGTTCTAAGAGAGAAATTTATAGCTATGGATGACTACATTTTTAAAAACATCTGAGAGATATCAAATAAATAACCTATTGATTTATCTAGAGGTCTTATAAAAATGAAAGCAAGTCAAACCCAAAACCAATAAAGAAAAGAATTGATAAGGATTAGCTCAAAAACTAATGAAATGGAAAACAAAAGAATAGCACAAAGAACCAGTAAACAAAGGGAAACAAAGGACAAACAGTTCTTTCACCAAAAGAAAAAGGCCCAAGTCAATAAAATTAGAATAAAAGAGGAGTTAATCAAACAGATAGTGTTTGGTGGGCCAGAGTTCAGTTTCTTGCACTGGCATGGTGCCTCACAACTGTCTATAACTCCAGTTATAGGATATCAAATGCTCTATTCTAGCCTCCATAGATACCAGACTTGTACGTGGTGAATAGACATGCATGCAGGCAAATGTTCCATACTCATAAAATAAAAATTTAATGAAAAAGTATCACTGAAACCCAGAGGTCTTTTAGGGATTACTTTAAACAATATTTCAATCAATTGAAAAATTTAGATGGGTTGAATAAACTTCAAGATCAAACCAAAATGACATATAACCCTATAGATCAAGAGGTAACAATGGATCTGAAGTAGCAAAGTCTTCCACCAGTGAGAAGCCCTAGACCAGACCCTTAGAAGTTAAGTAACACCAATGTCCTTCATGCTATTTATAAAACAGAAAGGCAAAGAGTGCTAGAAGCCTCATTATATGGAGCAAATATTATTCTCATACCCAAACTGGGTAAGGATGTAACAAAAACAACGGCATAAGCCAGTATCTTTGATGAACATAGGTTAAAAAATTCAATAAAACCCTCATTAACCAAATTTAACCTTAAAAAGGTCATAGTCACGATGGAGTTGGTCTCATTCTAGAGGTATAAGGATTGTTCAACACGTACAAATCAATAAATGTAATATGGCACATGAACCATATGGGGGATTTCATGGTAAGCTCAAAATAGATTTTTTTTAAAAGCCTTTGACAAAATTCAGCATCCCTTCATGATGAAAGGTTAGAAAAAGTTAGTAATAGAAAGATTATTCATCAATGAAATAAAGGCTTTATATGATAGATGTATAGTCAACATTCTACTGCACAGAGGAAAAACTGAAACCATTCATATGAAGTTAAGAATAGGACTCTAGTGTCAACTTTCAAGTTTAATATAATAGCCAGAGAAGTTAGGCAAGAACAACAATTAAGGGGATATAAATAGGGACGGGAGAATTTAAATTATCCCTGTCTGTACTAAAAGACCCTAAGGAACTTAGATTTGACAACAATTTCAGCAAAGTAACAATATATAAAATCTGGATACAAAAATCAGTAGCTTTTCTATACACCATAATGAACATCCTAAAAAAGGAACTAGGAATACAATTCTGTTCACAATAGCCTAAATCTATAGCACCTAGGAATAAACCTAGCCAAGGAGGTGAAAGACTTCACAATTAAAAACATACAACACTAAGAGAGAAATCAAAGATACTAGAGAGATGTTCCATCTTCATGGTTGAAAAAATTAATGTTCTTAAAATGCCTTCATTGTCAAAAACAGTCTCTAAAATCAATGCAGCCCCCAGCAACATTCTACTAACATTCTGCACAGAACCAAAATGCAATCCTAAAATTCTCATGGAAGCCCAAAAGATAGAATAGCTAAAGGAATCCTAAACAAAGAGTAATGTTGGAAGAATTACAATACCTGGTTTCTAATTACACTACAAAGCCATTCTGAATAAAACAGCATGCTCACAGCAGAGAAATGGGCATGTAGGCAAATTGAATAAGTAAAGGTCCCAGACATAAGCCTATTCAGGTATAGTCACTGGTTTCTAACAAATGCTCCAAAATTACACTGTAGAAAAGGCAGCCTCTAGTAACTGGGCTGGGAAAACTAAACATTCAAATATTGGAGAATGAAACTAGATCTGTGTCTCACCCTGTACAAATCAACTCAATGTAAGGCTTGAAACTTGTAGTTGAAAAACATGGGGAAACACTTAAAGATATAGGCACAAGTAGGGCTGGGGGGTGTAACTCAGTAGAGTACCTACCTTGAATGGTTTCCTTCCCCAGCACTACATTGACTTGATTTGGAAGCTCACATCTATGATTCTCAATATTAGTTCAAGGCCTTCCTTGGCTACATAGGGGTTTGAAGCTAGCTTGAGATACATGAGACACTGTTTTGACAGACAGGCATAGACAACGAGCCCAGTAGCTCAGGAAATGACAGCAAGAACTGACAAATGGTATTTGAATCAAATTTCTGCACAGAAAATACAACTAGTACAATAAAGGGACTGCTTGCAGAATGGGCTTTATAGCTGTTTTTTTATAAAGGATTAATATGCATAATGCATAAATATTCTTAAAATTAAATGCAGAAGAACAAATAATCCAACTAATTGATGGGAAATGAGCTAAACAGATATTCTCAGAATAAGAAGTACAAAAGACTGGCAAGATGGCTTAGTGGGTAAAGGTGTTTGCTGCTAAGCCTGAGGACTAGATTTTGATCCCCAGAACCTGCACAGTAGGAAAGAACTTAATGCCACAAGTTGTCTTCTGACCTACACACATGCACAGTGGTGTACACACACATACACACACACAACACTCACACACACATCACACACACTCTCACACACTTACACACATATACACACTCATACACACACATACACTCACACACACACACTTACACACATACACACACACAACATTCTCACACACATACATATACTCACACACCCTAAGTAAATAAAGTATAAATATTTAAATAATAAATATAAATAAAGTAAATGCAATAATGTAACAATAAATGCATAAAAAATGTTAAGTATCCTTAGCTATCAGAGAAATTTACATCAAAACTTCATCTGACCTTAGATAGAATCTCTGTCATCAATAAAATAAAAGCAACAAATCCTAGTGATAATGCAGAGAATAAGTAACATATTAGTGGAACACAAGTTAGTATAATCACTGTGGAAACTGTATGGGGATTTCTCATATGATCCAGCTGTACCACGCCTGTGTGTACTCCTGAAGGAATCAGAGGCAGCACACGGTACAGTATCTGTACATCTGTGTATATTACAGCACTAGTTAAAATAGGGAAGTACAGAGTCAGTGCAGCTGACCTTTGAGTTCATGGATGGAGAAAATGTGGTATAAAAGAACATGTGACTATAATACATAATTGCCAGGAGGTGGTGGTGCACACCTTTAATCCCAGCACTTGGGAAGCAGAGGCAGATGGATATCTGTGAGTTGGAGGCCAGCTTAGTCTCCAAAGTGAGTTCCAGGACAGCCAGGGTTACACAGAGAATCCCTGTCTTGAAAAAGAAAGAGAGAAAGAAAGAAGGAGAAATAAATAAAGAAAGAAAGAAAGGAAGGAAGGAAGAAAGAAAGAAAGAAAGAAAGAAAGAAAAAACAGAGAAGGAAGAAATGTATAATAGAACAGTATTCAGGTATAAAGAAGAATGAAAATCTGTGATTCTCAGGAACATGAACTGAATAATTGAAGATAATCATATTAGGTGAAACAATCCATACTCAGAAAGACACATATTAAAATTTTTACTTTGGTATGTGAAATTTACAGGAACAATGGCATAAAAGAAAACTGGGTACTATTAAGAAAGGAAAAAGGATCAGAGGAATTGGTGAGGATGGCTAGGATAGATTATGGGGTGGTGACTATGATCAAAGTATGTTATAGAGGATATGTAAAAATATCACAACAAAGTGCATTATTTTGTGCAATTAGTATATAAAGACTTCACTGAAGAAGTGTTTAAAGTAAAAATGGCACAGTAAAGCTGAAGAACATAAAACACAAAACAGAAGGAGGGATAAAACTTTAAGGTGACAAATAGGTAGTTAATCATTACCCAATATATCACAAATCAGCACATAACCTTGTACATGATAAATATGTAGAAATAAAGTAAAATTCTGGAATGATGACCAGAAATACAGTGACCACTTACATACAGGATCACCCAGTGTCAAACTTAAAAGTGAAAATTGTTTATTAATTTTTTTCTGTGAATCTTGACATAATTTATGAAAAAAGTTTTGCATGTTAATATTAGATTAGATTTTTATGGACAATTTGGTATAACCATATAATTTGTACCTGCAAAACTAAGGAAATACACTTTTGATTTATATTCATTAAAATATTTGAAATTTGGCTTTAATTGAAAAGGAAGGTCCCCATCATGTCTGCCTTCCATTCTTCCCCTATCCCTTTTGGGGAATCTCAGAAGTCTTTAGTGCTCCCAAATTTTGTTTCTCAGAAGCTAAGGCAGTCACACCAGCAGAGCCCTTCTTGTTACTTAGCCTCTCTGGGTCTGTGGATTGTAGCATGATTATTATTTACTTACAGCTAATTTCTGCTTGTAAGTGAATACATACCGTGTTTGTCTTTCTGAGTCTGGGTTACCTCACTCAGTATGATTTTTTTCTAGTTCCACTCATTTGCCTGCAAATTTCATGATGTTATTATTTTTTAAACAACTGAGTAATACTCCATTGTGTAAATGTACCACATTTTCTTTATCCAGTCTTCAGCTGAGAGACATCTAGGTTGTTTCCAGTTTCTGGTTACTACAAATAAAGCTAGATAGTTGAGCAAGTGTCTTTGTGGTAGAATGGTGTGTACTTTGGTATATGCCCATAAGTGGTATAGCTGAGTCTTGAGGTAAATCAGTTCTCAATTTTCTAAGAGATTGCCATATTGGTTTCCAAAGTAGCTGTACAAGTTTGCACTCCCACCAGCAATGGAGGAGTGTTCCCCTTGCTCCACATCCTTGCCAACATGAGATATTACTAGTGATTTTGATCTTAACCATTCTGACAGATGTAAGATGAAATCTCAGAGTCCTTTTGATTTGCATTTCCCTGATGGCTAAGGATACTGAATATTTCTTCAATTGCCTCTCAACAATTTGAGATTTTTCTGTTGAGAATTCTGGTGGAAACAGATGCAGAAACCCACAGCCAAACATGAAACAGAACTCAGTGAATTCTGTGGAAGAAGGTGAAAAAGAATTGTAGGAACCAGAAGGATCAAGAACATTACAAGAAAACCAACAGAATCAAGTAACCTGCACTCATAGGTTCTGTGGAATAATCTTTTTGACACTGCAAATATGTATTACTCTCATTGTTAATAAAGAATGGACTGGCCAATAACTAGGCAGAGTTTTTGGAGCAGAGAGAATTCTGGGAAGAAGAAGGGAAGAGTCTAAGAATCATGAGGAAACGCAGAGAGAAGAAGAACTTGCATTACTGAGAAAAGGTACCAAGCCATGTGTCAGAGTATAAATAAGAAGTATGAGTTAGTAAGAGCGAGTTAGTAGCAAGCCTAAGCTAACAGCTGAACATTTGTAATTAATATTAAATCTATGTGTGGTTTTTTGGAACTGGCTGGTGGGAAAGAAAAATCCACCTACACATAGGGGGCTCACTGAGATGAAACCAACAATCAGGGAGTTTGTATGGGTCTGACCTAGGTCCTCTGCATATATGTTAGAGTGTGTAGCTTAGTGTTTTTGTGGGACTCCTAACAGAGGAAGCAAGGCTGTTTCTGATGCTTTTGCCTGATTTTGGAACCCTGTTCCTCCTACTTGGTTGCCTGAACCAGCCTTAACATGAGGAGAGCTGTCTAGACTTATTGTAACCTGATATGCAATGTTTGGTTGACATCCCTGGGAGGACTACCCTTTTCTGAATAGGAATGGAAGAGTCAATGAAGAAGGTGGGATTTGGGGTGGGGGGAACCGAGGTTGGAATATATGAGAGAATAAATGAATAAAAAACCAATAGTAACAGTAAAAGAAGTACATTATAATTATATTTCAGTCATATAACTTAGAAAGAAAAATTGTGAGTTAATTATAAAAAAAACAAAAGACAATGACAGAACAAAGAAAGTGAGAATTTGTTTAAAACCATAACAGTTGAACTGAGGGCTCTCCTCTTTCCCTGAGTGACACTGACCTACCTCCACTCACCCTAGGCATGGTGGGAAGATCCAGTGCAGAGGAGGTCTCACCCTATACTTCAAATTTGTCTTCAAAAGGTTGGCATTTGACAAAGCCATGATGATACTTTCATGATGAAAAAGTCAAACTTTCTTGGATTTTAGTTGAATGGCATAAAACATTTTCTTTCCTGAAAAATTAAATTTTAGCTTTTGAGTACAAAAGAATCAGTTATGATGTGAAAATTTGATGCTACTTCCATACTTTTTTAATCAATTTTCATATTCTAGTATTGAAGTATTGCAATAGGACATCTGTATCTGTACTGTTTAGTTTTCAATTAAGAAATTTCCTTCATAATACCAGGTTTAGGGACATTTTCTCTCTCTCTTTCTCTCTTTCTTTCTTTCTTTCTTTCTTCCTTCCTTCCTTCCTTCCTTCCTTCTCTCTCTCTCTCTCTCTCTCTCTCTCTCTCTCTTTCTTTCTTTCTTTTTGCTTTTTCGAGACAGGGTTTCTCTGTGTAGCTTTGGAGCCTGTCCTGGCACTCGCTCTGGAGACCAGGCTGGCCTCGAACTCACAGAGATCCGCCTGCCTCTGTCTCCCGAGTGCTGGGATTAAAGGCAATCACCACCAACGCCCTGCTGACATTTTCATATTTAGTGATTGATGGGACCAGGCTTAGGCCATTGTGGGTGGTGCCATCCCCGGGCTGATGTTCCTGGGTTCCGTAAGAAAGCAGGCTGAGCAAGCCATGTAGAGCAAGCCAGTGAGCAGCACCCTTCCATGGCTTCTGTATCTGCTCCTGCACACAGTCACAACTGACTTCAGGAGATGGCTTGTCCCCTGTGTTACCAGACTTCACTCCATGTACTTTCCCTTTCTTCCCTTCCCTTCCCTTTCTTCTTTGTTTTGAGAGAGGGGTTAATTATGTAGCCCTTCCTGGCCTCAGAGATCCTTCTGTCTCTGCCTGAGTGCTGGGATTTACAGGTGTGAACTGCCATTCCTGATGTACTTTTTCTTTTATCTAGTCATGCTTTGCATCTTTTCACTGTGATATATGGTGACCCTGTGAGTAAGCAAACCTAATTCCTGTCCACAGCAAGTCTTCTATTCCAAGAAATCATTGGTCCCTGCTCCCATCAGAGAGCTTCCTGGACGAGGCTAAGACTTCACTGCCAGCTTACCCACAGTCCCCTGGTAGAAGGGGCATGTTAGGGAACCTTTTGTTTCCTTGCCTCCCAAGCCCACCTTTTGCTCAGATACTCCTGGGGCCTATGGCTGTTTGACTGTATGGCAGAGAACTAACTATAATGAATTATGTTTCCTTTCCACGTGCATTCTTTTGGTCTCTTCATCTCCACTTTTATACTATAATTGTTGCATGTATTTTATCTACACAATTATAAACTGCACAGAAAATGCATCATTTTAATTTTAAACTTGTCATATATATTTCCCAGAAATTAAGAGCAGAAATGTCTTTTCTGTTTCCCAGCTATTTGCATTTGTGGTATTCTTCTTTCCTTCCTGGGTCTGGGTTTCCATCTGGCATCCTTCCCCTTCAGCTCCACAGGCTCTGTTGCATTCTCTCTGCTGCTGTCTGCAGCTGAGTCCCCTCCATTGTCTTTCACCTGGAAACATCCCTTTTTTGCTTTAAATGTTTTAGGAACTGCCTTGTTGGTAGAATTTTAGGCCTGACAGGTTTTTGTCTGTTTTATTTGGTTGGTTGGTGATTTGGTTCCACATTTTAAAGGTTGTTCCTGTGACTTCTGGCTGTCAGGTTTTCTTAAGGGCCTGTTAAATGAAGATATTCCTTCTTTATGTGTATCATGTCACTTTTCTCTGGACTCTTTAAGACTTTCTCTTTCTATTTGGTACCATGATATTGCTAAGCATGTTTTTCACAATAATCCTGCTCAGGGTTGCCTGTGCTTCTTGAATGGGTAGATTTGATCTTCAGCTGGCTGGGGCAAGATTTGCTATTCTTCTTAATTTCTCCTGGAGTTCTAGGTACTCCTATACCTGGCAGTTTATGACTGTTCTGATGGTCCCTTTAGGCTACACTCAGGTTGTCACTTTCCACCTGTTCTTTATCCTGGCTCCCATCAATCAGTGTCACTGATTCTCACAAATAATGTCATCAAGTAGAAAGGGCTTATTTTTTTTAATTTTTGGTTTTGAGGGATTTTGGAGAGGTGGGGTCATAGAGACTGGCTGGTCTGGAACATGCTACAGAGAACACAGTCTCTTTGAACTTGCAGGAATTCTCTTGCCTCTGCCTCTGAATATGGAGGTTACAGATGTGAACCATCATGCCAGCTTAGAAAATTGAAGTGAAAGCTGGGTGGTGGTAGCACAAGTCTTTAATCCCAGCACTTGGGAAGCAAAGACAAGTGGATCTCTGTGAGTTCGAGGCCAGCCTGGTCTACAGAGCTAGTTCCAGGACAGCCTCCAAAGCAATACAGAGAAAGCCTATCTCAAAAAACCAAAAGAAAAAAATTGAGGTGAAATCATCAATGCCATTTTCGAAACTACTAAAACAGACATAATGGAAACCCTATCATTTTATATTTATTTGTAAATAAAATATTTAAATTGCATTTTTTTCCTATAAATAAAGTTTCATTCTCAAATGAACTCAGTGGTTAATTCCGTTAAATGTTCAATAAAGAAATAAGAGGAAACTCGCATAAACCTTTGAGGCTTTTACACAAAAAAAAATTTATAGGGTAAGAACAACATTAATATAAACACGACAAGGATGTTAAAAGAGAAGAAAATTGTTAGCCAGTATCTCTCATAAAGCAGACACAGAAACCTTGAGCAAAAACTTAGCATGAAAGTCAGAGTTCTATTTCAAAATAAAGTGATTAAGAAAACAAACTATGCACAAAATATTTTACACCCAAATCTACAAAATATTGTTCAGCTAAGATGAGCTGACAATATGGGGAGATATAACATGTTCATGGACTAAAATTGTGAGTACTATTAGGATGCCAGTTCTTCCTAAATTGATTTATAACTTTAAACCAATCCCAATTGAAATAGTCAACAACTGATTTTCTGGTTAAAATTAAAATTAATTTTTCTAATTAAAATTTATTTGTAAGTACATTAAGAGCTGGATTGACCAAACTAAACTGAAAAGGTTACATTTTTCAGGATTTATTTACATGGTCTGATTTTAATAGTTACTATGTAGCTGTGCTAGTTAATAGCAAGTGTTGTTTTTCTAAGGACAGACAAGTAGATGAATAGATAAGGTAGCCATACAGAAAGAGACTCATTACTTATGTGACCAGTTGATTTAAAAGTCTTTAGAAAAGTCAATGGAGAAGGAATTTTTTATTAATAAATAGCACTAGAATGTTAGGCCATCTATAGAGTAAAAAATGAAGTTTTATCTCCTAGCTGAAAATGAATATGAAAATTTGTTTGTGATAGCTAGATATAAATCTAAAAGCTAAGCCATAAAATTCTCAGGATAAATCATAAGAGACTATTTTTATCCAATAAGTAGTCAAAGATGTTTTAGGGCACAGATAACAATTTTTAAAGTTGATTGGATGGGCTTCATAAAAGTAAACACACCTGCTCACTGAACGCATATGAGGAAAGCAATGACCAAGCAGAGAAAAAATACTTTCAAAAATTCATCTAACAAAAGACTTGTATCCAAAATATGTTGATTGTTTCTGTGGTGGTTTGAATGAAAATGGTCCCCATATGCTCATATATTTGAATGTCTGGTCCCTAGTTTTCCGGACTGTTTAGGGAAGGATTAGGTGTGTCCTTGTTGGAGGAATTGTGTCACCAGGAGTGGGTTTTGAGGTTTCAAAATCCTAAGCTTGGCCCAGTCTCTTTGTCTCTCCACTTTCCCTTTGTCTCTCCGCTCCCTGATTATGGACTAGGAACTAAAGCTCCTAGCTACTGCTCCAATGCCATGGCTGTTTGCTACCTACCATGATGATACTAGACTAAACCTCTGAAACTGTAAGCAAGCCCCAAATTAATGCTTTCTTTCATAAGAGTTTCCTTGTTTATGCTTTCTCTTAACAGCAAGAGAACAATAACTAAAACAGTTACTATCTCTAAACAATAATAGGCAGCTTAGTTTTTTGGGCAGTTATAGCACACACCTTTAATACCAGCACTTGGGAGGCAGAGGCAAGCAGATCTCTGTGAGTTCAAGGCCAGCTTGGTCTACATAGAGAGTTCCAGGACAGCCAGGACTACCTGAGACAGAGAAACCCTGGATCAAAAAACAAACATCACAAGACTTGTATAGGCAGAGCAGATGGAGCCAACCGTACCTTACAGATGCTCTGCATCACAGCTGTAGGAAAATGTAAATGCTGTAACAAGACATCAGACATACATAGTAGAATCAGCAGAACTAAAGACTAGCCAGTCCAAACATTGGCAAGGATGTAGAACAAGTATACTTTTCTTACATTGCTGATAGAAATTCAAACATCCCCTCTGCAGAATCCTTCCAAAATACAAGTTGGTGTTACTTATAAAGTTAAATATTCACTTGCTGTTTACCAAGCAATACCAAATTTATAGAAAAATTTGTAAACTACCCCAAAATATTTGTAGGATATGTTTATAACAACTTATTACATAGCCTAAAAGCAGAAGTAGTCCAAATGTTCATTAACTGAAGAATAGGTAAACATATAATGCTATGTTATTATAATGGAATACAGCATGTTATTAGAATACTACTTGGAAAGAAAAATGAATTACCAATGCCTAGATGAATATTTAAAATCTTAAAATAATATACTAATCAGCATATATATATCAGTAAAGAATTTAACTAGGGGTGGAGAGATGGTCCAGTGGGTAAAGTATTTACTATGCAAAAACAAGGCCCTGACTTCAGATTGCCAGCACATATGTAGAAAGCCTGGTATGGTGTCACATGCCTGTAATCCTAGCACTGAAAGGTGGACACAGGAGGATCCTAGGGAGTCTAGCCAACTTGTGAGAAACCTTGTCTCAAAAAATAAGGTGTGGGCTGGCCAGATGGCTCAGCAGTTAAGAGCACTGGCTGCTCTTTCAGAGGACCTGACCTGAGTTTGGTTCCCAGCACCAACATGGCTGTTTATAATTTCCTGTAACTCCAATTCCAGGGGATGCAATACTCTCTTCTGGCTTCCTTCATTACCTGCATGCATGTGGTGTACACACATACATTCAGACACTCACACATACACATAAAATAAAAATATACGTAACAAGTAAGGTGAAAAGCAATAGCGGAAGACAATGTCAACCACTGACCTTCACAGTTACACACATGGGTACACACACCTGCAAAAATAAGAGCATAAACGGCACACACACACACACACACACACACACACACACACACACACACACACACACTTTAAAAACTCAAGATTTTAAACATTAAAGGGGGGGGGTGACTGTGAGCGCAGGTATCCACAGAGACCAGAAGGTGTTCAGTAACCTGGAGCTGGAGTTACAGCCTATTTTAAGCCCCCTAACCTGGGTGTGGTGAACCAAACTCTTGGCAAACAAGAGAAGTATACTCCCTTAATTGCTGAGCCATCTCCCCAGCTCCACAAAATTTTTAATTAAATTTCAACTAACATTTTAAGCAAAAGAAATCAGACACAAAGGTTCACACATTGTACTCTTCTCTCATTTATATGGTGTTTTAAGAATCAAAGCTAATTATGTCTAAAAATATCAGAACACTTGTGGCCCCAGAATAAAATAAGAGGAAGGAGAGGGAGCATAGAGGATCTTGGCAGGGTTCATTTTTAGGGTGGAGATTGAACCCAGGGCCTGTGTGTCCTAAGTGCTCGCACCCTGAGCTGCTGTGTCTCTTGACTGTGGTGCCTGTTACCCGGGTCTATGTGTTTGTCAGAGCTCCTCAGAGCATACTGGTGATTCCTGTATTCTACTATATATAAATTATACCCCCCGCAGCAAAGAGGAGAAAGCTATTTACATCTTTCTCTAATTTGCAAGTTAAATTTTACTTTCATTAACTCCATGCAAGACCCAGATCTTTATGTGGTAACCTTGTAAAAGGGAGTCTGTATATTTTCAAGTTGATTTCTCTCATTCCTGCTTTCCTTTCCTTTCTTCTGTCTTCTGAAAACCACATGAATGTGAGGTAAGATGGGTGACCATTGTGAGCAAAACTACAGCAGAAAACTTGTATCAGAATTTGTCATTTGGACCTTGCGCAGGCCTATAATTTGAATGTGTGACTCTAGAAGTGGTTGCTATGGCGATAAACCACTTTACTTAAATAGCATGTATTTTACTCAAAATTCAGAGGAATGGTAACAGTTTCTAGTAATCACACTCTGGTATTAACTTGCAGGATGTGCCGAGAGCTCACAGGCTTTGCATCCATTATCACCAGATAAGTTCATCAGGTTGAAGTTACACCAGTGAGCAGTGAAATGTGTGTATTCAGCCTAGTCTCTTGTTACATAGCTTCCCTTGCACACACAGACCCCTTTCATGATGAATAATATGAACTGAAGAAATCACGTCAAGGGTGCTGAATTAGAAAAAGGCAAAACTGGGGGGGGGGATTGTGAGGTCATCTTTCTCATCTCTATACGGAGTCAGATCAGCTACTTTCCAGATGTCTCACATGCTAAGAATCTGTCACAGATGAATAGTTGAAAATCTGCTAGAGTGACCCTGGCATGATCACCCTGACCACAGCATGCAGAACTGACATGTAGCTCCTCAGGTAGATATGCCCCTTCTTTGTGCCATGCTATAGTTTGTTTTTCTTTTATTATCTTTCTCTGTCTCTGTCTCTGTCTCTGTCTCTGTCTCTGTCTCTCTCTCTCTCTCTCTCTCTCTGTGTGTGTGTGTGTGTGTGTGTGTGTGTGTGTTCTCATATATGTGAGCACATGTGTATATGCAGGTGCATTGGGGGCCTGAAATTAATATCAAAATACCTTTCTTGGCCATGCTCAGCTCTCTTATTGAGCCTAGTGCTTGCCATCCTGGCTAACTTAACTAACCAGCTTGCTCCAGGGATCCCCAGACTCTGCCTCTCAAGTGCTGTGATTATGGGTGGCTTTTCAACTGTTACATAGCTCCTGGGGATCCGAACACTGGTCCTCAAACTTTTGCAGCAATCTCCCCAGCCCCAAGGTATTTTCCCCTTTCTTTCTTATATAGTCTTTTCTATCTTTTTAGACTGAAGAATTTCTAAAGAAATTTCCACTTGTAGTCATATTAGTAGCCAGTGGCAGAATGATCCTGGTCCCTTCTATCTGCACAGGCTGGTATGGCTTCACCGTGGTCTATGTAAGGATACAGGTTTCCTCCTGATTCTGCGGATGTTTTCTGATGGCAGCAGGTTCTTGGCCATTGCTTTAACATGCACTGTCTGTAGTACACAGCCAGCAGTGATTTTTCAGTTCTCTCATGGGTTGACAAATAGATGGCCTACAGTCTCATGATGGTCATCTGGGAACTTTCCCCTGGTACTGATAAGGATCCTTCTGCCCTCTTTCTCCTGCTTTGGGCAAGCTTACAGGAATGCCTGTCCTGTTTGCCTATCATGACCTGTAAGATCTCAGAGCCCTGGCAATTTCACTTTTCATTTCTCTGTCCTATTACTTACAAAACTGTAAAATTGCATCAGTGATAACAAAGATTCCTGAGGGAATTCCAGCAGCCACTAGAAAAGAAAAGGTGAAGCCCAGACTTAGATGATCTATAACCTAAACAAAAAAAATCCCTTAAAAATTAAGATTGGTACAATTCTAGAAAAACCCTGGATCTGGAATTTGCCTCTGGTTTTTCTCTTCTAAGGAGAGGAGAGGCTTGGTTCCCTGTGAAGATAACCTTCCCCAACAGGCACAGCATGATGGTTCTGACCCTGTGGTGTGCTGGCACCAGAGATGGTTCCAGCAAAGGAACACTGGAGATACTCAGACTCTAGAAAACCCCTTATGACTCTGCTTCCTAAACAGTTGCCCACTAACCTTAATGCAACTGCAATGTGCAAAAAAAAAAAAAGTGCCAGAAATGCAGAGGACCTCCTCCATAGACATAGAAGTGTCTAAACGTTCACATAAAGGCAAGTGCATTTGCATTGGTGCTAACAAGGAGTGAAGGAACAGATATCACAATTTCAAGCAAATTCTGGGACTTATTTAAAATATGGCTGTCAGGACTGGAAAGACAGCTCATCAGTTAAGAGACCTTGCTGCTCTTCATGGAACTTGAGTTAGATTCCTAGCACCCATGTAGCTCACAGAGTGCTGTAACTCCAGTTGCAGGGCATCTGGTGCCCTCTTCCAGCTCCATGAGTACCCTCATGCATGCAGCATACACTTACACACATACACATAAATAAAAACAAATCCCTATCTTTGCCTATACCAACTTTAATGTGCATGAGCGTAAGACTGACAAAGAAAACGGGCACCCTATTCTGGGGGGTGGTGGTGGTGTGAATTTGTACAACTGCCTCAGAATTGCACTTTTCATTACCATTAGTACTAGTAAAAGAGTGGAGACAAGTGGAATATCTGCTGTGAAGGGACTGGCCAAAAACCAATGGCCTATCCAAGCAGAGATTCACTGCCCAATCTGAAGAAAGAACAAGCAAGCCATATGAATCTAGAGAGAGAGATCCGCAAGGTAACCATCAGTTTGACAACAAGGTGTGAAGGAATGTTTGCACTACACTACGGTTTGTGTGAAAGGGTGAAAGAAAGCTGGGGATGAGATATGCTAAGACATCAGAAGTTTTGACCTATTCTCCATGGAAGTGACAATTGAAATTGAAATTCAGTTGAACAGTTTGCTTGTCATTACATGGAGAAGTTGAACATTGTAAATGGATAAACATTGGCTGCATTTTATGAGGCTGGGTTTGTGTTAACTAGGAGGCAAGGAAGAGATTTTTATTAAACCATGAGTAAGTTCTATGAATTTTTTTTAAAGATCACTAAAATTGTAAATCAACACATGTGGCTGAGGGGTCTAAATTTCCTCATCTTGCTACATAAGGAAACAGAAATATCCTTTTTCTATGCCAAAAGCCACTAGACATCTTAGCTGTTTCATTTCTCCTACCACATTTTTTTCATAAAATTCCAAAAACTACATTGAGATACTGTATTCAAAAATAAAGTTCTAAAGCATATAAAGTTGGATCCAAGAATGTAGAGACATAGTGTTTCCTCCTGGTGACTATAGCCTCTGAGACAAGTACATTGAAAGTTGCAGTGGGGCCAGTTAGGTAGTCATCAGGTGTCTTAGGTAGGGTTTCTATTGCTGTGAAGAGACACCATGACCATAGCAACTCTTGTAAAGTAAAACATTTAATTGAGGTGGCAGCTTAGCGCTTCAGAAGTTTAGTCCATTATCATCATGGCAGCAGACAGACTTGGTGCTGGAGAAGTAGCTGAGAGTCCTACATCTTGCTGGCAGCAGGAAGCGAACTAAGTATCACACTGAGTGAAGCTTGAGCAAAAGAGACCTCAAAGCCCGCCCCCACAGTGACATACTTCCTCCAACAAGACCACAGCTGCTCCCCAAGGCCATACCTCCTAATGGTGCCACTCCTTTTGGGAGCCAATTTTTCTTTTAAACCACCACAGCCCGTAGAGACTCTTTCTGCCAAATATGATGACCCAGGTTTGATCTCTGGAACTCACATGGGAGAAGGAAACAAATGTTTTCTACAAGCTGTCCTCTGACCTTCACACGTGCACCATGGCATGTGACACACAGCACCCACAATCAATCACTTAATCAAACAGCCAATAAATAAATAAATGTAAATTAAATAAAAAACACAAAAGAGGAACCCTGAAGAATGGAAACATTGAACCAGACATGAATATACATGTAAAAGCCAATGACTGAACCTCTGCTCCTATTTCACAGAATGCTGGTTGTAATGGAAACATTGTAAAGCATTTCCTTAACTACTCAGTATCCGGGTTGGAATGTCCAATAGGACCAAGGTAGCATGTGGCTTCACCTTTAGCTAGTGTTTGTGTGTAAAGTTAGTTAAATTTTATGAATTGAAGATTTCAGATGAATTCCATGTGTCAGGAAAGCAAGTGGTGCCCAGCCAGACACCAGAATGTCCAGGGTGGTGTTTGTGCCCTGTTAATGAATGTGAGTTTTCAACATGGTGGCAGCAGCTCCTTTAGCAAATGGTAAAGATTCTGCAGTTTTGTTTCTGCAAAGAATTCAGTGGAGGCAACTTGTATATTTTGAGAAGAGTAGAGGAAACGACCTTTTCCATTTCAAACTTTATACAATTGTTTCAAGGTGTGGGATACTCTTAGAGTATTATCTGCTCAAGGGTCACTCCTATAGAGTCAGGCCCGAGGGATGTTCCGAGGAAGTGCACTGCAGGGATGTCTACAATCAACACCTGCCACACAACTCTTTCTTGAAATATAGGTACCAGGGTGTAGATGCCCTGAAGTTTTGCTACAGCCATAAGAACTTGTATTCATTGGACAAATGTATAAGTACAAATTTTCATATCCTAAAGCCAGGAAGATCAAGGAAACACCGGAGCAATTTGTCTAGTGCGGTGTGTGATCTTTCCCCGCTCTCTGAAAGCAGTGTCAGCTATCTAAGATGTTTCGTGCGTGCCCTTCCCCATGCTGTTCTGCGTAGGGAAAGCTTGTTCTGACCTGCTTTGCAGGTCTCCTGGGACAGTCCCTGTGCTTTAGAACGCTCTGCTCAGCTTCACTTAATTAAAATGATCACTCTTTAAATGAACCTAAGGTCAAAGTGAACCCTGTCTCCCTGTGACTGCAGGATTTAGGCCGCTGCTTCCTGTCCTGCAGAGTGGGATGACCTGAGAGCACAAGGTCACCTCTAACTGGTGCTTTCCTGCTGCAAACCTCATACAGCTCTCTTAGCCACCTCCTCAATTCATTCCCATCACCACTCCTTGAAGTGAACATTCAAATGTTGTTTTACCCCTTTAACCAGTGAGGAGTTGAGACTCAAAGAAATGTACAAAGCAGCCTGCTTGACTGGTAAAAGCAGCCCATCCCTGGAATGAATGCAGGAAAGGGGTTAACAGTGAGAGCAGGCCGAGTGCAGCAACTTTGTGCCACCTTAGGAAGAATGTCTGGAAATCTGAAGAAATGGAATGTGATGGTCCATTTGTGTCCAGGTGGACATCCCTGTGCAGACCTTCAGGGGTCTTTAGTGAATTTCCCAGGGCAGAGTTTTAAACAACATTTGATTTCATCGAAAAGCTCTAAACACCTTGGTTCTCTTGAAGGAGGTAAAAGAGACTTTGGGACATGTAGGGATAATTTTACACATTGACCAGTATTACCCAAGCTGGAGCATGCCCTTGCCTCACAGTCTCATGGAATGTTGTTGTCTCCTGCTCTCTTCAGTTACTATATATACTTTTTTTTTTAACATCTGAAAATTAATTTAGGCCTTTTCTTTCATTAATAGCCCACCGTTGCTGCCAAGAAGCCAGATGCAAATTGCGTTGACGTGAGCTGTTCAAACTCAACATCCACCAAACTCCTTTCTGCTGAACTCAAAGCAGAACCCGAGAAAAGCTCCGGGACTACGAACCAGGCGACTAAGAGCACCGTGAAATCCTCTACCTTGTTGCGAGGCAAGAAAAAGCTCTAAGGCTCTGTTCAGTGCTGCACAGTGCAAGAAAAGACCACTCCTCCAGCACTGAAGGGAGGGAACAGGAGGGGGACAGCATGGCACAGAGCTTTTAGCCTTTGGTTCTGCTGAGTCCTGCATGGGTTACACCAGTTTAAAATTGAAGCTAGTTACCAAAGCAGCATACATAACCTGCACGGGGCACTAAAGGACAGCATGGCATGCTTGGGGCAGGCAGCTCCAGGTGCTCCAGGGTTAAGGGACAAGTGCTCTCAGTGCAAGCCTGGGGCCATACGTGCTCAGTTCTACTCAAATTCTTATATTTAGGCCCAGTTATTTATAAGGGAAAACAAGAGGCCAAATATAGTGATGGAGGTTCTAAATGATCATGTGCACTTAGCACTAGGAGACTTCGTTAGATGATTACTAATAAAATGGCCACAGGCATTGTGGCAGAAGCGATGCAGTCCCTCACGTGTCCTTGTTGTTCTAGTTGCTATAGATTATTTAAGACAAGTTATTTTAAACATAGAAAAGTAGGACATTTTGTAATTGCTTGCATTGGCTTGCTGCTATACTTCTATCGTATTGATTAAACCAATAAGCCCAGATGTCTTCATGCATGTCATTTTATGTTAAGGAGAGGTGTGACAGCTAATGCTGGCCTGTTGTCTCTGGGGAAGGACTGAGACTCGACAGGAAATGTGTCATGAGCTGGTGTTGGGGGTTCTCTTTCCTCCGAGGTTAACAACTCTGCCACTACAGGTTAAGTAAGGTAAGCTTCCCAAACAAAATTTAAAAAAGCAATTTGAATTTGTTTATCTTTATAAAGTAATAACCTTGTTTCATTCCAAACCCCACAGGATTGTCAGATTGTCTCCAAAAGAACCACACACATAATCTGACCCAGAAGCTAAAAGAGGTGTGAGCACCTCCTGTTAGGAGTTCACAAGGTACCACAGTGGTCAGTCAGGTCAGAGATCACACTGCCATTCTACCCTTTGTCTTAGTTCCTTTTCTATTGCTGTGGAAGATACCACAACCAAGGCAACTTATAGAAGAAAGTTTATTTGAAGCTTTGGGTTTTGGAGGGTTAGAGAAAAGGCCTGGTGGCAAGAACAGCTGAGAGCTACATCTTGATCTACAAGTAGGAGACAGAGAAAGAGCACACACATACACACAATTAATTAATTAATGTTTAAAAAGCCAAATTGTGGCCTGGCATGATGGCGCGCGCCTTTAACCCCAGCACTCAGGAGGCAGAGACTGGCAGATCTCTGTGAGTTTGAGGCCAGCCTGGTCTACAGAGTAAGTTACAGGACAGCCAGGGCTACACCAAGAGAGACCCTGTCTCAAACAAACAAACAAATAAAAATAAAATAAAATAAAATAAAACCCAACAAACATAATGAAGTGGAAAACAATTGAAAAAGACACCCAATGTCATCCTCGGGTCTACACATGCTCTCATGCACGTGTGTACCAGCACACATGTGCATATATACACACTCATGACTGAATGCACCACACACCAGATCATACACAGTGAAAAGAAAAGAGAAAGCTAATTTGGGAGTTGACTCAGCTTCTTCAAGCGCTTTGCTTCGGGGTGGGGTGGGGGTTATATTTGTAGTCCTTCAGGAGCCCATGTACCATCTCCTGAGCTTGTAGCCTTTGAGGAACAGACTTTGTCCACCTGTGGAGGACCCTGGCGGCACAGCTCAGGGGAGGACTCTTCCTGGGGGATTCTCTAGGAAGTAGATGGCTATGCTGCACATCTTCCCCTATGAGAAGAACTGGGTGTGTGTGGGGGGGCTCTCTAGAGGGCCAGCTGTTGGTCTCCCTTTAGAAAAGAGCAACTTTGATTCTGCCTGGTGTGTTTGTATCTTTTCCTATCATACATCAGATGAGGCTGGGGTCCTTCCTGTTGTAGCATACATTCTGTCAGCATCTGACTCACATGGAGCATTTAGATAAGAGTTCAGCTCTGTCTTTGGAGAGAGTGTGTGCATTCTATTTATCTGTTTGCATGGAAGGAAGCCATGTAGAACAGATGGTCTCTGATCTTGGTCTCCAACTGCTGGACCTGTCCCGTGTCTGAGCTCCATGGCCTTCTTGTCTTCGTTTGCCTCCACAGCTGTGGAAAAGCAGTTCTTCATGTCCTGCGGGCTTTCTATGACCAGTAGGCCACCTCTCAGAACCAACATCAACCTCTCTGACATATACTGGCCCCATGGCATGGAGAACCATGCCATTTGGCTGTCACCTGGCAGGACACCCTCTGCCTAGAACAGTACAGAGCAAGTGTGATTTCCAAGAGAGCAGATACTGACCAACACTTCCACTTTAATGGCATGTAAGGGATGAAGACTAGCAGAGAGGAATGCAGGCCTGGAGCTGGGGACAGGCAGCTGAGAATGGAAGCTACTGTCAGAGAAGAGACCTTAGGAGAGGAAAGAGAGGGACACAAGGGAAAGCATGTCGTCTCTGGAACCAGATGACAGCACATGGCTGTGTCAAGCCCAGAAGCAGATGTCAGAGGTAGGAACACTGCTCAAGGACAGTGCATCCTTTGGGACAGGTGAAATCGGATGAGGCCCTTTACAGTCTGTTCATAAGCAAAACCAGACAGGCCAAAGAGACAAAGAGCAGGCAAACAGAAGCTGAGAGAAACTGGGATTTTAAGAGCTAGCCACAGAATGGGCCTAGGTTTCTTATTAGAAATGTTGGGAGGGGGTAGCAGATTGAAAAAAAAAGCACTCTGTGCTTATCATAGAAATACTTTGTTTAAATAATTCTATTTGACTCTAAAATGTAAGTTCCAGGTTGGACAGACCAAAGCCAGTCAGTCTTGAAAATGAAGCTTTTTAAATTCCAGCCCTGCTGCTGGAACAGACAATAAAGGCTTTGTTCAAACAGGTATTCCCAGCAGGAAGCCTGGCTTTGAAATTGGCCAGAGAAGTTGTGTCTTATAAAGGCTGCACTTGGCTGGAGGCCAAGAAGCTGTGGCCTATGGGAAATGACCCTGGGCTGGTGCTGCAGTTTTAATATGAAATATTCCACAAGTGACAAGTGTTTGAACCTTCAGTCCTCAGCTGGTGGTACTGTTTGTTGTAGCACCTTTAGGGGGTTTTGTAGCCTTGCTGGAAGAAGTGAGTCATTTGGGGCGGGTCTTGAAGTCTTATAACTTGGACCCACTTCCTGTTCACTCTCTGCTCCCTGGCTGCATATACAGGGTGTCTAGCCAGCCTCCCTCCCCAGCCATGTGTCTTCCCTTGCTCTGTAGTATGTCTTTTCTTGAGCTGTAGGCCAGAAGCCAGAATAAACCTTCTCTTCCTTTCTTATCAGGTATTTTGTCACTAACCAGTTGGATGTCCTCTACCTGCCCTTCCAAAATGTCCTTGCTTTGCCATCTCCGCTGACCTTCAGGGACAGCAGTGTTGGGTTCCCCTGGCCCCTGGATTGCTTGCGATTCTCTCAGTAGAGGTGTCAATAGATCAGAGGGTGGTTGGAGATCCAGACATTGGATCTTCCATAACCCCTGCCTATGTCCCTCCTTTGGGGCTTTGTCTGAATCTCTTTTGATGTTCCAGGCCCCTCCTGGCACTCTCTTACAGGAGTGCTGCTGGTAGGTGCCTTGAGGGCGAGGCCAGTGCCATGAACTGGAAACTGCAACTCGCTCAGTCCCTTCATATACCAATTCTTTCTCCAGCAGTCTCCTTCCCATTCTAGTGTACTTTCGCCTTCTGTGACTCAATGTGACCCACACTCTGGCCTTGGTCACCCCTCAGTAGTCTTGACCTAGGACAGTTTGTCCCTGGTTGCCAGGCTCCTACCAAATTACAGGAAAGTGAGAAACACAAAGCCCAAATGAGTTCTTCCTGAAGACACAATGTACCTGGGTGGCCACAGCGGCGGGGTGCTCTTGTTGGAGCTGGAACCAGGCCAGTGAATCTGAGGTCTAAAATGGCCTAGATGCTAGTTTCTGTAAGTGCACATATATATATGTTCTCACACACACACACACACACACACACAGAGAGAGAGAGAGAGAGAGAGAGAGAGAGAGAGAGAGAGAGAGGGGAGAGGGGGGGGAGAGAGAGAGCTCATGGATGGGCACTGCCTACAGAGAGACTCCAGGAGACCTGCAGTGAGATGGAAGCCTGGGCTGGGCTTCACCACCTCTCCCTTTCTCCAAGCACTAAAATCCCCTTACAAAGGCCTTTTAAACTAAAACGCCACCATTCAAAGGCCTCACATAATTCAGCTTTCCTCTTCAGAATCATATTTTTTCTGAGCGAGCCAGTTTTGAACTGATTTTGATTTCCGTGCCGCGTATTGTTACCACTTAATTCTCGTTGGTGAGCCAATTTTCTTTGCCTTTGTTCTTCAAAGGAAAGCCACATTGAGTGGCTGTCTTGCATTTGTGTGTGACTTGCTATGCCAGTTCTTTGCATTTCCCTAAGTTACCAGTGCAGCCCTCCGGGAGAAGAGGCAAGGTGGGTGCTCCCACCTCTGTCTGATGGTCAGACTCACTCTGAACAACAGCACAAAGCAGAAAGTAGGATACTAGGAAGATGAATAGCTCCATTACCCAGCCCCTTCCCCTTTTTTGGCACCATGCTGCCCAGAGCTATACCAAATATATAAGCTAGATGCAGGGGCAAAGGGTGAAGTCCTCAGAGGTCCTCCTCCTCCAAACACAATAGGTTCTGTCCTGGCCCTGAGGGTGGGCCTCGGGGCAACCAACTGTCAGTATGGACATCTCCCCTTGTGATGGTTAACCATGCTAACTTGGGGAAGGAACAGTGGTTAAGGGCCACAGTTAAGGTGGGTCTTCATGCTTGCTAGCCTAATCTAGACAATCCTCACAGGTGTCCCCAGAGCTGTTCCCCTAGGAGATTCCAGATTCTGTCAAGTTGACAACCAATATTAACCCTCACACTTATCATCAGTCACCTGCAAAATGGGAGCCATGGTGGTACCTACTTCCTGGAATTGTTTAATAAGAGTATTAAATGAGTAGATTGTAAGGAATGGAGAGATGGCTCAGATCCTAAAGGCTGTGTTCCGGTCTTGCTGAAGACCTGGGTTTGATTCCCAACACCCATGTCTGGTGGCTCAGAATCACTGTAACTCCAGCTCCAGTGGGTACCTGCATTCTTAGGGGATTAGTGAAGCACATTTCTGGGTATGTCTGGCCATCTCCAGAGACAGTTAGTTCACAAGTGCTCTGACATAATGCATGGATTAATCCCCCCAATGGATTCCTACTCTGACATTATTAGAGAGTGATGAAAAGTGAGAGGTGGAGCTTAGGAGGAGGTAGGCTGCGGAGCATATCCATGGGGACCGTATCTTTTTGTACATATTTGTGTGTGTGCTCATACGGCTGTTGCATTGGTTTACAGTGAGTTTCCTTGACTTCATATTGCTCTTTTGAGCTGGATCTGAACTATGGTGATGTTAGGGACCTGTTTTGTTCTGAAAGCTCCCTCTCCAGAGTCATGATGTAGTAACAGTAGTGGCAGGCCCCGAGCCAGGCACTTCACATGCATTAGTTCTTTTCTCTCAATGGCCTATGAAGCTTGTGTAGCTATAATCATCTCCACAGAGGAAAAAACTAACACATGGTGAGAGGAAGAGGCTTCTTTAAGACCCACACTTAGGAAGTGTTACCTACAAGGATGGTTCATAAGCACCTCTGTTCCCTGGCCCTCTGCTGTCCTCCTTGGTACCTGCAGCTCAGATCCTTTTATGGTACAAGCTAGAGGAGTCTGCTGGAGGGGCAACTACAGCAGAGCATGGCAGTGCTTCCTAGTGCCGCCCACCACCCTGTTGTGGCCCAGTCTTAGACCCCAGGTGAAGAAAGGCACTTCTCACAAAGTATCCTCCTTGCTAGTTTAGAACATTGAGAGAAAAAGTCTTTGCTGGTCCCTTTTCAAGAACATGACTGAGAACCCCACCTCATGCTAAGTCTTGTTAGGAGTGTCTTACCTATAGGACATGCTGGTTGCTGGCAGGGCAGTGAGAGTGGCCACTATTTACATATTCCTAATCCAAGGTGACCAGGATCAGGCTCTGTGGAAGCAACATAAATGACAGATGGTATTTACTGAGTCAATTGAATTGAGAGGCAAGCATGAGGACCTGAGTTTGGATCCCCAGTACCATTTGAAAGCAAGTGCTATGAATCTGTAACTCCAGTGCTGGGCAGGCAAGACAAGTGGGTCCCCACAGCTTGCTAGCCAGCCAGTCTAGCCAATCAGTGACTTCTGGGCTCAGTGAGAGACCCTATCTCAAACAATAAGAGTTGAGAGTGGTAGAAGAAAGACACTTGATGTTAATCCTTGGCCTAAACATGCAGGTGCACACCTGTGCACATACACAATACACTACACGTGCACAAAAAGTAAAATAAATTAGAAGATAGTAGATCTTGTCTTTTTTCCTAAACTCAAACTCGCAAACTTGGGACTATCTGAATGTTAGCTCAGCTCCTGTCCTATGAATTCCCACCTCTAGGAATTGCTTCCTGGGATGGGAGCTGTCTTTCTCCAGAGGCAGATGAGTGCCACTCTGGAAACGCACACACAGGTGAGCAAATCCTTCCCCTGCTGCCACAGCCTCCGACACAAGACAGTAATGACAGCTCTCTCCTGCCCAGATGCTCTTGTTCTCTTTGACTCTTCCTCAGACATTTCCCAGCCCTTTCACACATGCCTGACTCATGTCTCTGCCGAGTGGCCCTTGTTCTCCTGTCAACAAGGTTCTGTGGCAGCCAGGCTTCCTGAGAACACATCCCTGAAGCATGACTATTTTCCTTTCTGTGTCCTTTAGAAGGCTCCCTGTGACCACTGAAGGGTCTTTTCATAGTGTGTTGCCTGTGTGAGCATTGCCCTGCCTGTTCTGGATCTGAGTCACAGAGCCCTGAGATTACCCAGGAAGACAGACTCATTTTCCTTAAGTGTCTGTCTTGCTAATTATGAGAGGAGATATATGGAGAGAGAGGAAGGCACAGGCAGAATTAATAGACGGCTTGCCGTAGAACTCATTAGCAGGCCTGCTACTGTGGAGGAGTGGTCGGAAACAGAAAAGGCCTGCAAGCTCATCGTCCTGGGTCCCCAGCAGGACAAGGAGGGGGTGTCTGCTGCATATGGGCATCCTCATCTGTAGACACTGGGAGGCACTTGATATCTGTGCCTGGATCTGGTGACTCAGAGCCCTCTCCCTTGTTACTAGTGGAAATCCGGTCTTTACGGGGAGATCCCCACCTCTACCCAAAGGGTCCAGAGATTCCCATGTGACCATACAGCCTTGTTCACCTGCTGTGCTGGGCTTTGCCTGAGATAGAGGCTCTAGTATGACCCTCTAAACAAAGTGTGGTTTCTGATGTCCTTGTCCCTCATTTTTACTACTAAGCCTTCAACTTTCCAAGCTACTGTGCAGGCTCTGATGGGCCATGACCATGAGATTCAAAGCTGCCATGTGTCCTAAGTGACAAGAGCCAGGCCCCATCTAACATGGCATGATTCAGCAGTCTGGCCCTCAGATACTCTCATAGCCTTTGTGGCAGAGTCCCTCCCATGGATTATTCATGTGAGATGGGCTGTGTGTAGATGGTGATGGAGTTCTGAGGTGCATGGGATGCACAAGGTGGGCTGGGAGTACACTGGTAGGGGTGTCTTATGTGGCATGGATGGGAGGAGCCCTCGGCAAATGCTCAGGCTTTCCCAGCTCCACTTTTGGGTCCTCAAATGTTACCAGTAATTCTGATATGCAATAGGTCTGCTTTCTATTGGCACCCCCAAAGCATAGGGATCTGCAGGCCCTATACAAATTCCCGGGAACATAGTAGAAAATGCCTATCTGTCTGAGTTGTCTGACTCATTAGGGGAGTCGCAAAATCTTTCAAAAGACAGAAATAATAAAGATACAGCAAGGCTCTGGAAGAAATATTGATGTGGTTCAATGCTGACTGAATCAGAAGCTAGGCAAGGAGTAAGAATGGAACAGATACCAGGTGCCAGGGGAGTCTTTGAGGCTCAGCATTCAGCATGTCCCCTGAGGGCTGGTACACAGAGTCAAGGCAGATGCTAGCTCATGTGGCTTAGTCTCCCACAGTCCAGCAGCTGGCTCCACCCCCATTCTCTGGACCCGCAGGAGAAGCCCTAACTCTCAGCCACTAGGAAGGAAGCCTCTCTGCCCTGAAACTGACTGGCACTGGGGATGGTATGAAGATGCCATCTTGTTTATGTGAAAGAAATGCATGTGCCTTTAATCCCAGCACTTGGGAGGCAGAGGCAGGTGGATCTCTGTGAGCTTAAGACCAACCTGGTCTACAGAGAGAGTTCCAGGACAGCCAGGGCTACGCAGGCTAAAGCCTATCTCAAAAACAAAACATAACTGCAGAAACAACTGTTTCTCCTAGCCACACAGAGTTCTGAGGACTCCCCTGTGTCCCCAACTTCCTACAACTGTTTTCTGGTTGTCAAATTTGAGCCACACAGAGTTCTGAGGACTGCCATGTGCCTCCTCCAACATCCTGCCTTCTGGATCCAGCTGGAGGTGCTAGCATTTGCTATCTCCATTTGTATATGGAACATGTCCTTGTGCAGCTGTCAGCCATCACTGCTGTGAGGGACAGATAGGAGCTTGGACATCCAAGAACTTTTATCCTCCTGGCGCAGCTTCCGGGGCTCCTCTGTGATTTCTGCTCCCAAGAGCCCCACCCTTCCAGACTGACTCAGAGTTCCTGGATCAGAAGTGCATCTCCACAAGCCTGCTCCATGGGGTCATTTTGGAATAGTACATAGGTGTCTGGCTCAGGACAGAAGGAAGCAAAAAATGCATTTGCTATGTTAGGGGTCTTGAAATCTTTAAGTGCCTCAAGTACAGGTGCCCGGGCTTGTGGTCTCCCATCTCTCCTAACTACAATCCCTGAGTCCAGGGCCCACACATCTGCTTCTATTTCTCAGAACAAAGAATTTGCAAAGAGGTAAGCTGTGCACAGTTTGCTGCGGGCAGTGGGTATGAACTCCTTGGATCCTATTAAAGAATAGAAGCTTAAACACATTATAAAGCAATTTTCTGTGAACTTGAAAATCATCCAGTAGTTCTATTATTTTTACCTTGATGATGTATTGTTAGTTCCCTAAGTAACACAAATTTGGAGTCTATCACCAATAATGAGTTTCTGTATAAGCAGTCGGGGAGGGAGTGGGGAGGAATGTACACCTCAGAGCCACCTTGGGATGTGAAGACCTGCCTTCAATGCTCATGGTTGCAAAAATACACTCTGGGACCCCTGGGGGCATCTAAGCATTACTGCGTATTTCAGGGTTAACTGACAAACAACTAAATAGGTAATGGTAAAGCTAAATTAATAGTAGTCTTTACTTAAAAGGCAGAATAGCAATAGCAGCTAATTAAAGCCATTGGCAGTCAGGACAGTAACCCTTCAAACCCCACAAGTGGGCATTAATGGGGAGCCCCACAATACCCTAGTGCTACCAGATGTCTTAGGAAGGCTTGGCATCATGGTCCTCCATAAGCTCTGGAAACACAGGGCATCTAGTCTGCTTTATACGATAGGGATGTTTGTCAAAACTCTTTCTAGATTTCCACAGAAACCTAAAACTAGATCTACCTGATGGCCCTACTGAACCACTCTTGGGTATTTATGCAAAGAACCTCAATCCATGGAATCACAGAGCTACTGGTACATCAGTGTTCGTTGTGGGTCTATTCAACATTGCTGAATTGTGGAACCAACCTAGATGTCCATCAGTAGAGGATGGGAAAAGATAGTTGGGAATATATGCACAATAGAAATTTTCAGCCATAAGGAAGAATGAAGCTGTATCATTTGCAGGAAAATGGATGCAACCAGAGACCATCATATTAAGCTAACTAAGCCAGACTCAGAAAGACAAATATTGCATGTTTTCTCTCATTTGTGGATCCTAGATTTTATATAGATATGCAAAGCCATGCATGTACATATGGCATGACAGAGAAAGGAAACTGTGTAGGGGAACAGAGGGGACTAACAGGAGGAGGGGGGTGAAGGAGAGGGTGGGGGCAGACATGGGGGATATGCTTAAATTACATTGTATACTTATATGAAAATGTCCTTATATAACCCAATGTCTGCACAATAAAAAAACAGAACAATTAAAAATAATCAACAAAAAAACCCTTCTAAAAAGGAACCATACTTCTTGCAAAATGACATATATAGTTCTCTAGGTGCAACAGGCTGGGAGGCTGTTGAGGGGGGTGAAGGGGTACAGTCATGGGATGGGGGAAAATGTGTCCATTGCTGTGAGAGAGGGAGCAGAGAGGAACTGGAGATGTTAGGAGACCTCTGCATAAAGATCCAATAAGGGTCAAGTGTTTGTTCCTACAAATATGCTTGGAGCCTCAACCCCCAGTGTGACTCTGCCTGGAAGCAGGGGAATTACAGAGGTAATTAACTTATACCAGGTCATAAATATGAGGTCCTTATCCAACATTGTTGTCATAAAAGGAGACCTAGGACCAGTGACATGGCTCAGCTAGTAAAGGCACAAGTTCAATGATGACCCCAGTTCAATCCTTGGGATCTACATAGTGGGAGGAAAGAACCAACTCTTGCACCTCTGACCGTCACACTCACACTGTGGCATTGGTGAAACACACACACACACACACACACACACACACACACACACACACACATGCTTTTAAAAGAAGAGACTAGAGAGGGCTCTCCTGTGTTCTTGTGAGCTCCCTCCATACCACAAGAAGGCAGCTGGCTGCTAACCAGGAAGAGGCCCCGGAGAAACAGCCTATAGGTCCTCGTTTAGACCATGAGTGTGGTGTTCCCCTATTGCTCCTGAGCTGATGAAGACAGTCAGTCCCTTGCATCTAACCAACTGCCTCATAAAAGGCCCAGGTTCAAGGGGCTCATGGAAAAAGCATGGGGGGGGGGGCTGCAGGGAAGGGGATTTGGCACTGACAGCTGGGCAGTTTGGGAAGGCCCCAAGGCAGGAGAGGGGTGGGTGAGCCCACATGGAGTGAAGCACCAGAAAGCTAACCCTGATACTCAGAAACCAACAGATCTCTGGAACGCCATAGGCTGTCTGATAGTGGCACTTTCATGGAAGCAAGGAACTCAGTGGACAGCCAGAGATGCTCATGAGGACTTTGTTCATGTCAGCCTTTGCCAATTATATAACTGGGTGTTGGTAAGGAGACCCCAGAGGAAGTACCCAGGGAAGGGCAGGCTAGTGACTGTAGTTAAGAGCTGGGGAGTAAGTGTGGTGTTCAGGTCACAATGTGCGGACACAGTCTCCTCTTCAGGAACCACTCCCTGGAAGGTCATCAGTCATATTCTTTGGGATTCTCAAGGGTTTTAGCCCCTAGGTTGGGTCTCAGATTCCAGGATGGTTCCTGTGAGAGGGTCTGTCCCAGTGACAGCAGAACCAGTCACCTGGTGAGGATGGTAGGGCCACACGCACTCGGTGTGTGGAGGTCACTACATACTCTTCCCTATTTTTCTCTCATCATATTTTTCCTCACTAGGTCTTCACCATCATGGCCTTCACACTGCCACCCTTCCATCATCTTCCTCACTCCCAGGCCACCTTTAACCCACAACCTCCCAGAATGTGTGCAGGACCATGTAACCTCAGAAAGGCATGTGTGGTCGTCTGTCTAGGTGGGACTTAGCCACTCCTCTCATCAAGTGCTGGAGTCCATCTGTGGTTCTGCATGTGGGCCAGGCTTGTGACCTTCTACCGTCCCTGGTGGGCTATGGCTGAGACATGCCAGATGCATCTTCTGGGGAGATCATGTGACACAGAGCCCAGTGGTCCCTTCCATGCCCAAGAAAGCTCAGGAAGTATGGACAGAACCCAGTCAGGTCACCAGGCTCCAACACTTCCCATGATCTGGGTCCTCAGAGAATGGATATCAGTCTCATCAGCCACCAGAAGTACCTACTGTGCAAATTACCTGAATTCTTGGAATCTCCCAGGTCACCTTAGGTCCTCAGAGTCCTGTACTCTTACCCTGGAATGACCTCACACACCATGTTAAGTATGCACACACGAAAAACTCCCTACTGCAAGACATTGTTAATGTCTGGATGACTTCATGACACCCATCTCTGTGCTTTTTCCCTTCCTCGGTGAATATGATTTTGTGTTATATCACACTATAAACATATATTAGTAACCTATAGCTTTACCCAAACAGTGCACAAAGGTCATTCTGTTACTTTCCCACTGTTCTGAGGCCACGCTGATAGAGGTGGCCATGACTTTGCTGTGATAATCCACTCAGGCTGAGATCTTTTGCGTGTTGCTACCATGGTGAATAGTTCTTCTCCATCAGTTCCTGGATGTGGCTTTGAAGGTCAAAGGGTATGCATCTTTCTCATCACCATCTGACTGTTCTGTATGGGCAAGCCCTTTTTGGGGCCAGGAAATTTCCTCTGGTCCTAAAATGGATGGGAAGCCACTTGCAAGCAGGAAAACAGGATCAGCTAGTCTGCATCTCCTGGAGGGCAGGGCCAGGCTTCAGGACCAGAGGGGTTAATTAAAGATGGGTTGAGAAATCTATAAACACCCGGAAATGACTGGCATGTGCTAATTTCTTCTTTAGTATTCACAATGGCGTTCTGTTAATTAAGAAGAGCTAGAGCCCAGGGGAGGCAGCGGGCCAGGCATTCTGGCGCTGGCAGGCCTGGCAAGCTGCCCATCCTGAGCTTTCTGGGGGCACCAGGGTACAGTGTGACCTTGATGGCATAGGCTAGGGACAGCCTGGCCCTTGGGGAGCCTCCCTGTCTAGGAACAGATAGTAGCTAAATTTAGTCTTCCTTTCTGTGACTATTGGTGGCTACCAGCCCTCTAGGATGCTGCTCACATTCGAGGCCTAGTGAGAACCTGGGACCTCCCATTTCCCAGAGAATACCCTCCACAAACTTGTCCACAAACATCCTCCCTCTCCCACAGCAGATGGAAAAATGGAGGTTGATCTGAGGGCACCCAAGTATGGACACTTACTGGGTGTGGTAGGTAGGTGGGAATACCCTTTGTTTCTTGGTTTTAGGGAAGGATTGCCAGATGGAGCTGGCTCCCCTAGATACCCCCTCTGTTGCTGTACACCTTCCCATTACCACAAAGAAACAGGGCTCAATTTGAATTCTGTCGTAGGGTGCTCTGAATCAATGAGGACACCAGAGACAGCCCGAATGTAGGAGTGTGTGTGTGTGCACCCTTTGTTGGAGTGAAGTATGTGTTCACTGTCTACATGTTGTTATGCCCACCATTGTGTGTGTGTGTGCAAGGGTGTGCCTGTGAGTATGTGTGGATGCCAGTAACCTTTCCCGGCTGTGTGTTGTTGGGAAAGCCACTCATATCTCTGTAACAGATTTTCCTCATCTGTAAATTGGGAATACTGATTGGACTTGCTTCATGGCACCAAAGACACGCGTAGGGCCTGATTTGGCATATGGAAGTGCATACCATTAGTAGTTGCTCGAACAGTTTCTCTGGCCTAGACTTCCTTCCCTCCTTCCTGTTTGACTTCATTTTCTTGGTAAACTCATATTCACCCTCCAAGACCCATCTGAAGACTTGGAAGCACCAAGTACATGTCTCAGCACACAGAGATCTCTTTTTAAAATCCTAGGCTCCATGGCAGGACCTCAGAATGGAAAGAAGCAAAGAGCAGGGAGGAGTCCCATAGGACAAGGAAACACATGGGCCTGGGCTTGCACACACTGTGGAACAATACATGTGGGCAAGATGGACACCAAGGCACCATTCACTTGCCAGAAGGCAGAGGCTTGATCTTCAGCATTTTCAGGAAGAGGACTCAAATAGACAGCTTTTGTACACATGTTTTGCACACTAATGTAATCTGTTCGCTGTGAACAAATAAATATGAGAGGAATAGTTTATATGCACATGCTATGGACAAGGATGAGGCACACAGTGTGGACATACAGCACTTTGTTTACACATGTATACAGATTTTATACTTTGGATCCAAACACTGTACATGCACAATGCTGGCATACTCAGTACATGTGTGTACACAGGAGGCATGTTCATTAATTATACTATAGGTAAGGCAGGATCATACATGGTTAGTGCACATACCATATAGTCCCTAATGCAAGGCCCAGTTCTCGCCAACCACACATGCAGGCCCAGAACTGTCACCCTGGGGAAACTCACCCTGAGAAAGTCCCCTCTCTTTAACCTTCAGCGCTGAAGGCTGCATTGGGCCCACAGATGGGGAATTAATTGGTATCATTAACATGTGGCAATGATAATGACTTCCATCGATCCCTGTGGCAGATGTATGGCTGGAGCTGGGAGCTCCAGGTCTGGGTCCAGGCCTCCCTTGCTGCGTCCTGACCTCTGGTTCCTCCACACACATCAGGGTGGGCCCTCTCTGCTGTGAGAGCAGAGGGAGATGCACTTACCCCTGGTCACTGGGCTGCCAGGGACTGGGGCCCACTGTCTAGGCAGCACACAGCACCTCCCTTTTGACTTGTTTCTCCTCCTCTTGGTCTCTCTCCTCCTTCTTCCCCTTCTCTCCTTCTTGCCCCTCCCTTTTTGCTCTTCCTCCCACCCCTCCCCACTCTGATCTCCATTCCACCCCATTTACCTTCTATGGACAAAATCACTCAATTCCTTCTCACCCTCCAGGACCTAACCAAGCCTCTGGCTCTGTTCCCAGCCTCTGTCTTCTGCCTTCAACAGGCTGAGACCACAAGGTGGGGAGCCTTGCCTTCTGGGAGAAGGACAGAGGCAAAGGTATCCTCCGGATGACAGACAGTGAGCTCCTGCCCTTTCCAAGTGCAGCCTCCTTCACAAAACCTCCCTCTGAAGTGTTGACTCTTCCCCAGCGCACGGCCTCCTTCCCCACTATGTCACAAGCTCCTTACAGAAAGACTTTATCTAGTTGACCCATTATAGCTGCTTCAGACAGGCCAGAATGAACAAGTGGTAGGGGCCTACCAGATAATGAATTAGTGTAGATAGACTAAGACAGATGTAGAGGAAGAACCCAGAGGAGGAGGGTCAAACACCTAGAAGCTAGGGAAATCACAGGGACATAGGAACCACATGGGCTCTGTTGGTGTCCACACTTGGGAGTCTGGGTTCTCTGGCCCTCTCAAGGCTTTGGGGTTCCTCCTGCCTCTCTTGGAGCCAGGATCCCGCATTATGTCTTGTCTTCTCAGGAACAGAGCTGAGAGCCCTGAAGCTAGAATAGCAATATGGGGAGGGCTTTTCATGTTGTTCAGAAGACAGGATTTGAACCCTCAGGATCCAGACAGTGTCACCCATCTGGGTCCATCCCCAGATGCCTCCTGAAGCCCAGCCTGGGTCAGGCCTCTGGGGACGCCCCCAGACTGCCTGGATGCACTGAATTTGTTACTGTCACCACAGTCCTAGGGCTTCTAATGAGCTGGTAATGAGCTGTCAGCTAATTATGAGAATTAAATAGGGCAGCCAGCCTAGGCTAAGGGCTGGGCTGAGCTGAGCCTTTGCTGAAAATGCCCATGGTATCAGAGGGAAGTTCCTTGGCTTCTCTCTCCACATCTGATTTGGCTTCTGCCCACCTATGTGTTGAGGACCATATCTCCCCTGGAGAAAAAAATGAGAGCCCTAGCCCCGTGATTCAAGAACAAGGCAAGATCCTACCTCACAGCTAGAGGCTTCAAGAGGGAGAGAGTAGCTAAGAGACTGACTCTGTGTGGCCTGGTGCAACTCCCTCTACATCAAGAGTCTATTTTCCTGTCTGTGAAATGGGTCTAGAAGAACATAGAGACTCTCCCTCCCATCTCAACACAGCCATATCTTCTCCTTTTACACAGGTGGCTCTGGTGCCCCTGACTCTTTGAGGGTAGCAACTTCCTTAGGGTCAAATGAAATAACTAGGGAACTCAGAGAAATCTTCAGTCAACAGAAATAAGCATGCAAGTTGAGAAAAGTTCAAAGCGGTGTCATTCATGACAGAATCAAACAGGAAAGGATGTCAATGTACCACAAGAAGTGATGAGGAAATTGGAGGTATTCTTGTCTTCCTGCCTCAACCTCTTGAATGCTGAGGTTACAGAAACCCATTCCCATACCTGTTTTATGCACTTCTAGGAATTGAACTCTGGGCTTTGTGCATGCTAGGAAAACACTCTGGCCACTGAGCTACCAGCATGGAGCACTATTGACCATGAGAAATGGTATAAAGCATAAATTTCCATGCTAGCTCTTCAGGTTGTCACCTAAATAGCAGGTGCAGATCTTGAGCTGCGACCAATCTTGTCACATCTCTTAGGGTCCGTGCTTGGTCACTGGGTATCCACTGTTCACTTCATGCACAGACAACAAAGGGTAAGGCTGTGTTATCTCCTCATTTCCAAGTCAGTAACTCATGCGATATTTTACAAAAATGGTTAGGGGAAAGAAGGGTTTAACAGTGATTCAAGTGTGGCAAAGGAATGAAAGACAATAACACTAGAAGTGACAGGAGAATCAAAGGCAATGGAATTACAGGAGAAATGGCAGAGTGCTGCTGCCACCACCATTTGACTGGAGGTGTGTGAAGAAACTTCCATCATACACAAGGACTGTGATTGTGGCAAAAAAAAAAAAAAAAGACAAAGCTATCTCAGGGAAAACATTTGACTTTCAGAAATGCTTCAGAACATGGAAAACATAGGGTAAAATGATGGAGATGAGGATGGGTGTAGGAGCAGGGAAGAGATGACTCAGTAAGGAACTTACTTGTCTTGGAAGCATGAGGACCTGAGTTCATCCAGAAACCATGTAAACAAACAAACAATCACAAAACAACACTGGGTGTTGGGCTAGAGAAATGACTCAGTTGTTAAGAGCACCAATGTTCTTGCAAAGGTCCCAAGTTCAATTCCCAGATTCCACATGACAGTTCACATCTATCTGTAACTCCAGTTTCAGGGTGTCCAATAACTTCTTCTGATCCCTGCAAGCACAAAGCGCACATATGATATATAGACATACATGCAGGTAAAATACTTATACATATAAAAATAAATGAACATTGTTTTTTAAAGGTAAATATGGTGTCATCTTGTAATCCCAGAGCTGGAGAGGCAGAGACAAGTGACCCCTGGTGCTCACTGGCAGTCTAATCTGTGAGCCTCAGGGCCCACTGACAGATCATGTTTGAAAACAACAAAAGAAAATCCCCACCCCCCAAAAAACAAAAAACCAAGGCCAACAAGATGGCACTTGCCACCAAGCCTGACCACATGAGTTTGATCCCTGGGGTCCTCACTGTGGACAAATAAACAACACTGGATTGAAGAGATGACCTAGTGGCTAAGAGCACAGATGACCTAGTGGTTAAGAGCACTTGCTGCAAAAAAAAAAAAAAAAAAAGTACTTGCTGCTCTCACAGAGGACCTGGATTCTCAGGGCTCACACACAAGCAACTCCCAACTACATGTAACTTGTTCCAAGGAATCCAATGCTCCATTCTAGCCTCCATGGGCTCTAGGCAAGCACACAGTGCAATACATCCATGCAAGCACTCATACATATATATTAAATAAATACTTTTTTTTTTTTTTTGGTTTTTCAAGACAGGGTTTCTCTGTGGCTTTGGAGGCTGGCCTGGAACTAGCTTTGTAGACCAGGCTGGTCTCGAATTCACAGAGATCCACCTGCCTCTGTCTCCCGAATGCTGGGATTAAAGGTGTGAGCCACCAATGCCCGGCAATAAATACATTTTTTAAAAAATGAGAACTGACTCCTTCAGGCTTTTCTCTGATTACTCAAATGTGCTATGTCAATTTTACTCATGTTCACGTACACATGATTGATAAATAAATGTTTAAAAGGTATTTAAAAAGAAGAAAAACAAGCACCTGAGGAATGACATTTGAGGTTGACCTCTGGCCTCCACGAATACCCACACATATGTGTACACCTGAGCACACACAGGAACACACACACACACACACACACACACACACACACACACACACACACAATGTTAGAAACATTTAAATTTCAAAAACAATATGATGGTTTTCCAAGACCTACAAAACTTGTCCATACTGAAAGCTACACACTTGCTATTCATGGTCTTCTTGGCAAGTCTTCTATGAAGAAATAAAGCACTTGAACTCTTAGTGTTTCTGATGCCTTACATTGCAATGCACTAAATAAATCAGTTGTGTGGTTTCAAAATGCCATTGTACATTTCTAACCAAGCATACATATTTTTCTGTTTTGACAAAAGCTTTTTAAAGATTTCAGAAATAATCCTATATAACCCCACTGACATGCACATTGCTGGGTGTGTCTTTAACCTTTGTAGTCATTTCACAGTCTCCAGCCACAGCATGCCCAGCCAAGATGACTGGCACTCAGTGTCACAGGCAGACAAAGCAGATACAGTTTGGAGGGAAAAAAATCCAAGTGCCCAAACATACACACTTATAAATTCAAAAGCAGGTGATACCAATCTGTGGTGTGTAAGCCAGAATGTGGCTGCCTGGGGGAGGTGGGGATTAAAGAGAGGGGTCAAGAGGCAGGCTGCTGAAGTGTTGGTATATTCTAGACCTTGATTTGGGTGGTGATTTCCAGCTTTATAAAAATACATTGCCACGGCATGCACTTGAGTTTTTTGTGTTTTATTGTAGATAAGATCTATATCTTTAAATATGATTCCCAGGTAAAGTGTGTGTGTGTGTGTGTGTGTGTGTGTGTGTGTGTGTGTGTGTGTGTGTGTGTGATGCTGAGGATGGAATCCAGTGTCTCACGTATGGTCGGTGAGGGCTCTATCACTGAGTTACAACACTAGCCCCCTTTATTTTTAATTTTCCAGTGTGGTTGATTTTCCTGCATGTGAATCTGTGTACCGCTTACATGTCTCGTGCCCACAAAGCCAGCAAAGGGTGTCAGATACTCTGAGGCTGGAATTACAGACTGTTGTGAACTGCTGGGTGCTGGGAATCAAACCCAGGTTCTCAGGGAGAGTGGTCAGTGTTCTTCTGAGATACCCCTCGAGCCCCCAGTATTTTTTAATGTGGGAACATTCTGAGAGTGTCTTGGGGGATTTGTATGGCTCCTTCTGTTAGACATTAGATATAGTTGGCATTTTCTTTCTTCTAGACTTTTCTTTGCCTCATTCCTGTCTCACTGACTGACCCTTTGACTCTTCACCTGCTTCTTCACCTCTGTTCCTCTCACTGGTCCCCTGCTGAACTATTTGATGATGCCCTTGCTCTGGGTACACAACCCTGCAGCCTGGCTCTGTCTGCATGGGGTCAGTGGTTTAAAAGAAGGAAGGGCAGGGTGGGGGCGGGGTAAGGAAGCAAGGTAGGGAAGGAGAGAAAAGACATGGGAAGAAGTGAGGAGAGGGAGGGAATGAGGACAGGAGGAGGAAGGAAGGGGATGAAGGAAAGGTAGGGGAAGAAAGAAGGTGGGAAGGGGGAGGGGCAACAAGAAGAAACGAGGGAGGGAAGGCAGGAGAAAAGGGGGGGAGTTCAAACCACCAGGCAGAAGGAGGCAGTTTAGGCCAGAAGTCATGCTAGGCAGGAGCATCTCAGAGAGGATTTAGGCCTGATCCCAGCTCTAGAGAAGTGACACCTTATTAAGGCCTGCCCAGCTGCCCTGTGTCCCCCTGATGGAGTCTGGAATGCCACACTATTAGCCTCAAATGGCATTTTGAAATGGCTTTTTTTTTTCTTTTTGGGCGAACCCCAAAGACATTGCTAAGATTTACATTTTCAAATATATGCTGACCTTTTTTTCCTCTTTCTTTGAGTTCATTTGTCATCAGTGTATAATTGAATCAATATATTTCCCGATCAGCCCCAAGATTGAATAAGGTCACAGGGAGCCGTGTGTGGGCATTAGACGTCATTATTTCACTCCGAATGAGCGGCCATGGCACAGAGCAGTCCGGGCGCCAAATGAAATTCTATTAGATTCTATTACACTTTTACAATTATAGAGGCGTTCCAATATTACAAGGGGAAATGAAGTCATAATAAAAAAGCCCAGAGGTGTATTACAGAGAAATGGGCACACTATTTTTCTAGTTAAAAACTTGATGGAGGGAGCTTGGCTGGTTTCAGTTGCTGAGATGTGACCTTGTTCTTGAAGCCCCTCAGCTGCTCTGCTGCCTTCCCTGCTTGCGCCTCTGCTGCCTGAGGATCTACAGGGGGACCCAGAGAAGCCACCAACCCACTCCACTCACAATGAGCCATTTCCAGGGCTACGGGAGACATAGACTATTCTGAAAAGACGCTATTGTCACTCTCTGAGCCATTGTTGGGGACATCCCAGAGTATATAGATACAGCATGGTGACCTAAACAGGATTGTAGCAGGTAGACATGGTGCATGTAGACACGAAGCAGCACCTCAGTGAGGTCTAATGGGGCCCAGGGGCCTATGGAGCAGGACTGGCTGAAGGATCAAGGCAGACCAACTAGGCTCTGACAGAAAGGGAAGGTCTGGAGACACAAATAGGAGAAAAATCACTAAAGTCACAGCCCGGAGTATGACAAGCCTAGGGGCTAGAAGTTCACCCTGGGTTTTGAAAGAGGTGGAGATAAGGGCATGGAAGGCAGCGCAAGGGTCAATGCTGGAAGGAGGCAGTGGAGGAAGAGCCTCTCTCATATTCTAGCACAGAGTTGGGTAGAGTGACTTGGGATATCTGATGGCAGAGGAGTCTAGTCTGGCCTGGGATGATTGATAGCTATTGGGAGGGGTATGTCTTAGTCTCTCTTCCAAATGCTGTGTTAAAATATCCTGATAAAGGCAACTTGAGGGAGAAAGGGTTATCTGGGCTTACAGTTCTAGGGAGATACAGTCCATCGTGGTGGGACAGACATGACAGCAGGCAGGGAAGGTATGCTGGCTAGTTTTAGGTAACAACACATGCTAGAGTCATTTGAGAAGAGAGAACACCAATTGAGAAAATACCCCTGTAAGACTGGCCTGTGAAGAAGCTTGTGGGTCATTTCTTAGTGATTAATGTGGGGGGAGCTAGCCCACTGTGGGTGGGGCGGCTCCTGGGTCCTGGGATTATGTAAGAAAGCAAAATGAACAAGCCACTAAGTAGTAGTCCACCATGGTCTCTGCTTCAGTTCCTGCCTTGCGTTCCTGTCTTGATTTTATGTTGAAAGACCCGCTCGGAATGCTTCTGCATGCCCCCTGCCCCTCTGTCTTCCCTGCCTGTGCCGGTGCTGGGTGTTCTCTCTGGAGCAGGCGGGAGGAGCAGTTGACTGAGGGCAGCGCGGCGGGGACTGAGCAGGGCAGGGCCAGGGTTCGGCCAGGGGCTGGAGAATGCAGCGCGGGCAGCGCCTGGAAGGGGAACTTGAGCTGGGAGAGCAGCGGTGCTGCTTGTCCAGGAGCTGCGAGCGGGGAGCCACCTCCAAGGCCAAGGACACGGGGGCCGCGGAGCTGCCGGGGCCTCCCAAGCCTTCACCCCGGCAGGGCTCGCGCCCCCGGCCCGCCCCGCCTGGCACCGCGCCTCGGGGCTGGGGCCGAGCAACGAGCACCAGGTGGGCTGGCCCGAGGGCGAGAGCACCAGTTAGGCCGGCCCGGGGCCCCGCCCCCACACCCCCACCCTCCGTCCCAAGGTCAGCTATCCGGACGCGGAGGGAATTGAATCTGTTGTACCAGACACCAGACCTTGAGAATATGCTGATCTGGAATGGCTCTGTGTCTCATTTGAACCATCCAATAGAAATGATTCTGTATTTCGCCTCATTTGAAAGACTCTGTGTTTCACCTCATTTGAATAACCCTGTATAGCGCCTCATTTACATTGACCAATGGGAATAGCTCTGTACAATGCCTCATTAGAATTATCCAATAGAATCCCTGCTTCTAGCTTGCGCCTTTTTCCCTATATAAGGACCCCTTTCCCTTGGCTCGGCGCGCTTGGCCTCACAGAAGCTAAGTCGCCCCGGGTACCCGTGTCTCCAATAAAGCCTCTTGCAGTTTGCATCCAAGTTCGTGGTCTCGCTGATTCCTGGGTACGGGTCTCCTTCTACGAAAGTACCTCTTCGGGGGTCTTTCAATGTGATCAGGACATGTAAGCTGAAATAAACCCTTTCCTCCCCAAGTTGCTTTTGTCCTTGCTGTTTATCACAGCAATTAAAAACCCTAACCAAGACAGAGCCATGGTGGCAGGAGCAGAGCCTGCCAACGGCATTATACCCACAGTCAGGAAGCAGAGTGCACAGGAAGTGAGGACTCTAAAGCCTCAAGGCCCACCCCCAGTGACCTACTTCCTTCAGCAAGATTCCACCTCTTGAAGGTTCCACAACAGGTCCAAACATCAACTGGAGAACAAGTATTCAAGCACTTGATCCTCTAGGGGATATGCCACATTCAAACAACAGGCATCCCAACAACAACAGAAGACTTGGTGTGCGCTGAAGTGGCTGGACAGTGGTCCACAGTGAGGAAGGCCCAAGGAAAGGGGCTCAGGAGAGTCTCAGGGGCTGGGACAGAGGTCTGAAACCAGGACAGAAGCCTGGAGTCCTCTGCTCCCCTTGGGTTCTGGGCAGGTACTGCTGGCTTCTGAGTGGAAGGACACAGGTTGGCTGGTTCAAGGCTGCCCCTCCAGCCCAGCAGAGGGTCCATTATTCCCAGGGCATGAGGTCCTCAGACCATCATATAACACAAGAGACTATACAAAATTGTACAGTGCCTTGACCAGAGCTCATACCATTGTTGCCTGGGCAGGTACTGTTCTGGGCAGGTACTGCTGGCTTTCAGTGTCCTGGGGGGGGGGCTTAGGATGGGTAGGCTAATATGTCATATCTGTTCACTTCCCTTTCCCTTGGGAATATAGTATGTTTTCCTACCCATAGATGCCTCCCCAAGATGGCTGACCCCTACTTACCCAATGAAATCCTAACCTGTATAGGGATTTTGTACATGCAATTAAAGTCACTTGTCAGCCAACCTTAAAATACAGAGGTCCTTGGCTTGAGCCATCAGGTGAGCCCCTATGAGATGGAAACCTTCTCTCTGATTAGTGGCAAAAAAAGAAGTCAGAAAGATTTAAAGCACATGGAGGACTTTTTGCACTGTAATTAACTTAAAGACAGAGAGACCATAGAGTGAGAAATGAGGACATCATCTAGAAGTTGAGAGCACCCCTGGATGACAGCCAGCGGGGTCATGGGGACCTCAGTCTTGTAAGGGGCGTGGATGCGTCTGCTGCCAAAGTAGCAGGAATGAACTTAGATGAGGAGTCCCAGTTCTCATTAGATGCAGCCAGTAGACACCTGACTCTAGCCCGGGCAGACAGCTTCAGTTTCTATAGACTTCATGAGCAAATGGACAGGGCAAGCCACGAAGTTAGTGGCGATTTGTTATAAAGGAAGACTAATATGCACCGAGATTTCTTCTGGACGAGAGGCAACAATGGTATGAGCTCTGGTCAAGGCACTGTACAATTTTGCATAGCCTCTTGTGTTATATGATGGTCTGAGGACCTCATGCCCTGGGAATAATGGACCCTCTGCTGGGCTGGAGGGGCAGCCTTGAACCAGCCAACCTGTGTCCTGAGGAGGAATTGCCCAGGTGATGTACACATCTGGGAACAGAATCAATGCTCTGTCTCCTATCTAGGGAGTCGAGGGTGCTTTGTCACTTAGAAATGTTGCAGTGATTAGTAACTTTCCCAGACACCTTCATGCAAGCAGCAGCCAGGAGCAGACAGAAAAAAAAAAAGAAAGAAATGAAAAGTTAAAAAATAAAACAAAACAAAAAATTCCTCTTGCCAAGAAGCATTCCCCATCCTTGGGGGAGATGAAGGAAGAGACGACTCAGGCCTGGACGGCTCACCAGAGATATCCTCTCTCTCTCTCTCTCTCTCTCTCTCTCTCTCTCTCTCTCTCTCTCTCTTTTTAAGATTTTGTTTATTTGTTATGTATACAACATTCTGCTTCCATGTATATCTGCACACCAGAAGAGGACACCAGATCTCATTACAGATGGTTGTGAGCCACCATGTGGTTGCTGGGAATTGAACTTAGGACCTCTGGAAGAGCAGTCGGTGCTCTTAACCTCTCCTCTGAGCCATCTCTCCAGCCCCCCCGATATCCTCTCTTATAAAACTGCTCTTGGCCATGTCCCCTACCACCTGGAGGCAAATGCCCAAGGGTAAGCAGCCCAGAGCCAGAGAGGCTCCTCCTGGAAAGCTGCTCCTGGAGACCCTGCCTTAGGATTTGGGAATCTAGGCCTCTGTTTTCCTAGCTTTGAATCTTAGCTTAGATCTAGACCAACCTCCGATATTCTATAATTTGCTCTGAAGTAACCTGAGCTTTAAAGTGGCAGGTCAGTACCCATAACTGCTTTCACCTGAGCCAATTGAGAATAAGATGGCTGTCCTCTGCCCTAACACACACACACACACACACACACACACACACACACACACACACACACACACACACACACAGTTTCCTCAGGTGTGGGCAACCCAGGATTATAGCTCCTGTCGAAGGTGGGACACACCCTCCCCCCTAGGGATGTGACTCCCATGTCCTAAACCCTGATGGATGTCTGCTAGTGTGGGGGCCTTGCCTGTGGGAACAGGGCAAGACAGTGCTCATCTTGGCTCTTGGGCCACTCTCAGGCAGTAATGGGAAGAGATGGAGATAGCCAGTTCTGGCCTCAGTTCCCATGGATCTGCACACAGTTCCCAGTGTGAGCTGCTTTTGCACATGGAGAACCAGTGCCCCTGAGCCTCCCGCTCCACATACAGGCCACCAGCTTTCAGGAGCATTGCATCTGCCCAAAGGTGACTCAGGAAGCCGTGACCACCCCAAGGCTGCGTTCCTAGTAACTCATATAGTGCTTCTGAAAGGGATTCCCTCATTTTCTTTCCTCCCCTTCTCCTTCTCTAGAGAGCTTTAAGGGTAGGAGGCCCCGGGGTGTTTGGCCTTCCCTGCAGGCAGCCCCTACCCTCCCCGGGGCCTGAGCCCAGGCTCTGGCTGTGCAGAGGCTTGGAGCTCGAGGCTAATTGTGAATTAGGAGCCCAATTATGCCCTGCACAATTGGCTCGGCGCTACCTTCTCTTCCCGACAGACATGTATATTAATAGTTGGCACTTATTGAACCAAATATGAATATTCATCTTCATTTATATTTCAAGGCTTTTCCTCCTGGAGGCCCGCAGGGCTGCGACCAGCTCCAGCCCCATCACGGAGCTGACAGCTCACACTCCTGGGCCCTGACTCCTGGTTCGTGGGCGGCGGACTGGGCTCCCAGCTGTCCACAAACACTCATTAGGGGGGCCGGACCCAGCGAGCTGCAGAGAATGTGTAATCGCGCTGCGCGCTGCTAATTAGGGAACTGATGGGGCATTGAGGGCGAGAGGACGAATTCTTTAAACAGAGGACGGGAAACTTGAAGAGCTGTAATTACTTAGAGCAGAGTTCATCTCAGAACTTGGGAGCCAATGAGTCTGATGACAGCCCTGCTGTATGGAGGTCAGGGAGAAGGCCGAGTACCTGGGACTCGTACCCGGCCTCTAGGGGGCAGTGTGGAGCCACTTTTCTGTAGTCCTGATGCCACCCGGCTGGGTGAGCCCCTCCCCTCCCAGGGGCAGCTTCCTCTGCCTGGCCTGCTAACCCAGGCTCCTGCTCAACTCCAAAGGGCTCCCCTAGCATAGGGGGGTCAAGTCAGGCATTCCCATGGCAACTCAAAAGGACACATAAGAACACTCCAACAGGGTGTCTCCAAGGTATGTCACGTAAACTTTCTACCTAGTCTCAGTGGCCTTTCACACTGCATTGTGCATGCATCTACAAATGTATTGGCACGCTGATGGATACCCTGGGATGCTTGCTGCCTATGGCCTACAGGTTGGACAGGCCTCCCAGGAGAACTGTGGACCCCACCACTCTTCTGCTTTGAACCTACCTTCCCATCTCTCACATGTGCTCCTATTACAGTCTGCACTGCTCCTATAACCATCTGCATTGCTCCTATAACCGCCTGCACTCCTATAACCCATCTCAGGAAAACCCCTGTCTTTCAAATATCAGCATAGTTCCCCTCATCAGTGAGTGCTTTGAGCCAATTCCTTCCCTCCTCTGGTTTGGTTGGTGGAGAGGACAGGATTAGAGGACAACCAAAACCTTCCTCATAGTCTCAGCCAACTGGCCAGTAAGAGGAATCTGGGCAGCTTTTCTGACTTCCTTCCAGAGCTGTACTATCCATTCCATAGCCACTGACCCCACAGGGTTATTTACATGAATTAAATAAACCTGTAAGCTTGGTTCCTTATTCATACCAGCTGCATTTCCATGTTCAGTAGTCACACATAGAATATTAGCCTTCAAGGTTCTCAGCTGATCTCTACTGAGCATGTGGGCCTTCGAGGTTCTCAGCTGATCTCTACTGAGCATGTGGGCCTCCAATGTCCAATAGAACTTTGATTCCAGGCCTTTAGGGATCTTTTAGTTAATACCTAGAGGACCTCTGCATGGTGGGGGTAGGGGTTGCTCATGAAAGTCAGTGTTTAGGGTCGCTAGCACACTTGCCTCCCCGATGGACTTTTGAAGTTGTAATTAGCAGGGATAGCCCTGTTCAATCATTGGCACCAACTCCTCTTAGCAACATGGCCCCTGTGCTGCAAGAAGAGATCAGAAACAAGCATTCAGACTGGGTCTGGCTGAAACCTTCATGCATGAAGCCTGTGGCTGGGCCTGCTAGATGGGGCTTCCTGTTGTGGAAGGAGGCTTTAGTTAGGGAGAGGCAGGTACCCAACCAGAAGCCCACCTGCTCCCTCCCTGCTCATCAGCTTCTAATACATGCAGAAGCCTTTCTTGGTACCCCTCTAGGCTTCACTGAGCTCAGTTGCTGCCCTTGGATTGGGGCTCAATCTCATGTCTCAGTAAGGTCAAAACCCATCTGGCTGCAAGGTGGTTCTGTGTTCACAGCATCCAGAATTTCATTGTGTCCTGGGGCAGCATACCAGGACAGAATGCTGGAGTCACCTCCCCAGGGGCTCCCCGGATGTGCACCTGAGCTGGGCTAAGCAAAATGTGGGCACCCAAGGGGGCGTTTCTCGGATGAGGTTTCATAGACATGTTCTGGAATCCGGCGCTGCTGAGAACATGAGCTTTTAGCCCTAGAGATAAGCATGTAGGTTCATATCCAAACATGTCCTTTTTGTCAGAGAAGCAAGGATGGGGTGGGGGGATCAGAAAAGTGAACCCTAAAGGTGTGAGTGGTGGGACCGAGAGTAGGAAGTATCCTGAAAGCAGCTGGGCTGGGCAGGGACTTTTCCTCACCAGTGTAGCCTCTCCCTTGAAGAGGGTCCCTAGGTAGGAAGCAAGCTCTGGAAAGGGAGGAGAGACATGGTACACTTGCTCCATCTTGGTACTCCTTCTGTAGCTTGTGAAGTGTTCCTTGATTCATTTTAGTAACTTTGGCCACCAGCAGGGCAGGGCTGTCATTCCATTCTGCGGGAGAAACTGGTTCTGGGGGTGCCACATAGAGGGAGGGTCCAGATGTGACCTGGTGTTCTTGCTCTCTCTCCATCCTGGGCTATTACTACCTGCAGAGTCCTTGACTGTAGATACAAAGGTCAATGTCACAGCAGTCACATGCTTCCAAATGACTTGGATTTGGGGTTGTGGCTTGTGTTTTATATGGAGTTGAAAGAAAGTGACACAGATAAGAGATTATGATTAACCCAAATCAACCTTGAAAATGATCCTAGGAGAAGCCTATACAGGCTGCAGGGATAAAGAGGTACCTACCTTGAACCCCCAAACCTCCTCCTCCTCCAAGGAGGGGCTTCTTCCTGAGACATCTGAAAACAAGGAAGAATTTTGAACATGGGTTAACTTGTAGAAAGGAATTTTAGTTTTACTTCCAGGTTGCCTGTAGGAACTTAATGGTGGAATAAGGATGAGAGGTTCAGATTCCAGGGGCCTTTCCTAGCATTGGGTTCCTAGCATCTGTGGGGTTCATGGAGGGAACGCATGGATGAACTAGCCAGGACAGTGTGGCTGGTTGTTACTTGAGAGAGGGGAGAAAAGAGAAGGGGAGGATGTGAAATATTGGTTCAAGTGTATAGATGTCCTTGCAATTGTTCCAAGTTCAGTTCTAACACAGTTCATTGGCTTCAGGTACTTGGGAAAAACTTTACCCAGCTAGGAACAGAAGCGTCTCACTGGCTAAGACCAGAAATCAAGAGTGTTGTGAAAATATCATTTCTTTTTCTTTCTTTCTTATGTCACAAATCACCTGATCACTGTCCTCCCAAGCGCCCCCAATGGTGGCTTTTGCTTTTAGAGCTTGCTGGTCAGAACCAACAATGCTGTGTGGTCTACAAGTGCAGTGTTAGTGGGCATCTTGTTGACCCAAGCAAGGAGCGAGCTCTAAACTGTGTTGCTAGTTCTCTGCATACAGCTTTTGGTTCCAGGTGGCTGGGGAACCTGAAACCTCTCCTGGGGTTGTTTTTAATCAGACCCACTGGAGGTGCAGAGGCTACAGTGAAGCGTGGGGGAGTGATGGGCGCCAACAAGGATCTTCAGCACACAAGCTCCATGTTCCATGAGCTGGAAGCCACTCTGGAAGGACACATTGGGCATGCACATGGCTATTAATAAAACAGAGCCTTGATTTCCATCCTTCTAGTACTCCCTCTGGAGCCCAAGGGGAGTGTGGGGAGGGGCAGAATGTGCTAGCATTCCTGGGTCCCTGGCAGAAAGAATCTCTAACAGCCCCCAAACCTCACCCTCAACCTAGAATGGTTATTAACATATTAATTAATATTTAAAAACTCATTATGCCTTGATGATGGCTTCCTTAATCTGCTTTTATATTAATCGCAGCCACCAAGGAGCAATAACCATACTTACGTGGCAAAATGGAGTCATTCTACTTAATTACCGAGGAGGTTTTACAGGCAGTCTTCAAAGCTCGCAAACAATCAGAGGGTTGATGGGATGTCTTCCTTTTAGAGTCTCTGCTAAATTGGATGCTCTGACAGTTGGAAGTTTTATCTTGTATTGAGATGAAGCCTCTCTCCCCACACCTCTATTCTTCATTGTGCCAGCCTGGAGCCCCTGGTTTCCTTAGTTATTGACCTGAGGAAGCGGCCTGGATTCTAACTCCCATCCTGCATCTTGGCCTGCTACTCCTGGAGGCAACACAGACCCGAGGTCCTAGCCCGAGAGACCCTCCCTTCTCTTCCTGTGGGTTCTGTCTGCTTAGACATGAAATTCTGGAGCTGTCCTGGCAGCTTTAGTCTTTCAGGTGGGCTGGCCTTCTTCCTGTTCAGTTACCTGGGGGTTGCTCTGGCTAGACTCAGAGCACACTACCTGTTACCTGCATGCTTCCCCTACCATGTTTCCTTCAAACAATGCCCAGCTCTAAAAGGGACTTACACAGCCTCTACCCACCAGCCCTGCCCACTGCCCTGGGCTACTTGATAGAAGCAGTGGTAACTCAAGTTCAGTCTATTGGGACCACTGTGATAAGACTGGGATCACACAAACCTTCCTGTTCTGACAGGTCTCTATCCTTGGTCCCTTGGAGGATCTGGGACTTCTGTCACATCTGAGAGGGGCAGCCTGCACTGTGTGATGGCCCTGGTGGCCTTTGCCTCACCTGCCTCCTGCAGCTCCATCAATATTGGTTCTTATGGTGACATCAGGGTCTCAGGTGAGTCAGGAACATATGCTGAGGCCAGCGCCTGGTGGACCTAGTATGCCATCTGTCCAGAAGGCCAGAAAAAAGTGCTTGTCAGCATCTAGAAAATGTCCCCACGCCTGGCCCTCCCTTCTAAGCCTGGCCACAAAAAAGCCTTTTGGGCAGAAACAGAGTCAAATGGTGTCCAGAGATGAGATCAGCTTCCTGTGCCTTAGAAATTATGGGGAAGTGACAGGCTGGGAAATTGGTGACTCCCTCCCAGGGTGCTGATAACCCTGGAGATCATTCATCACCCATACAGGGATGGCCAGAACCATTCAGAGTGTCTGTAGGCCTAATGGGAACATACAACCATCAGGATGGGGCACAAAGAGCTGTCAGCTGCTAGGTAGTGCGGTGAAGCCTGGCCCTGGACAGCTGGTAATTGCTGACTTGAATCAGGACCCAGGTCTCAGGGTGGATGTGGTGGTTAATCTTCATTGATTTAGAATCACTATAGAAACCCACCTCTTGGCATATCTGTTTGGTTGTTTCCAGAAAGATTTAACTGAGGAGGGAAAACCGAATGCCCCTGAATGTGGGCCGAAGAAGACTTAATAAGGATAAAGAGAGGGGCTGATGAGATGGCTCAGTAGGGTAAGGAAGAAGATATCTTATCCTGGGGATTATGTGTATATTGGGGTGTAGGGCACCTCATTCTGAAGGCATTATCTTAATTATCTGCCTGGATGGAGATTCAGATAAATAAAAGAACAAAACCAGATCCTCAGTGACATCCTCCCTCCCTGCGGTGCTCCCATGTGGGCCTGCAGTGTTCCCATGTACCACCCAAGGCAGTGGTTTAGTGATGGTGGAAGAAAGGGGTGAAGACAATGAGCCCAGGGCATTCTCACAGTTGAGCCCTCCGCTGAGAAGCTGCACCCCCAGCCCTGCTTGTTGGTGTCAGTTATAATTCCTTTCTTCTCCTTATCATCTGGCAAGACTGAGCTTCCTATCCCACAGTGGGGCCCCATGATAAACTTGGCCAAGGCACCATGACTGGAGTGCCATGGACCACTTCCAGATGCAGCATTTCACCTCTGACTTGAGGTCCTCCATATTTCATATTTGCTGGCCCAGCCACCTGGGCAATACAAGTCCAAAGGGTAACAAGCAAGCCTGAGGCCTTTCCCTTGTATCACCCTGAACCTTCCTAGAAAAAGGACGTAAGATAAAAGAAAACAGAGGGCTGAAGAGATAGCTCAGTTGGCAAAGTATTTTCTTTGCAAGCACAAAAAACGTGAGTTCAAGCCCCAGAATCCATGGGGGTAAAAAAAAAAAAAAGCTTGGTGTGCTGGCACGTGATTTTAATCTCAGTGCTAGGGAGGCAGAGACACAAATTCCTGGGGTTTACTGGCAAGCCAACCTAGACTAGTTAGGAAGTTCTAGTTAGCCAGTGAGAGATCCTGCCTCACGCAAACAAAAATGTGGATGATATTGTCCTTTGGTTTCTACATGTCCATGCACTAACATGAACACACACACACACACACACACACACACACACACACACACACACACACACCAGTCCTCACGGAAAGATTGAATTCTGAAAGATTATATTTATACACAAGATTCTGAGTTAATCTGAAAGATAGTTTTGAACTAGGCAAGGCTGCATACATCCACTTAACTGGGAAGTTCAAGCATTTTCTCTGTTTCTTCTCAGGTGCTTGCATACATGAGTCCAAGAGCCAAGTGAGATGGATTATAGAAAAGGAAGTCCCACAATTTTGCAAAACTGGATGAATAGATCTGGCAGTGCTGTGCCTGCTGAACTCAGGTGGGTCCCACTCCTGTCCATTCCTGACTGTCATTCCTAGCTCCAGATAGTTCATATTCAGCCAAGTGCTGGCTCCATTGAGGAAGGGGCTCAAGGGACCTTGTGCCTAATCAAGAGATATGACAGCAAGGAAGATGAGAGATGGCCAAGGAGTAAGAAAGACAGGAGGAACCCCTTTCATGAGGCTGTGAAGTTCTTTAGAAATAGAGACTGGGGAGAAATAAGAGAGTTCTGCAGAGTGTCACAGAGTGATTGGGGGCCATGCAGAGACTCAGGTTAGACACAGGGCCTTTCCACTCAGCCCATCCTCCTTTCTCTTGGAGTCTATCTCAGAACATCATGCCATCATCTGCCACCATCTCCCATGTCAGAAGTCCAGCTCAGTCTTGACGTGTCCTCCCATGTACAGCCCTCACATTCAGGAACCAGGAACTAGAATGTCCAGGGTCATCCTTTTTTTCACCATGTCAAGTCCCCATGAGGCTAACAACACCAGTGTTGTTTCCTTTCTCCCAGTTTAGCTTCTCACCACAGCAAGGTCCTATGGGATCACTGTGTCCTAAGCAGCAGGGCCACATATTCTCTGTAGCACTAGGCTGCTCCTTCCTCTGGTTCCCAGCTCTCCACTGTTCCCAACCCTAGGGCACAATACTGAATGATCCCATGAATCATTACATCTGAAAATAGTCTAGGGATGAGATGCCTTGCCCAGTGCTTAGGCAGATGCCACCTGCTTCCTGCCAGGATGGAACAGATACCAGCTCTCACGAAGAATTTCTGCAAGGGAAGCTGGTATCTACCACAGACTGAAGAGCAGATACTAGCATAGAGTCACCAAGTCCGCACAAGTTGTAATCAACAGTCACCTCATATACACAGCTCCCAGCATCAATCCTTTCCACCCCTGCAGCCTCTTCCCTGGGGCAAGTCTTCAGGATTCCCCTGCCCATCATCATTGTCTGTGGATAGCCCTGCCTCCAAGGTCACTCCTTTGTCCTCTGCAGGAGGAGCCTTCTGTGTGCTGAAGCTCATATCTTACCATTCCCCATGAGCCTCCCTGTGTAGAGAACCCCAGAGTAGCTAGATCTCCTTGGTCTAGCCCACAGACCCTGCTGACTCTCAGCCCTATCCCATACAAGCCTTCCTTGCTGTCTGCTGTTGTGGTACCATGAGCTACAGCCCCTTACCTTCCTCTTGGCCTCTGCTCTTGAAATGAGTGCAGAGTATTTTCCTGGCTGCCTCCCATGGGCTGTTAACCCGGTGAAGTCCAAGATAATGTCTTTCAGCATTTTTTTTTTTCATTGGAGACTTTGGCACAAATGTTCAGCACATATTTGTGTAAGGAAGCAAGAGAGATGAAAGTAGAACAGGCCTCTCCCCTGGGCCAGGCAGTAGGTACATTGTCTTCCATTTACAGAGGGTTGCCTGGCCTTTAATAGTGCTAACGTAGACACAGCCGTTTCATGCCTGCGATTAGACACAAGTTCTGAGTGATGTTAAGACTGGACGATGGAGATCTCCAACAGTGGGACTTCAAACTGTAGATGGTAAAGCACAACTTGAGAGATGCCAAGCTTCCCAGTCTCCTGCACCAGACCTGCTCACAGAGACTGGGAAATTTGTTTCAGAATCTAAGTCCACATGTCCTCCTGCATTAGATAAGAAACCCTGGCTTCTCCTGTTTAGGCACATCTACCCATCTGAGGAACTTCTGGCACAAGCCACACAGAGGAAAATGGTATCTTAGCTCTATTCAGACTTAATCTGCTCCCCAGAGATTGCAAATGTCTGTACTGAAAGAAGTGTGGCCTGAGAAACTTGGCTGCCTGGGAGATACTATGGAGATGCCTACTATCCTGGGCTCTGACCTTTTCTAGGGTTGAGAATGGTATGGTGCAGGGTGGGGTGGAGAAGGGGCAAGGTTTAGAGAGGAACAGTTACTCTGGAGGCAGTCACTAGATGGACCTTTATGCTTGTACTGATTTGGAAGCTGTCCAACTGAGGTTGTACCAGGCAGAGACAAGGAAGTTCTAGAGGCCTGTGAGAACTGTGAGATTCCAGGGGCTGGGAGGAGAGAGCTGGTGCCTTGTAGATTGCTTCTAGTGAGGCAGGACAGCCTTGGGAATAGGATTTCACAGCTTCCATGCTTCCAGGGTCATCAGTCAACCTTAGTAATTGATCCTACTGAGGCAAAGTTCGAAGTCTCCTTTCCACACCACAGAAAGAAACAAGGCCATATATCAAAATATATCAAGCCAATGGATATGAAACAGTGCCCTCACATCCTTGAGGGATGTGTTCTAAGACCCCCAGCAGAGGTATGCCTTATACCTTGCATAGTACCAAGCCTACACATATGTACTACTTTCCCCATGAGTCCCACAGTATGGCTGCATAGTCCCAGAGTTACTCTGTCATTCCATGTTTGGTGTCTGGGTATCTCCTTTGCATCGCTGCTCTTGTGCTTTGGGCCACTGTTTGGTAAGCAGGGGTCATTTTAACACAGGTGTTTGATAGCAGTCAATCTATTAACCAATAGAGCTAGTAAATGGCTGATGGGCAGGTAGTGGGCACCACATAGATATATTGGACAAAGAGTTCATCCATGTCCTAGTTGGGACAGCAGAATGTTATGGATGTGGTGCACAGACATACATGTAGGTAAAATACCCAAATACAGAAAAGTTTTAGAAAACCTAAAAAAAAAATCTAAAAATTGTATTTCTAGAATACTCCATGTAATATTTTCTGACCATGGGTAATAGAAACCAAGGGAAGGGTAATCATGAATAAAGGAGAGATTATTGCTGTGGTTAAAGATCTAGAGCCTTGCTTTCTGTGTTTGAGGGTCACCTCTATTCCTTAGAGGCTATGTGCACTGGACAGGCTACATGACCTTTCTGTACTTATAAAATGGGGAGCAATGTGGCCACTGCATCATTCAGCTGTAAAGTGAGGGGAACTGAAGATACAAAACTTTTCCAGTGATGCTAGATGGTATTAAATGCCATAGAAATGAGTCCTTTTATTTTTATATGATTGCTTGGACTCTCTAAAGAAGAAAGGGATTGGAACAGGCTGCGTGGAAGAAGGAGTCATGCACCGGGGCTTTGAAGGATTAATACAATTCCCCGTGGAGGGGAAGAGAGAGAAGGATATTCAAAGTGGAGGACACAGCTTGAGTGGGTAATTAGGTTGTCCTTTGGGGGACTGAGGAGAGGTGTAAGGTGACTGGTGCCAGCAGGAAGGGGAGTGTAGTGTGAGATGAGACCAATCTGAGGTGCTGCCCTTGTGAGGTGGCTAAGAAGCTTCTGAAAGACTGATGCCAGGGTCAAGGTGTGGTCAGAACTGCGTGTGTGGAAGTGAAAGTGGGTGGGGAGTTTTCAGGTGGAGAGGAGGAGCAGACACAATGAGACGTTCGCAATGAGGCCACCCTTAGGATTAGGGACGGCAAGGGGGTCCTGGTATGACAAATGAACACAGCCTCCTAGCTATAGCAAGGGCATCTTCTGAGTACCTAGGCCTGGCCCTTCTTTCTTTCTCCTCTTTGCCCAGTGGAATTCTCCAAAGCCCGACCCTTCTTCTGGTGTGTGGCCTTCATCTGCTGTGGCTCTGCACTCTTCCCTTTCTGTTCTGGGGTGGCAGAGTGAGAGACCATCTGTTTCTGGATTCTGGTCTCTGGTTTTAGCCAGAGTCCCGGAGGCCTGTGATATAAGTTTAGTTTTTTCCCAGTAACCTTCCTAGGTCTTAGGTCAATGAATACACATGCAATGACCCCACAGGGAAGTACCAGAGGCAGCTCTTTCCCACTCCTGTCCCATTGTGTTCTCCCAGACACACATCCTGCTTTCCTAATCCCCCAAATGCCTGCTATTCTTCTGCCCTTTAGATTGTATAGGGAAAGTCTGATTTGCTTGATTGGTTTTTGTTGCTTCAATGATGGAATAGAACCCAGGTTAGTCCAGTCAGTGTTCTACCACCAAGACATACTCCTAGCTCCTTAAAAGATAGATTTGCACTGTAACTATACAAAATTTATCAAGCACTTACAGTGTGCTAGGCCTATTATATCTAATAGGAGAAAAGGTTACTATGTGACCTTAGGCAAGTCACTAAATCTCTTTGTCTTGCCCTCCTTTTTAAAATGAAAAACAAAGAACTCATACCTATCTCACAGCCTTTTAGTGCAGGTTAAATGAGTAGACATACAAAGTTTTTTAACATCACACTTGGCTTCTAGCAGATATTAAAACAACCATGCCTCCATCAGCACAACTTAACACATTATAGTTCATTCCATTTTCCAGATATTAGTCTCTTGGGAGGCAAGGCGGGTTTGGGAAGTCACATAGTTAATCAAAGGAAGGAAAGGCAATAGCTAGGTCTCACTTCCAAATCCACTTTCCTAACTCCAGCTCAGCTGCTTCCCCTATGGCCCTCTCTGGAAGATCTCCCATAATCTGGTCTCCTCTTCTTCCAGTGGTTGGCCTCTAATGGGACACTGAAGTTATGCCAACTGTTTACTTCTCCCATACCTCAGGGGAAGCCAGAGTCATTGAATCCTAAAGGAAGACACCAGATGGTATATGACACTGGATTTGTAGGGAGTTGATTTGAGAACACAAGGCAGGACCAAAGACAGTTGCTGGGAGGGCATGGGACAGGCCCGTGTAGCTGTCTGAAGGTTTCCTGGGATGGAAGCAGACAGAGAAATGGCCCAGATTATTAGGATCACAGCATACACTGTGGGGTCCATGTTCTCCAAAGTAGCCTTCAAGATCCAAGAGGCTCAAGTCTTAGACCTCCAAAGGGACCAAGGATGGTGATGAGAGGCCAACCCTGGCTCCACTTCTGGGTGGATGCCTAAAACATAGGTCCTCCAAGTTTAACCTGAGGCAAGACAGAGCGGGAACCTTGTTTTCCCAGACTATCAAATGGGATGCATAGTTCACCCTAGTGATTTTTGAGGGACTGGGAGGCAGCCTTACCTAGAGAAAAGAGTCCTGGGAATTAGAGTCCCAGCTTGGGACTCTAATGTGCTCACATTGGGACTTCCCAATGTGCTTGGCCTTCTGCTCTGAAGCTGGGCTCTGGTTATTCCAGGTGGGGAAGGGAGGATGAATGGTCACAGGTGAGGGACTTTGCAAGCACCTATATGCCCTGAAGCAAGGACACCTGCTGAGTGGCATCTGGCTTATTCAGAGATGGCACTCGAGTTTATTTGTGGCAAGGAAGAGCTGCACCCTGTCATCTCAGGGTGGGTCTTATGACACTGGGACATATCTGCACCAAAACAGAGTCCCTGCCCCACAGAGGCAGCTTCAGCTAAACATACATTTGGGGACCTTTAAGTGTTCCCGAGCATGGAAGGAAGATACCCTGATTTCCAGAGGAAACCCACTTGGAATCCCTTCACATTCTCTCCTACAGCTTTTATAAATTGCTTGAAAGGAAGCAACCAGAGGCCATCCGGGTCCTCATTTGCATATGGAAACACCCTTATTCCTTAGAGCAGATTTCCTTAATGCTCACTGTGTCTGCGTTGCCTAACGCCACCGGAAGCATCAAGAAAGTCCAAACCAGGCGAGTGTGAGCAGCAAGGGCGGACTAAACAGGTGCAAGAATGGGCAAGGACAGGACAGGGACCTGGTAGAGAAAGCTTCATCCCGCAGCAGGGCTATCTAGGCCCATAACAAGTTCCCGCCCTTGGTCTTGCTGCGCCTCCTGCAGAGAAACCCTGGCTGGCTGGTGGTTGTTCCCAGGTCAACCTGCTAGGCTCCCATGGTCACCAGCTGGCGGCGCGCAGGCCATCCCGGTCCACTGCGCGCAGCCCTCCGCCCTCAGAGCGCACATCTTTCTAATGGGATAAGACGTCACACAGGTCAGGGAACAATTTATTATTCTGCTAGCTGGAGCCAAGTTTCTCTTTGAAAAATGGTTACTCCCGGAGTCGGCAATTACTTCAAAATAAATTTACCAAAGACAAAATTGTGCCTCTTGGGTCAGTAAACGACTTGCCTGTTTGGGGCTGAGCAGACAAGGTGTTTATTAAGGACCGCCTTCGTTTCCTGTGCAGGTTTTTCAGTTTGAATAATTGTCCAATTAAATATAATTTGGAAGTCGGTGCTAACCCAGTGGCTAGATTGCAAGAGGAAGAATCACTCCAAGGCGTGCATTAATAAATCCCGCGGAGCCCCATCGCTCCCCAAACCCCTCCTTTGGTTTAATTTTGAGATTTTTTTTTTTTGTCTTCCCACAGCCTATAGCTTTCCGTTTGGAAATGAGCTTCTTTTCCCTTAAGGATTCCTAGGCCTTGCTTCCATCTGTCTGTCTTCTCCTCTCCAGCAAACATCTGCACTAGTGTTTCCACAAAGGGTTTCTCCGGCTGGGACCTCACACTGATACTGGGACTAACAGCCCATTCTTTTATGGGCTGCACACTTGTGGGCTCTTTCTTTTCTTTGTCCATCCATTCAGTTAACAAACACCTAAGAGCACTTCTTTCTTTCTCTCTTTCTTTCTTTCTTTCTTTCTTTCTTTCTTTCTTTCTTTTTTTCTGAAGAGCCAGGCCTTGGGCTGGATCCGGAGAAAAATCAGATATAGTCTTGCTCCTCAAAAATGCTTCAGCCCAGTAGGGGGACATATTAAATGGCCATTGACTGTCAGGCCCAGCCCTTCATTGTTGCACACGGGGAAACCGAGGTGGTGCATGTTAGGCAGTGGTTCTCAACCTTTCTAACGCTGCTATCCTTTACTGCAGGCCCTCATGGTGTGGTGACCGCCAACCATAAAATTATTTTATTGCTACTTCATAACTGTAATTTTGCTACTGTCATGGATTGTAATGAATATCTGACATGCAGGATATCTTGTATGTGAACCCCAAAAAGGTCACAACCCACAGGTTGAGAGACATTGATGTAGGGAGTAACTGGGGAGCAGGATTGTTTATACATAATTCCCCATTCACCCCCAGAGTGTGCAGAAAGGGAAGCCCGGATCTAGTCAAGATACTCCATCCTTTTGGGCATGGCCTGTGGAGGGCAGCTAAGGAATCAGAGCATTGATGTGATGCTATCCTGGTCAGCCAGGTGGGGCCCACAGGGGTAAAACAACATCACAGTGGGGATCTCCCGGTTACACAGTGATCAGTGGCGTTGTCCTGGACGTAGAAGTCATCTGTCCTAGGTAGAAAACAGTGACAGTCAATATCTAGGCCAAGCCTCAGACCTAGGGAAGGACCTGGACCCACTCTCTGGGAGACCGAGTGCAGTGTGGGCATTTTGTGGCACCCTCTGTCTGGAAGCTGGTGCATGAATCCCAGGAGTGACCAGTGTCCCTGTATTGGCTTATCGTAGTCACTCATTCATGAAGCGCTCATCTATGGAGCCTCCGTTTGCACTAAACACTGTTCTAAGTTCTGATGACAACAAAGGGCACACATCCTTGCTGATGTGAAGGCCGTTTGTGTTTTCTGCATTTCATGAGACAGAATCTATCTCACTCTATAGCCCAGCCTAGCCTGCAACTCAATACATAGTTCAGATGGCCTCCATCTCGTGGCCTCATTCTGCCTCAGTCTCCCAAGTCCTGGGATTATAGAGATGAGCCATCACACCCAACCAATATGGAGGGGGTTTTCTGTTTTTGTTTTTTGTGAGAAAGATACTAAAGCAAGAATGAAAATGTACAGTGTGTCAATTATGATTAGTGCTATTCAGATCACAGAGCAAGTCCTGCATTAGGGAGTATACTGGATGTGGAGAGATTTTGAATGGGGAGGCTGGTGTCACTATCACCAAATAGTTGGCATTTGAGAAGAGTCTTAAAGTAGGTTAGGGTATGAGCCCAGGATCCATGCTCAGGAGGGCTTTCTGGATCTGAAAACAGATTTCTGTTAGATCTGTTAGGTGGAAGCATGCAAGTAAGTGTGTGTGTGTGTGTGTGTGTGTGTGTGTGTGTGTTCTTCAACAAGGAGGTCAGAGCTGGAAGGAGCAAGACAAGTGTGTGGTCTGGCTGAGTCATAGAAGAGATGCAAGTAGACACAGGAAGTTAATGAGAACAGGCCAAGGGTAAGAACAACTTCCAGGTTCCTCTCTAGGTTCTCTGCTGCTTCAAGCCCCTGCAGCTCTGTGGCCTCAAAGCTTCTCTACAGGCCCACAGTGACCTCCCCTGGCTCCTCTGAGAAAAGTACTGGCTCCCAGGCAGCACTGTGGAGTCTATGGGAAGGAGGCATGGAGCAGGTGGTAAGGAGGAGGCAGGGACCCAGGAGGTTGGGCCCCTCTGGCTGTTCTTCCCCCATTCTTTCTCACCCTCACAGAAAGGGAAGGAAAAGCACTTGTCTGCCCATATTCACAGCCATGGAGGAGATCCAGGTTGAAAGAAAATCAATAAGATGTGTCCATTTGTGTGGCACAAAGGAAGAAAGGTCTGCAGACAGAAATAGGCCGGGATTCACACGCAGGCGGCTTAATAAGACTTTCCCTCCAGTTTGAAGAGGACGGTAATTTAGATTTGCCTTTGAACGTCTCCTTTTTGTGCCTCAATAACTCTCAGGATCAACCTGCTTAGGAAGCAAGGGAAGAGAGATTGGCTGCCTTCTTAGAAGACAAGCCCGTTTGGGAAGGCCGCTAGCTCGGAGAAGTTCAAACACTGGCCTTGAGAAAAGATGAAAGTGCCGCGTCAGCACATTCTCGGCCCATTGATCACGATGGAGGCCTGGGCCCGGTGTATTTGGGCTGAAGCGGGACAATGAGAACAAGGCCAGACTGCCAGGAGGCCTCCTCCGAGCATCTGTGGAGCAGGAGATGCTCATTACTGGCAGCGGCGCTTAGTGACCAGGTGGCGGCAAGAGGCAGCTAGACCCTGCGTGCAGAGTATGGGACCTTACAGCATACATATCAAGGCCCAGGAGGCAAGCAGGCCCCTTCCTCAGGCTGTGGCCAACAGAACCCAGGCTGGCTCTGCAGTGGACACAGTTCATTTTCTTAACCAAGGATTTCTGCAGAGTATGTCTGGGGTGTCTACAGGAAATGGTAGGTTGAGTTTTGCTTTTGGGATTCACTGAGAACATAGCAACCCAAAAGATGGAGCCTAGCTTAGCCAGACTTTGGGTAGGACTGTGCCACCTACTCTGTGTGCCTAAGGGACTCTCAGCTGGGCTGTCCACCCTGACAGGAAATGCTAGAGTCCTGGGGCAGTTTCAGGAAGCTTGGTGGGTCCCTAGAGCAGAAAAAGCTACCTCAGGCAGATTCTTTATCCTTTTCCATAGACTCAATTCAAATATCTCTGTTGTCATCTTCCCATGAGAGACAAATATCTGCCCTTGTTAGACAGACATTGTGGTACATGCCTGATATCCCAGCACTTAGCAAGTAGAACAGGAGTTCAAGGTCATCCTCAGACACATAGTGAGTTTGAGGCCAGCCTGACCTAAATGAGACCTTATTTTTATAAAGTCCACATACAAAAGAAATGCCCTGTCCTCAGTAGTTGCTTTTCTAATCAGAGCCCTTGCAACACTGACATTTTGCTGACACACCCTCCAACTGCAAGCTCCTGTAGGGTGGGTACTCTGCCGATAGCATACATACAGAGCCTGGCTCAGTGCAGCTACTATTAGCATATTCATGGGCTTCCCTAGCCTCATGGCATGAAGGCAAGGCCAGCTGGGGTCCTGTGTTCCAGATAGTTCCCAATCTGCCAATGCCATATGTGGTAGGTGAGAAAGAGGCTATTCATGTCATATGAGCTGTAGCTTTAGCTAGGGGCTTTTCTGTCTTGGTGCCTATAGTCCCATACGGGTCTTCCAGAGCCATGGCAGGGCTGGACACTGGAGTCAGGAGACTATCCCAAAGCCCAGTTGCATTTGTCTCCATTGTCCTCCTTCCCAGTTTCCTCTGTGCCACTTTCTGTCCAGTATGGTGACCCGGCTGTGGAATTTAAACCCAGCTAGTTGACCTTGAGATGAGCTGGAAGTGTAAAATCCACACCACATTCTTGAGTCATAACTACGCACAGAATGTAAAATGTCTTACTAAAAAATGGACCTGTCTGAATTCATTCCCTGAAAGGCAAAAAGAATATGTATGGAACATGCTATGATTTGGATACCAAGTAACCTTTCAAAGGCTTCTGTACTAAAGGCTGGGTCACCCATGCAAGCAGTGTTCTGAGAGGAGGCCTTTGGGGTGTGACTTCTGACTTCATCAGTGGACCAGTCTCTTGCATGTCCCATCAATGCTTTCATGACATGACAGCATTCTTGGGCAGTGTAGAAAGTAGGAGATGGAACCTTCTTGTAGGAAGGGCCACTGGGGTGTGTCTGGGAAAATTTATCTTGTCTTAGGTTCCTTCCTTGTTCTCCCTGCTTCCTGGATGCCATGAGGTGAGCAGCTTTCCTCTTCCATGCATTCTCCATGATGTGCTGCCTTGCCAAAGGCCTAAAAGCAATGGATCCAGGAAACTGTGAGCCTTTTAAATTTCCTTTCAGGTGATTGTCATAGTGACAAAAAAAAAATCCAACACAAATTATATGTTAAAGTGATATGTTTTTGAGTTTAAAAAAATCTAATAACAATAATGGGCTAAGTAAGTAATCTAAACTGATCTGATCTTTTATTTTCCTTCATGAACTATGACGATCTGATCTTTTTTAATTTGACTATGGATTCATAATATGTTTTGTTTGGACAACTCTGGCTCCATTGTCTCTGGCATGAATTTTCTAGGCATCCTTGGTATATGTGGTGGGTATGAAAGTACTTGAACTAGGGATAGTTTCATAGGGATGATCCAGGCAGTTAAGGGAGAACATCCCTGCCTGAGGAGTAATTAATGCCTGAAGATAAGCCTTTTGGAAATATCCTTTAGGTTTGTCTAGTGCTAGGAGCTAATGGCCATTGTAATGAATGAGGAGCCACTTTCCAAGGCTTTCTCTCATTGGTGACAGAGGTGCATGGGTAAGAAGAGAGAAGCTCTGGTGCATCTGTCTGCCATCTCTGCAGTGTATGTGATGACAACAATGTACTGCTTACTTTTTCTGTTGCTGTGATAAAATACAATGACCAAAAACAACCTTTAAGGAGGGTTTAATTTAGCTTACAGTTCTAGAGAAAGAGTTCATAATGGTAGGGAAGACATAGCATGGTGGCAAGAGCAGGAAGCGCCACAGATAGGAAGCTGAGAGGAGGAACAGGAAGCAGAGCATGGTTATAATCCTTACCAGCTCACTCACTGACATGCTTCCTCCAGCACAACTGCATCTCCTAAAGGCTCCATTATCTCCCTAAACGGCACCACCAACTGTGGACCAAGTGTTGAAATACATGAGCTTGTGGGAACATTTCTCATTTAAACCACCTAAATAGTGGAACAGACAGGTAACCAGGGCCAACTGAGCTCTAGAAAAGGCCTGGAAACCCATCCTAGGGCTAAAGATTGGACACCATGGTTGTCTGAGCTCATATAGGTTCCCTCAGCCCATCTGTCCTCTGTACCTGTGCTGGCTCACTAGCTGAGATGGTCCTTTTGCTCACCCAGCAACTCCTGCCTGAAGCTATGAGAGCCAGTTTCCTGACACAACCTCAGAGATCACTCTGTCCTGAAGCATGACACCCGAGGCAATCCCAGCAAGAGCCAATAGAGGAGCTTGGGGAGCTGGTGCAGGGGCCAGGAAGCCCTGCATCATTTGAACAGCTTCAGAAAAGAATTGACTAGGAACCAGGAAGGAGGGAGGGGCAGCCTTCTAGAGTCCAGTAGCTCCTGATGACAGGTCATTGGAGGCTGGGGTCTTGAAGAGCAGGGTCCTACGAGAGATGAAAATTCCAGGTGATTCTGGTAAGACGGTGGAGAAGTGGGCAGGTTGGGGTGAAATAGTTCAGCTAAGGGCCAGGAACAGCCGGAGGGTAGAGGGCAGATAGAGTCTCAATGGGTATTGATAGTCTTCAGGACTCAGGGGTAGTATTAAGACTCCTAAATCTGTCCTCACATAAAACCCTGCCATGGGCATGTGTTAGCAAGGTGACTGGCCGGGCCCCATACTCTGCTACTCAACTGTCCCAGGACACCTGTCAATATCCCTTCACTCCTCTAAGCCTTGTGAGCACAGTACACCACTACAGTACACAGACAAGCTACCCTGAGGGTGGACACGAGGCTTCCACTGAAGCCTGAGGCCCCCTCTAAGCCTTTGCCTTCTCATCTGCACCATCTTTTGGGGGCCTGGCCATTGCCTATCTGTCCTGGAAGGCCTGGGCAGTGGTGCAGCCTTTGCCCCTTGATGGAGGTGGGGTTCCAGCATGTCGGCCACAGGGGCTGACCCTGAAGCTCCTGGCTTGCTTGTGGGCTGGGGGTGAGAGATGAAAGCTGCTCCCCCGCCCCACTTCCCATCACAGCCTCCAGGCCAAGTCTCTTCACCTCTCCCTCTCCTTTGCAGCACAGTAAGAATTATTATTTTTTAAATCCTCACTGGAATGCTAATTTTGATTTTGAGTGTCTGTCATGGGCTCTTTGAAGTTTTTCAGACAAAATAAGTATCTCCTTAACAGAGAGGATTAGCGCCTACTTGTTTAGAACCCTCTGACTGAGAGTGACAAGCAATTTCAGAATCTGCGGGTTTAGGGAGGCTGCAGGAAGAGGGGCTGCCTACCTCCCTGTGGTCAGCTTTCCATAAATGGCTTAATGGGGTTAGAGTTTAACCCCTCAAACAGGGATCAGCGCCCTCAGCTTGAAAGCCAATGAGCAGCGAGGCAGAGATTGCTATTTAAATCCAGCAGGACTTGGTTAGAACTCTTTTATTCTCTTAAGTTTAAAGAAAACAAACCCATTTCCCTTGCAGGATTTAGGACCCACTTCAGCCATCTGGCCCTGTAGCCTCTGCCTCAAAACGCAGCCTTTGCTCCACAGGTAATTCATAGCCCAGGCTCAGCCCGGGATGCGCCTAGCTTTATGATTCTGTTCAATTCAGGAGTGCTAATGGGGCAATTTGTAAAGAAAGAAATATAATGAGTTATCACAAAGCCCAGCAAGGACTCGACAAACCGGGCACTTCCCATCCATCAAGCACCCTAGCGTGGTCGAAGACCAGCAGGGCCAGAAATCTTGTGAGGCCACTGGGAATGCAGCCTCTCCTTGGCCTGGATATACATGCATGTTAACTGCTGCGACTGCCCCTTTGCTTCCTCCCCCAAGTCCTATGGCCCTGGAGGGCCAGAACCCTGGGGACATGGTATAAGGAAGCAAAAGGAAGATCCTTAAGGTTTGTTTGCTAGAGTAAAATGATTGTGAAAGACATCTTTTAAACAAATGCATTAGCACAGCATGTGAGGCTCATGGAAGGACGTGTGTGTGTGTGTGTGTGTGTGTGTGTGTGTGTGTGTGTGTGTGTGTGTGTGTTCGCACACATTGTGATGTGTCCCAGGGCCCCCTCTGCCAGCCATGCTGGGGCCACTTGAACTATTTTTGACTAGTCATTAAGCCTAAGGTTGTGGATGATCTTGGAAAGTCAGATTTATCTAGTGACATCTTGAAATCAAACTCCATCCAACCTGGTCCTGGGGTGGGATCTTGAGACCTTCTGTAGTGAGCAAGTGATATGCCAAGTCCACTATGGGGGACGGCAGTGTATGCACTCAAATGTTAGACCCACAGACTGGCAAGTCCTTCTTCTATGAGCACAGTGAGGCCCAGAAAAGGCAATGAGTTGCCAAGGGACAGCTTGTTACATTGTATATACATCATAATCCAGACTTCAGTATGGTTGAGACTGGATGACAAGAGGCCATAGAAATGGGAAAGGTTTAGAGAGCTCATCAAACCCTCAATTCAGCAGTCCAACTTGTCCATTCTTCATGCTGGCCTCCCTGGATTGGGTCTTCTCTTTTCCTTGCCTGGCTACCTTAAATTGCCTTACATTAGCTCTGGCCTAGGAGCCTCAAGCACAGAAATCTGGACCAGTCTGAGGAGTGCTGGCTCACACACAGGTGTCTCTAGGCTGAGAAGATGCCTTTCCCCCCTTTTTCTCTTCTACCTCTTTCCTGGGCCTTGGTAATCTCACTAAGTCCCTCAGTGGCCCCTTACCAGAACTACAGATAATAGGAAGCCCCTAAGACCAGTGTGTGGACAGGTGGAGGTATGGCCTCTGTGGGGACTGCTAGATCTCAGGCACAGTGTGACATGTATTCCAGATTGGTCTTCACCATGCCCTACCCATTGGGACCTGTCTTCTTTTCCTTCTGGTTTTATAGACAAGTTGGGGATCCCCAAACCCAGGGAAAGTCACCTTGGAGCCTCAGAACCAGCAGGTTCCACTGAGGGGGCCAGTCTTCTCCCTTGTGTGAATAACACATAGCTAGCATAGCTGATACTTCCTGTGACCCCAGGGTGACCATGGGTGCTGTACTTGATCATCTCATTAAAGCTCTCAACACTGCTATGATGAGATGCTTCTGCTGTAGTTCCAAGTTTTCAGAGTAGGAAAGAGAGGCAAAGAAAAGTTATACAGCTTGCTTAAGTTTACCCCACTGGTTCAAGCCCCATTGAACTGACCTGAGCTGGGAAACCCAAGATGCCCTGCCCCTACCAGGTCAAGTGGCAGAACGTCAGAGTCCTGACCAAAGAACTTCTGAGAAGAGCCTATTGAGTCTTGGGGCCAGACACAGAATGAGGGACAAGAAGAGGGCAGTAGATACAGAGTGTTGGCTCCAATTTGGGGGAAGACCCCAAAGGGCATTGAGTCTACTGAATCCATGTTTACATGCCAACTACAGTGTCCTATTCCCCACCCATGGAATTTCCCACAAGTCTCCTGGCAGCTCCACAGGTAGGAGTGTGGATGGAGACACAGAAAAGCTAAGTAATTTATCCAAGGTCCCACAGTTACCAAGAGGTTTGGCTCAGTTTCAAACCAACCCGGTCTAGTTTCACAGCTGGGTGCATGCCACCAGGTGTCAGAGAGGGGCATATGGGGATAGAAAAAGAGGAGAAGGGATGGTTAGACCTGCCATGGTGGCCCTCTTGTTATCCAGAAACTAACACCAGCTAGCAGAAAAGTCACAAGGAAAGAAGCCCATCCTACCATGGAGTAGAGGTCTGTGTGGAGGCAGGGGGCTTCAGGGGTTGACCTCAGCCCCTGAGTTGTTATTTCTAGTCTCTCCCCAGGGCAACGAAGAATAGAAGAACCTCGTTGCCACCTTCATGGGTTGATGGGCATAGGCTGAACTCTTTTTCGCATCACACCCCAACCCTCAGGGGCTCCATCACTGCGTCATCACTTTTCTCTGTACCTCTGTGTCCCACCCTGTACATCTCCATATCCCACCAGGTCACCACTCCAGGTTCCCCATCATTCAGATGTCCTGGGAACGGAAGGGTTACCACAGATGCCGCTGAGTGGAGGCTGCTGTTCCCCAGCGTTAAGCAGCTTTAGTGTCTCCTACCCCAGCCCTGATTTAAAATTCATAAATGCTAATCCTTCATAATTTACGGTTTAAAAGCAGCCCCACTCACAGGCCCCGTGGCTACAGCTCTGTCAGAGTAATTATGCCGCCAAGCTGAAATTGGACTACTAACTGAGATATTAAACAGGGGGGGAAATCCTCGTGCTGGCAGCCGACCCAATTATTCCAAATAAGCAAACAGATTAGTGAGTAATTTTCCAGTTAAATTTGGTGATTGGTGCCAGAATTGTATGTTAAATATTCAGAAGTAAATAGATTAAAGATGAAATGTGCCCCCCTCCTTTTTTTTCTGGGCTTAATTTACTGTGTATATTAAAACTTTTTCATGAGGAGGGAAAAAAGTAAAAAAAAAAATGATAATTAAAAAATCCAAATAAACCCCTCTGGGCGTCCCGATGAAGCTTGTCAGAGACCAGAATTGGGCCCTCCAGCTTCTTCTACTTCCCAGGACTCTTGGGGAGAGTAGAGCCCAACTCCAACCTTCCCAGGGGAGACCTGAGTGGGGCGTGAAATCTGGGTGGGCTGAGGACCCCTAACTCCCACATGCTGGGTTGTATTTCTTTACAAGGAGAAATCCTAAATCTATTAGTGGTAAAGTCAGGCAGATGTGGGGAGGCAGGCAGGGGTACAGGCACAGAGCCAGGTCTGACACTCAGGTTCCAGTGTTCAGGGCTGGTATCCCACAACAGCCAAGGTGCTTTCCTGGCCTGGCTGTGATGCTGGCCTCCTGCGAAACTCTGTCCTAGCATGTGTGCACATGCATGCACGAGTGCGCGCGTGCGCACACACACACACACACACACACACACACACACACACACACACACACACACGGCTGGGCCTCCCTTCTTAACTACCTAACTTTTCTCCCACCCCTTCTTTAGATTCCCAGTAGATTCCTCCCATCTGTGCACCTGACAGAGACAGGACTGTGAGTCATTGTCCCAATAAGTAAAAGTAGAACCAGAGGCCCAGAGAGGCCTGTGGGCTGACCCCAGGCACCCAGCACTATAGCGGTTGCAATGAATGCTCAACAGCTGCTTGGCTGTTCAACCTCTGCTCTCTGCTGCCTCCTAGAGGTTACAGGCAACTGGTATAGGCTCATCCCTGGCAGGAGAGCAGAGACAACCCAGCATAGATGTAGATGCAGACAGAAGGAAGCCCTGTGCCCTGTCAGAAGTGGGCTAGTGGAAGAGGGGTCAAATAAAGTCCATATGCTTTCAGAAGGTCAGAGCCTTCAGTATGGCTCCTGTCCTGTCCTCCCATCCCTCAACATGCTAATTCCAGGCCTGCTGGCAAACTTAAGCATGGCTTCCTCCAGGGCAGACCCCTAGCTCTCTCTATCTCAGGGATCACTTCCTGGAATTTTCAAACCCCACCTGTTAGATGGAAGATGGGGAAGCTTAGAACACATTATCAACTCAATCCAGAGGCTTCCTCCCATTAGCATCTGGCTGAGGTATTTCACTGAACCAAATGATACTGGGAACATCCCCTACTGGAGCCACTCCCTGTGACGGCACCTCTCAGGGGAGGGCATAGCTTCCATTGCTTTCTCCAGTGTGGGAGGCCTAGACCAAGCCACAGGTTGGTACCCCATGTAAACACAAGCCACATGGACAGGCCTTAAGGCCTACAGCCTGAGCAGAAGAAGATAGGTGGGAAGACAACAAGGACATTAAAGGGAACTTCCTGGCTCAGCTTCCTCTGACCACCAGGCTACTTGTCCACAAACAGAATATAGGAGAGTCCCCTGAGAACCTCTTAAAGCTTGTCCCTCCACACACACAAACAGGGAGTGTCCTAAGGAACATTAGCTAAAACCTGACCTTGGAAGAATACTGCTCCTACACAGACATTTTTTGCAAATTTTAAAAAGCAGTTACCCAGAGAGATGGCTTGGTAGGGAAGAGTCATGAGGACCTGAGTTAAGATCCAAGTACTCATGTATAAAGACTGAGGGTACCTATAACCCTAGCCCATAGGAGGACAGAGACAGGAGGATCCTTGGGGCTTGCTCCCTGCTAGCCTTCCTCCAAGTTCAGTGAGAGACCCTGTCTTAAAGAAGTAAGGTGGAGAATGACAGAGTCGGACATCTGATGTCCTCCTCCAACCTCCACGTGGATTCACACAGACTCACACATTCTCACACAGACATTCACATACAACACACATAGAAAAAGAGTGTGTGAACCCCTTCCTCAAGCCTGCAAAAATGTGCAGTGCCAAAGCTCAGGTTACATGCCTTCGTTTGCCTCTTCCTTGTCCCCCAAAAGATCTGAGTCACCTGTGGGAGATCCCCATAGAATAATTCCACCAGAGAGCAGGTAACAGAAATTGATCTTCTAGCTTAGGCTTCCTGGAGTTGCCCCTCTTGGGGGCCCCTTCACTGTGGGTACCGTACAGGTGACGCAGAGCTACAGCTCTGAGGACAGTATGCACAGACTGGAGGGCTGTCCCAGCTGGAGGTCTGCTTCTTTCTCAGCAAATTACAACTAGTTTCTTTGAGAGTTTCCAAGAAGGACCCATTGGCTGGGGTTTCAAGGGTGACTGGGCCCTGGCTCAGAGCCCCTACTTTCTTGGTTCCTGTCCTTTACAAGTAGAGGCTTTCTCTGGATTCTTACAAGGTCACAGCAACCAAACCCTTCTCCCCAGACTCTTAGGGGAGATGGTGGATAAGGAGGCTGGATCTCTGAGTTCACACGATGTACTCTAAACAGGGTTTGGGGGCCCAGGGTATGATGACCGACTGACCATCTCAGACTTTTGTCTCAAAAATACACAACACAATGAACGCATTTATTGAGCCCTGGGAAATGGCAAGATCCCTCAGCCCTCCCAGGGTTGAGCACTCCAGTTGTGTCTGGTGACCTCTTTTTTTTTTAAATTTCAACACATGAGAATTTATTGATATTTTATAGCATGCTGCTTTTATATTTATCATTTTTAAAATTCTTTAATTACTACTCATATTTACATATCAACCCCCCTATTCCCTCGCTCTCCCATTCTTCCATGTTCCCCATCAACACCCACCCCAGCTCATCCCCAAACTCCTCCCCAGGGATAGTGAGGCCCTCCACCAGGGACCTTCAAAGTCTGTCATATCGTTTGGGGGAGGGCCTAGGCCCTCCTTACTGTATCTGGGCTGCAATAGTATCCCTCCATAGAGAACGGGCTCCCAAAGTCCATTTCTGGTGACCTCTTTTGACCTAGAGAAAAGTTTGCACTCTTTCCCTGTGCCTGGCCTGACTAAGCCCTGGTGTCTCCCTGCTCTTCTAGTAAGCAGAAAGGCTTGTTGCTGTGGTAACCAGCCCATTCCATCCCCACCTTCCCATTGATCAGCTCTGGGTTTGGTAGCTTAGATTATCCCTTAACTTCCAGGAGTCTCCTTTTTCTTTCTGCTTCCTACCTAAGACTTTCCAAACTTTATTTCCTGTGATGATTATATTAAATGTCAAAATAGTAACCAGGTGTGGTGGTACATGCCTGCCATCTCAGCATTCAAAAGTGTGATCACTAGTTTAAGGTCAACCTGGGCTACATGGTAAGACGGATACACACACACACACACACACACACACACACACACACACACACACACACTGAAAATGTGATTTAGTGGTGGAGTGCTTGTCTACTGTGCCCAAGGCCCTAGATTTCATCTCTAGCTTCACATAGATAAATAAATAAATATCAACTGAATGCATCAGAACACACTGGCCAAACAGAGCAAGTAGCTACAGAACCAATTGATTTCTTTGCACAAGTACCTAAACCTTAAACAGTTAAGCCATGAGTTAAGGCCTCTGTGCACATGTGGTGTGAACCTTTGCAGTCATGGGGAACATTCTCTGAGTAGAGCCCCTTGAGAGAACATGTATATATGTACAGATCTACACAGAGAAAGTCACATGAGCAAATGCTTATGTATACACACACACATGCACACACTTACAGATATGCATACATGCATACGTGTGCATACCATATGTCAGGTATGCATACCATACAATCCCTTGTACATCTAAGTCATGGGGATTGGGTCTCCCCAGGCAGTGGTACACTACTAAACAAATTCTCCAGGGGGGGCAGCCTTGGTTTATACAGTTTGCTAGTTTCCATGGTGTTATATCCCCACTGTAACTTCTTTTAAGGATCTAACATTTGATGACCAGCTTGCAGAGATTCTGGATATTTACTAGCTGACTCCAGTGAACTGCTGTCTTCAGGGCCCTGTGTATTCCTGTTTCAAGGCCCTGTTGTAGGAATGATCTGGCTGAGGAGATACGGTGAAAGAGGGAAGGTCTTGGTTTGGTGGCGGAGGAGGGGAGCCACTGAGCTCCTCAGAAACAACAGGAGGATCCTACAAGTCCTGAGAGGTTGAAAGGGACCTGTCAGGTCAGGGAAGGTAACAGCAGGGAAGTAGAATGGACATTAGGCTGACAAATACATTATCACTGTTTCTCCAGAAGGTTCTAGTTCCTGTCACTGGAGGTTTAACCCGAACACAGGTCAACTGGGACCCTGAAGGGGGTTCACACCATTGTCTCTTACTTTCTCCTCAGGGATTCACACCACTGTCTCTTACTCTCCCTTCAGAAGCCTGCACTCATCCCTTTCCCTAATCAAACCACACTGTAATAAAGGGCTTGGGTTGTTCCTTGTTCTGCCTTATGAGCAAGAATATATAGCCCTGGCTGTCCTGGAACTATTCTGTAGACCAGGCTGGCCTCGTACACACAGAGATCCACCTACCTCTGCCTCCTGAGTACTGAGATTAAGGGCATGTGCCACCTCAAAGAATACAGTCACCCTTATACAAACTAGTCCAGGGCCTTCCTCCTCCACCCCTATGGATGCTGTGCTGGCTAGTTAACCTGAAACAAGCTGGAGACATCTGGGAAAGGGAACTTCAGCTGAGAAAATACCTCCATCAGATTGCCCCTGGGAAGGTCTATGTGCCATTTTCTTGATTAATTATTGATGTGGGAGGGCCCAGTTCACTGTGCATGGTGTCAACCCTGGGCAGTTGGTCATTGTTTGTATAAGAAAGTGAGCTGAGAAAAACCATGGGGAGCAAGCCAGTAAGCAGCACCCCTCCATGACCTCTGCATCAGTTCCTGCCTCCAGGTTCATGCCTTGAGTTCCTGCCCCAACTTTCTTCCATGATGGACTATGCCTGGGGCATATAAGTCAATCAAGGTGATTTTGGTCCAAATATCTTACCACAGTAATTAGAGAGCAAACTAGGACAGATACTAAAATTCCAGAGACCCAAGTCCCTTTTGTGAAATGGTGCAGTGTTTGCATATAGCCCACACACATTCCTCCCCCCAAATCCTTTAAATAATCTCTACAACTACTTATGACACATGAGCCAATGTAGATGCTAGGTAAATAGTTGTTCTGTATTGTTTAGGGAGCAATGCAAGGAAATTAAGATTGTGTTTGCTCAGTACAGATGTAGTTGCTTTGTGGGGGTTTTCTCCACAAGCACGTTCCACCTATCATTGGTTGAATCTGCAGATTTGAATCTCATAGATACAGAAGCCTGCCTATATAATTATCATTATTCAATGGTCCAATCAATGTCAGACACTGTATGAAGCAAATTTTGTAGCTTAATTTAATCCTTGTAGCAATGTAGTCATGTAGTCAGTGCTCTTGCCAAGCCCCTTCCACAGACAGTTCTAAAGCTCAAAGAGGCTAATGACTTGGCTAAGGTGCCAGGGGGCTGCACAGCAGGGCCAAACCTCCAGTTCTTTCAGGAGACACTTAAGACACGAGGATGGCACAATAACCATTTATCTTATTTTATTTTGTTTTTAAGACTGAGTCTTATGTATCCCACACTAGACTTGAACCTACTGTGTAGCCAAGAATGACCTTGAACTTCTGATTCTCCTGCCTCCAGGCACTGGGGATTGAGTTTAGGACTTCATATGTGCTAAGTAAGTATCCTACCAACTGAGCTGTATCACCAGCTGTTAATAGCCTTCTTAATGGGCAAATCCATAGAAACCAAGCCAACAGAGGGTCCACAACCTACTGGCATCTGCAAGAAACAGCAAAGATTGGCTATACAGCAAAGGGTGGGGTCAGAACGGATGGTGGGGCAGCCTGGACAGAGTCTGCCCAATTTTGAAACCCCATGTACCTGGCCTACCAATAAAACCAAAAAGGTCCTTTACTACCTGGTAACCCAGACAAGGAGATGTTTGGCGTGGGAGCCCACCTCGGCCAGCTGTGACTATTCAGATACACCTGGAAGATCCAAACATGAAGTCCTAGAGGATTCCTAGAGATCCACTGATCTCTAGGCTAAGGAGACAAGGTTCTGATGTCAGTGGCAACAGTGGAACTGATGAACCCACCAGCCAAGAAGTGAAGACAAGCAAGAGGCACTGCTATTTACTGAGGACATCAGGCTGGATCTGAGCCACTGCCAGGGGTGCTGTCCACTCTAGGGGCAGGTCTCCTCTCCTCAGTCAGTCTTTCCTTGGAAGGTCCTCACAGAGCTCTGTAGCAGAGTGTCTCTTAGTTGATTTCAGATCCAATCAAGTTTACAATCAAAACTACCTATCATGGCCAGAGAGTTGCAGTGTATGACACTGGACAGAAAGTTCCAGAGCTAAGGAGCATCAGTTCTTCACCAGCTGCCACCTTCCCCACTGCCAGTGAGGGCACCCCTTGGCCTTGCTGCTACCAGCCTTTGGTTTTGATAAATTGCATGGAAACGTAACAACACCGAGCAGCTGTGGGATTCAATGTTCAGTCAGAGCTCTGCAGGCCACTTATGATGCTGATCAGAGTCTTTGATCCATTTTGTGACTTTAAGAAAGACCAGCATGTGTACACCGAACATGGTATAAAATGTTCACCCATATGTCACATCCACAAGTGAACACACACACACACACACACACGTATTCACCAGACGTGCCACATACATGTGTCATCTGTGATACACACCATGTAAATGCACTCATGAGATGCAGAGGTGGTGCAAGGGTCAGGGAGTTTCTCAATACTATCACCCAGACTGACTACCTGCACCTTTTAGAGTCCATTTCACCCTGACCCCACAGCCACCCAGAGTAATTCTCACTTTAGGGGTTTTATGAATCCCAGTCTCATTTCTCCACCTCTTTCCTTCTAGGCGTATCCCACCCAGTCTCATCTGACCCTGATCTCCCCTCCCCACATCTATAATCCTACCCTGACTTCACACAATGCATCTTCACCCTGCTTTGCCCTAAGCCAACTGTGACCACTGCCAAGATCTTGCTCTGCACCTGCTTAGGGTCTGTTTTCCCACAGGTCTTGGAGGTGAACTGCTTTGGGGGAATCATGATAGAAGTGGATTCCACTTATGTGTTCTCTGCTATCTTAAGTTGCTTAGGAAAAGAAACAGGATAAAAATTAAAATCAATAAGTATCTATGCATACTCAAGTCTCCTTGACCATTTTAACAACCCTCCCACCCCAACATACTTCCCTATGCCTAAGCAGAACTTACCCTTCTTCTCTTATGCCCAGGTGCCAGGGCTCTCAAAGAGCCTTGTGGCCATTGTTGTTAGCCAGGGCTTGAGTGCAGAGCTGGTGGTGGTGGGCGGGGAGCAGACTGGCCTTTCACTCACAGTACCAGACCCAAAGCTATGCCTGTCCAAGATGCTTCTGTCCTACTCTCTGATTGGGTCACAGAGCCTAAGGCAAGGCCTCTCACTAGGTTCTCTTTGGACAGCCTTGAGGAATGGTCCTGCAGAACAGGCAGGGGGCACTACAGGCCTGGAGGGTCCTCCAGGCAAGGCGTGGTGCCTGCAAAGTCGCCTGTCAGTCTGAGAGCAGCCAAGCACTGGAAAATCAATGTCACTTCCTATTTCCTGTGCTCAAGAAACTCCTTTACTAAGGCTCAAAACTTTCTGCTGCTAGGGACAAGAAAATCATGGGCCAAGGCAATGGGCTCTGCTCTAGCTTGTGTGAGATGGTAGTCCCAGTCAACATGGGGCTCCATCTGTGGTCTGTTTCACATTGCCTCTAACCTGGGGCACCCCAAGACCTGTCATCCTAACCTTGGGCAGACTCACCCATATTCTCCAGAGAGTGGAATGTGTGGCCACCTAAGTGCAAAGTGTTTAACCCTTTGGATGAAACCCTCCCCTAAACATTTCCAACTCTATCTTGATCTTAACAAACTTTGTATCTTCATTTCTTTTTATTAAAATAATAAATATGCATTGTGAAAAGCTTGGCAACTGCAGGCCGTTAGGAAGAGAAGTCATGTTATTCAGGAGCCACTAATAAAGAAGAAAGTGTGCATAGGCATGCATGGACATGGACTCCATGAGAACTCATACACGTGCCCTGAGCTGAACCCTCACCTTCTCTGAAAAGGAAGGAGACTCCATGCTCCCCATTAAGTTTTGCTTTGTGCACTTGGCTTCTTCCTTCTACAGTGGTTATCCTGATCTCAATCCATCAGACTTCAGCCTCATCTGTATTCAGGGTTCCAGTGTTGCATGATCTCAGAGAGCACTAGTCACATTGCAGTCTTCATGCCCTGTACCTGTGTCCTAGATTTGTGCAGTGTGCAGTCCCTGTGACCACACACAGAAGGTCCTATGGTCCTTTTTCATTAAAGTCTAAATTCTATTAAGTACTAGGAGTGGATCCAGTGTCCAGAACAGTGCCTAACCTCCCCATCGTTTGTTGAATGAATTAGGGAATTGCCTACAGATACAGCTTCTCAGAGCTGTCTAGATCCTTTCAGGGCTCCAACTCAGTAAAAAAAAAAATCAGGAAGGAAATGAAGTGTTTTGAATGAAACCCAAGGCAAAGCTTTTACTTCAGGACCCTTCTGATGCTCTCAGCTAAAGCCTACTTCCTCTCCTGGCATAAATAACTCACAACATTTGGCTTTCTGGCCCTTGTTCTCCAAAGCTGACTTCCTGGTCTCTCAGCTCACTGGGGATCAGGAAGAGCATAGAGCATCGAAGACAAGAGGAGCAGAAGTCCAGACAGCTGTAGCCTGGGGTTCGGTATGTATCTAAAAAGGAAACAAAAACTACGTACATGTCTACCTGCAGGGCTCAGAAAACACAGCACTGGGTCATTTCTCTGAGTCCAGGAAGAGCCCTTGTGCTAGCTAGTTTTATGACAACTTGACAAAAGTTAAAGTCATCTGAGAAGTGGAACGTCAATTAAGAAAATGCCTCCACAAGATCGGGCTGTAGACAAGCCTGTAGGGCTTAATTAGTGATTGACAGGAGAGGACCCAGTCTATTGTGGGTGGGGCCAACCCTGGGCTGGAGATTCTGGATTCTATAAGAAAGCAAGCTGAGCAAGCCATAGAAAGCAAGCCTCCATGGCATCTACATCAGCTCCTGCCTCCAGATTCCTGCTCTGCTTGAGTTCCTGCCTGATTTCCTTTGATGATCATCAGTGATGTGGAAGTGTAAAACAAATAAACCCTTCCCTCCCCAAGTAGCATTTATCTCAGCAATAGTAACCCTAACTAGGACAGCCATGTGGATATGATGACCTCAAATACATCATTGTACACCATTCAGTGGCCTTGACCAGCACATGAAGATTAAGTCCTGTCCAGAGTGCTGTCTTTAGGAAAGCATATGGTCTTTCTTTTTTATCTAAATCCTCCAGGCAGCTCTCACTGTACCTAGTCTACACCCTGGAGCCCAGGAGCCCAAACTAAGCTATTGTGAAAACAGGGGAGCCCACCTGTGATCTGCGATACCTCTTGTGACTTATGACGGCTCTCAAAGCACACCTGTGCGGCTTTGCTCTCTCAACCCTGCTCCCAGCATCCATTTTCCAGCCAGTTCCATCCGCCCTGGCTCTCCACTAGGGTGGATCCTGCTGCCCCCAGAGCACACCAGCTTCTGCAACAATGATTAATCGGCCCTAGCAGTTTAAGAATGCTTATTTGCACACAGTTATGAAGTGTCACGATATGTCTCCAATGCAAGCGGGTTCCATTAGAAGCAGAACGGCAGAGCGGGAAGCGCAGGCAATATTTCCTTAAAAGTTCATCGTAGGCAATGGGGTAGTGTGCGAAGCTAAACAAATCCAGGCAATAATGGAAATGTAGCATGAAATTACTTCTGTAAACAACAACCATTCATTATTTGAACATTTTTCATAAGCCAGCAGGCAGGGAGAGGGGTGGTGGTAGGAGGGGAGGGGGCTGCTGAGGCCAGACCCAGGCACCCACCAGAGTCTTCAGGCTGAGCTTTCTAGGGGCTTTGCTACCCATCCATCTTCAGAAACTGCCCGGACTCTGCTCCGTCCTGCCCAGCCTGCCATCAGCTTCCCTTTCTTCATTACGCAGGATCGGCATAGGCAGTGGGAATGCATGATTTAAGGGGGAAAGAGAGACCCACTACTTAATGTTGATTTGGCGGAGTGTATAACCCCGGAGAGAAATGTAAATAGCAGCTCGCAATAACATGACAGCCCACTAATCATATTTACAAACGATATTAAATCTGTCCACACGCAGGCCTGCCTGCGGATTGGCCCGGCCATAATTGTCATTGTAACCAGCGCCGGCTTATGGGAGGATTTAACTGCAGTGATATAAGGTGAGTCGCGGGCTTATTATGACTTTATTATTACTCGGTTTATGTTTATTAAAACAATTTGTCATGCAGAGCAGGAATGGAGGAATGGGGGGCATTAAATCGTGCCATACTCAACCTGGAAAGATGGCTACTGGGATGAATGGCAACAGGCCCAATCCTCTACTTGGTCCCCTCTGGAGCTGGGGACCTGTCAGCACAGGCCACCCAGAGCCCTAGCCTGGCATGAGGAAGGCTACTCCAACCAGAACCTCAGAACACAGCAACTCAGCTCAGAGAGTATTTCTTATGGTTCTGTCTTTCAAGAAGGTGACTTGGGATAACCACAGGAAGGCTGAGGCCCTGACTTACTGTGAGGTGTTTTTAGGGCTGGCCATTGAGGACACACCAGGGCCTCCCCTAGGTGGCCAGGAGAGGAGGAAGCCTGAAAGGATTCCACCATGAGAGCTGATAGAGGCTTAGAACAAAGGGTTTTAGAAGAAGTTTAATAAAAGCCATTTTATTTTCTCTGGGGGTCCTTATTGGTTATTATCAAATTTATTTCATCCCCAATCTTTGTTCTTTGGCAAGGCAGTGGAAAGGGGGCTGGGGCTGGCTAGGCTTAAGAGGAACAAGTGCTCGTGCCCAGTAAATAATACTCCCTTTGCCCCAGTCCAATTACCCAAGGCAGAGATGTGGCAGGAGGTGGGAGGCCTAGGCAGTAGCTTCCCATGCCTCTGGTACAGACATAAAAGTCACAGGTACATGGTGGGTCTGACAATCCCAGGAAAGAGCAAGCATGATGGGATAGAGGGCCAGGGCACCAACCCTGGGTCCTCAGAACTGGGTCTTTGACTGCCACAAAAACATCAGGAAGTCACTCACGTGTCAGAGTGTCCTAGAGCAGGAACAGCAATACATAACTGACAAAGCCAGTCAGCAACCAAATAGCTGCTGCTTGGGTGCAATCCACTGCCTCTCTTCCAGGGTTCCATTCACCCTTATATTATCTCCATTCATTTTAAACTTAGAAGAGGATGCCTCTTCCTGTAGCAGGGCCTGTGATTGACAAGTGGGGCCAAGGCCTGATTGCTGCCCTCATTTACTGCCTTAGTCCTTGTGAGGTAAACAGCCTGCACATCTACACAGGAGGACCCTACCCCCTGCCAGCAGCCTCGCAGTCTGAAATGCCATTATTTCAGTGATACACTGGGTGAACAAAGTCTCCAAAGCCATTAATGTCCTGAGCAATGGAGTAGGAAGCCTCTAGAGAGGATGGTGGGGGTGAGAAAAGATGATCTCCTATCACCAGCCAATAGAACACATTTGTCAAGTCTCAGGCTTCATGGTGGGTGAGCACAGGAACAGACAGTATGGCTCCCTTCTGGGCTCTTGAGCATTGCTGATTATGGAGCACGGTGCTGGGTGCTCACAGCAGGTACCTGAGCACATGGTATTAGCTTTCAGCTTTCTCTGGTCACTGGCAAGGGGACCTGGCTCCAGGTGGCTGCATCAAGTGTACACCTCGTCTCCGGGAAGACCCATACATCCCCACATTCCTGCCAAGGCTAAGGACCACTAACACTGGGGACACTAGCACTGGTCATCAGTCCTGGAGGTGAGCTCCCCCTGGGAACTCAGCTATCTCTCTGGGCACCCTCTGGAAGAGAGGATTCTATCCTCTGCTCACGTGCCTCCTGTGGGCAGTGCTCACTCTTTGGTGTTGGAAACCTTTCTTGGGATGCCCCTACCTTCAGGGTGGGGCTCAGAGAACAAGGCTTGACCCTTGTATTCCGTTCTCAGCTGCTTTCTGGAGGTGCAGCTGCCCCCATGGAAGACTTCTGGACCCCTCCCTGCATTAGGCCCACTTTTGGGATTCTAGATCCTCCAGGACTCTATAGATAGTGTGGGTCCCTCTCAATGGACAGTACCCAGATTTTCCCTCCCTTATGAATGTATCTCAGATGGAGATAGCATTGGGTTCCCCCTCCAAGGCCTGGCTCCAGACATCTGAGGAGACACCAGCTATTTGTGGCCCCAGATCTCTAAGCCTGTGGATGCCTATGGGCCTTGGGTTCCCTTTGTCTCACTTAAGAAAGGAGTCACCAAGCAGTGACTCACAGGAGAAACAATAAGCCTTTATTGTGGCTGCCCTTCTCAACCGTTCAACCTGCTGGCCGGCAGGAGAGCCGTGCTGGCAAATTAAAAGTCTCTAAACTTTCTTTATGTCTCCTTGGATACTTGGAGGACTTTAATGTAGGACTGGCTAGCCTAGCTTAGTGACATACCACATTGGGGCTGGGGCCAAAGTCACAGGACAGGGAGGATCTGGGCTAGGTGCAATGAGGTTGGCATGGGTCAGGATGGGAGCTGTTGTAGCTGGTTCTGGGGCCCCCAGGGTCTTGGGATACCTTCTGGGGCACTTAGTTGTGTAGAGTTTTGGAACTCTGCTTACTAACCTCCTCTACACCTAGCTGGCAGGCATGTATCCTCTCTGGCCCCAGCCCTGCAGAGTCATAAGGTGGATGAATCATGAGAAGAGGGTAGGCAGCAGGAAAATATGGTCCTGTCAAGGTGAAGTTCATCTACTCACAGCTCCCCACAGACCCTCCTTTAGCTTCTGAGCTCACTCTGCTGTCTGAGAGGCAGTGGGTGAGCAAAGGCAGTGAGACTGGACTTGTCCAGTTACCACCTCTCCTCACTTCAGGAAGTGGCTCATCTACTGAGCTTTCCAGTGCTGGGCCAGGACATATTCCAGCAAGGGCTAATCATTGGGCACCAGGGGAGCCCTGCTGGGCTATCAGATGCCACCTCATGGCCACTCCGCACGTAAAAGTTGCCAGGCTTTGCAGACTGGGGATATATTTTGGGAAGGTAATTGGGGGTGGGGGCACTTAAGAGGCTCTGGGTGTGGGGCCTGGAGGCTCTGTAGACTGTAAGCTGCTGTGGTTACAGAGGTGGACAATGGATGGAATACACCATCAGGATATGTGGCCTGAGCACTCCACAGAATAGAAACTTCCTGACTAGCCTCAGTGCTCTCCTTAGCTCCTCCTAAAGGTCTGACTTCAGAAGCTGGCACTGTAGTAAGTATCCCTTCACCCCAGTACATGTTCAAGGGACCCCGTGGTTCTGCAAAAACAAAAACAAAAAACCTGCTTACATTGTGTTACCAATAACCCAGTTATAATAACCCTTTGGGTGCCTCACACATAGCTGTACTTTCTTGGAACATCGGGGTGGCCTTTGTCTTACTTGGAAATGGGTCAGGGCTGGGCCCCTGAAAGGTTCTAAGGTATGAGGTTTGATAGGGAGTCAAAGAGGAGTGTGCTGTCCTTGGATGATCAGAGTGGGATTGGGGGGATGTATGTTGCTGGAATGAAGGTCCAAGGTTGAGAGACTTGCTAGACCCTGGCCTGGAGTCTAGGTCAGAGGTAGTGGGAAGTGGATGTAGACCCTGTCTGCCCACTGCAATACCCTGTAGGGCTAGTATTTGTCTGGACTTCCAGGCTACTCCTGCGGGGAAGAGCCCCTTCCCTTCATCACATTATCTGATTGTCTGCTAGGTTAGGTTTTGGCAATTTCTTGCTCCGTTTCTTTAATCCCTGATTCTTTTCAAGCGCAGAAAGCAGAGGAAAAAGCAGAAGGCCTGAGGTGGGAGGTTGGGAGTAGAGGTGGGAGCAGGTATTTTAAGAATATGAAGAAAGTAGTCTAGTCTAATGCATCAAAGCTTGGTGTACTATGGGGATAGCAAGGGCTCTAGGGAATGCAGATGGGAGCTATGTGGCCCATGGCCAGGCAGCATCCCCTCTCTGGGATGTTTGACATCAGTGCAAATGGACTGCATTTCTATGAGGCTGGGAAGCAGCCATTTTTACGAGCCAAGAACAAAGTTTTGGAGTTGAATAGCACTCAGAGAAAAAGCCAGGTTCATAGAAAGGAGATGTTTAGGATCCCCCTCAGTTCAGCAAGTTCCCAGATGCCAGCTGAGGCAGGAGAGAGCGTGCGTGCCAGAGCTAGACAGAGTTGAGACAAGTGTGGAAGGAAAAGGCCTCAAAATGGCACCCTCCTCTCCAGACCCGCCCCCTCATCTTGGGACCTTGGAAGAGAAGAGTCAAGTGGCACAAGATTTCACAAGGGGTCAAGAGTCAAGATGCCAGTGGGCCTTCCTGGCATCCTGCCTCCCTGTTCAGGACAGAGAAGCCTTCCTGCTTGTGAGGATAGGTTGGCATGGGAAAGATGGTGGCACTCAGGCCAGTGTTGGAAAATGGAGCTCAAGTGAAGTCTGTGGCTTCTTAGAGGAAATTTCTATAGTGAAGCTCAAATCATGGCAGTAATTAGGCCACTTATTTGCAAAAGTCCAAATTAAATGGAAAATTTGGTGCTAATGAAAATGTTCCATTTTCCCCTTTTATTAAATCTCACTCTACGCCTTCCGAGAGGTTGGGAATAGTCAGCCCCTGACGGCTTTCTCACAGCCAGTTCATATCCTCTGATTGTAGAGTTGCTGAGACAGAACACACGCTCAGAGCCTCCAGTTACTGGCTCAATTGAAAAATGTCCTTCATAAGGCAGCTGCATTAACCCATCCCAGCCACCCACTGTTCCCCCCACATCTCATCTCTTCCAGCCTTTCTAGCCTGGCACCATCCTCTGCATGGGCCCCTGGGAGTCCAGACTCTGGTGGGAAGAAATGCAGATACCCTATAAAGGTGGGCTTCTGGTCTACCCATTCTTCAGAGAACCCACAGCTCTACCAGGTCAGGCTGCTGTCTCCTGGTGACAGACTTGGGAAGACTGAAGCCTGAAAGAACCACATTATACCTCACACTTGAACAACACCCTTGCCATTGAAGGACCTTAACAGACTCATTGTGGCCATCTGGAGTTTAGGTCTTTGTAAACTGAGGAGGTTACTACCTGTCTCCCAGAGTGTTAGGCAGGCAGAAAGGCAGTATTGCAGATGCCTGGTGCAATGACCAGGTGGGTCTCTCTGGCGTGTGGGTTCTGATACTCAAGCCTCTCAGGATGCTATCTGGAAATCTAGATGAGAATAGCTGGTGTAGGGTGTCAGAGGAGGAGCCTGCCCAATAGGATGCCTGACCTTAGAAGTCTGAATGTTGGAAATGAGCAGATCTTGATGTGTGTGTGTGTGTTGGTTGAAGGAGGTGTAGAAAGTCATTCCATATATGCAGACAAAAGGATGGGAATAGGTGCAGAGACACTGCTGTTATTTGGAAGCGACGCCAAAGGCCTATGTGTTAAACTAGTCATCAGTCTCTGGCGCTACTGAGAAATGGGAAAGAAAAAAAAAAAACTTTAAGAGGTGGGGCCTAAGGCCTTATCCCAAAGGATATGATAGACTCTAATGACACCCTATGGAAGGCCTCACCATCCAGGGGGAGCAGAAAGGATATGTGATAGGTAGGGTTTTAGTTGGGGGGGGTGGTAAGGGAGGATGGGAGGGAGAAGGGAACTGGGATTGTCATGTAAAACAATCTTGTTTCTAATTCAAATTTAAAATCTGAAAGAAAAAAAAGAGGTGGGGCCTAATGGAAGGAAGTTAGGTCATTGGGGTGTGCCCTTAAAGTAAATCTTGGCACACCTCACTCACTAGCTCAGCCCTAACCTTCTTCAGTGAGTCTGTCAAGACCATGGTAATAAGGTCCCAACATACCTGCAGCTCAAAACATATGCCACACTTAATACCTACATTTTAATTCAACCCTCAATTTGTATATGCATAAAGATTCATTAATAACATAGTATATATCTAATATTAGGCTAGATGTCTGAGATTCTGAAAGGATAGTGCTTTCTAATCTTGGTATGGCTATGCAGATATTAACTTTATTAAATCTTGTGTATTAGGTACACAGTGCTCTAAATCTGTTCTCACCAACTCAACCATACTTTAATCACTATTTTGATTTCATAATTATCAATCCCGAGAACTCCACTTTGCTTAAATGCATGCTATAAAATGGCAGAAACACGATCATTTTAGAAATTTGGGGGAATTCTATCCTAATCTCAAGTTAACATTTAAAAAAAATTAACATTTTTTAAAAAGTGAAACTCACATCAGCAACTCAAATGGCAATTTTTAAAAAATAAAACATTCTAACAAAATATAATCCAAAGATACACAAATTTAGTACTTATGTACTAAGGAATGATGGTGGGGAATGACTAAAGGTTTTGTTTTTAATGCTCAAACTATCGTGTTTCTGTAAAAGCAGAAAACTTTGTGCGCACAGTAAAAACTCAGTTCATAACATACAAGAGTCTTGTATCTGAGTTGAGGTATTCCAGGCAGTATTTGTTGGTGTTGTATGGTGTGATGATATGTGCAGTACAAAGAATTCACGGTGTGTGTTCAGAGCCAAGATTATGGTAAAGTTGCCCGAAATAACACAAGTGAGAACTGTCAGAAACCCTTTGTGTTCATTATATGTCTGTTTTTCAATCAACTTTTGGTCATTCTGCATTCAAAAACCTTTTGCTGTTGCCAATTTTCATGATTCCATGGGATCTCAAGCCAGTAACAGAAGCTAGGCCCCAAACAAGGCAGTAAAAAAATCTATTTACATAGTATTTGCTATAGGTAGTATGCATGCTCTAAATGTGCTTTAAAGTATATACTAAGATGTGTGTGAACTATAAGCATATGCATGTGACCCCACTTTAAACAAGGGATTTGAGTGTCTGAGGACAATTTGGGAATCAGTCCCTCTGAGATGTCAAGAGATCACCATATATGCTTCTGTTCACATTGCAAGCTTTACTACAACAACATCAAAAGTACAACAAAGAGAGAAGGTTTTTGGTCTAATTTTTGCATTGCTTTATAATTTTATTACATCAGAGTCACAGAATGTGTCATTAATTACAGAAAAATTTTAGTGTCTATTTAGACTTCCTTTGTGGGCCATTATATAGCCCATTTAAAAGATGTTCCATGTGTACTTACAAGGAAAGGGTAGAATCTTACCCATGCACATTAAACGCATGGTGCTTGTCTGGTTGAAACAGTTATACTCAACTCCACAGATTTTGTTAAATTTTTGTCTGCTTCCTTCATTCCTAAAAGAGGAGTGCTAAATCTCATCTTCTAGTTTCTCCTGCAATTCCTGACATTTTCTTTGTTTTCTTTAGTGTTCTCTGTTGTTCCCCCCTCTTAACCCTGTCATTTTTAAAGTTGTGTATCCAGAGCTTTCAGGTTCAGTGTTACTACAGGTTGCTACTGAGTTGTGCATCTGGTCAATAGTCACCTTCTTCAAATACTGATTTTTTAACTTAAAAACTCCTTTGCCTGCTATTAATATTACTATGCCTCATTTCTTTGGGTGCGTACTTACATTTTTCTATCCTTTAATCTTCAAGCTTTCTTATAATTACATTTTAGTTATTATGCCTCTTATAAAAAAGTTATAACTGGATTTTAAAATCATGTCTGAGAATGTCTCAGAACAAGGAGCTTTAATCCATTTAAATTTATTGGGAAGACTGATAAACCTTGACTTTTTATACAATATTTTAAAATTTTACCACTTATTTTTCTTGGCTACATCTCTTTTTCTGCATTCAGCTGGGTTTATTGAGTTCTTTTTATTACTCTTTTATTTACTAGTTTAGATGTCATATGTTTCATTAAATGTCTAAGAATAATCAATATTTTTACCTACCTTCTAAAATACAAACATCTTTAAGTGCTTTTGTTTTGTTTTACCTTCAACGGCTCCTACCTTTTTGTCATGGTTATGAAAAATTTGAGTTCTATGCTCTCCCAGCTCCTTTGCAAACTTAGTTTTGAATTTTGGAGCCAGTGATTACTTTGATTAACTAGACCTGCTTTCTAATTTATTATCTTATTGTTTAATAATAAGTTTAAACTCCCTTCTCATTAGTTTAATATACCCTTAGCTATTAGCTCAGAAAGAGTTGTGAATGGTAAACAAATGCTCTGAATTTTGGAGATATGTTTGTTTGCTCTATACTCTGAAAGAATTATCAATTGTTCACTGTTCTCCTTTAGTGCTTCCATGGTCTCCTGGATCAATTTTCCTGCTGAAAAGTCTTCAGCCAGTTGATTGTTGTCTTTTTTTTTTTTCTTTTGTTTTTGGTATTCTGTGCTGGAGTTGCCTTGCTCTTTGATGTTCTGAAGTTTCCTCATAGGTGTAGATTTATTTACCTACCTCAAGATTTAAGAGGATTGATGAATTTGAGGATTTTTGCCTTCTTTAGTTCTGGAAAATTCCTAGGCATATTCTATTCCTTTCCCATTTTTTTCTCCTCTTTGCTTCTAGAACCAATTCAGGAATATTTGAACCATCGTATTTCTACTGATTCTCACTCCTGGTGTCATGTTCCCTCCTGTGGTTTGTAACGTAGTGTAGAACTCACTTTTAGCAGGATTGAGTGCCATAATTATTAAAACATTTCTTTTAGAAGTTGATGGCTGCTATGGCTGAATCCCCTGGACCCATTTTTACTCCCCCATCTTGTAGGTTCTGCGCCACACATGGAACATACATGTGAGTCATGGCTGTTTCACCCCATTCCTAAGCTTCCGGTTTTTCGGTGACTCGTTCGCTCCACTCCGTGCCCCAAGCATATAATATGCTTTGTTGATGCTCTCTGAGCTTATGAATTTCACTTTTCTGGTTCAGTTTTATACAGATGGCAGCTTTCAATGCTCCCAATCATATGCAGGTGTTTAGCTGTAGCTCTGCACTGTGTATAGCCAAAGAGCTGAGTCTCCTGTTCTTCAAGGTATTAAAGCCCCAGCCACCAGCTCCAGGGACCTGTGTTTGTATTTGAACTCTCTTGTTTACCAAAACTACCTCCATCCAGCAATATGTGCTCTCTGCTTACGGTGCCAGGGATTTCCTCCTCTTTTTCTTCTTTTCTTCAATGTAGTGTTGTCTTGAACGTTCCCATCCACGTCACTATTTTTGTTCAAGACAGAGAAATTAGTTTCTTTAAAATCCGTTGAATCTTTAAAAGTGTGTGAAGTGTAAATTCATCTTACTTTATAAGCGATTCCTAATTGTGCTAAGTAACATGTTTACCCAGCTTCCCCATGGTTATCCATGGTTTGTTACACTCCATTCTCTTTCTTTTCATGTCCACCTTTATTCTTTCCGAAGAGGCACCTTTGTGTGTTGAAGAGTGATGGAGCCATATTAGCGTTGCCTTTCTGCATCTGTACAGGACTTTACTGTGCCTCCACTATAGATGACAAACTACCAGACATAAAACTCCAAATCAGTTCCTTGTGCTCAACACTTGAAGACATTATTTCAAATTATTCTGGCATCAATTGTTGAAAAGGATTCTGTTATCTATAACTTGTATTTTCACTGAGCTATGTCTCTTCTCTCTAATAGCTTTTTGAATAATCTTTTCAAATGATCTTGATGTGTCCGAAGTGATGTGATCATGCTTCTAGAAGAGAATTCTGATATTTTTCTAACCAGATACTTTTGCACATAAGGAGACTCAGATCTTTCTTCCATTTTTAACATTTTAATTTAAAATAAATTTTGACCACAGCTCATTATATGTCCCTTTATTCTTATTTCATTCTCTTCACCTTGCCTCCATCCCCAAGTCTCAGAGACCAAACCTAGGACCTTGTGCATGCTAGGCAAGTGCTCTAACCACTACGTTATATCCCCAGACATTTAAAGTATCTTTCATTTTGACACTAGAACTCGTAAGTTTCTTTAGCTGACCTTAAATTTGTTCTATATCCCAGGAAAGCCTTGAACTTGAAGTCATCTGCCTTGGCTCCCCACACAGCTGGGGCTATAGACCTCCATCCATCCTTATGTAACTTTATGAGATGCATTCCATAGCTCACCAGAGAAACCTTTATATTTCTCAGTTGTTTACATGTACGTGGTGCATGGTCTCTATGTGTGATATTATATAAACTTATTACAGCTGGGCAGTGGTGGTGCACACCTTTAACCCCAGCACTCAGGACGCAGAGGCAGGCGGATCTGTGTGAGTTCAAGACCAGCCAGGTCTACAGAGTGAGTTCAAGGACAGGCTCCAAAGCTACACAGAGAAACCCTGTCTCAAAAAAAAAACCCCAAAACAAACCAAAACAAAAAAAAACCAACAAAAATTATTATACTCACATTTCTCCTTGATATGCAATTTAATGAATTTCTCCAAAAGTAGTTTCCAGTTCAGCTCCATTTCTCTAAGCATGCTAAAAATGCCCAATCTGGAGATTACTTTCTCTGTTGAGCATTTAATTTCAATGACTATTATCTTTTTGCATATTTTAATTTAACTTTTTAAAAATCTGCTTCTTGTTTATGCCTCATTTCATTTTGTAATCTTTAATTTTTCCTTTTAAGGAAACATTAGCCTTATATCTTCAACCTTGTAAACATACCTGAAATCTCTGTCTGACTTGCCTGTCAAAGTATTTGTATTGGATTGGTTTTGAGTGCTTTTCTTTGTAAGAATCTCCTTCCAATGCAGAGGTCATGAGGGAGCAGAAAGGTTGAGTCAGGGGAAGAATAGAAGAAAGGGTATGTGATAGGTAGGGTTTTAGTTGAGGGGATGCTAAGGGAGGTCGGGAGGGAGAAGGGAACTGGGATTGTCATGTAAAACAATCTGGTTTCTAATTCAAATAAAAAATGATTTTTTTTTTAAAAAAAGAATCTCCTTCCAATATATTGGAATATTTTTTGCGGACACATTTTCAAGAGAGGGTTTATTTCTCCATTGCCCTTTCTATCCTCTTTTATTTCTTCCTTCTTTTCTCCTCTCTCTGCTCTGTTCTCAGCTATGTCTGTATAGCTCAGCCCCTGTGTATTAGTTACTTTTTTGTTGCTGTGATTAAATACCATAACCAAAAGTAACTGAAGGGAATAGAGTTTATTTTGACTCATAGATGGCTAGAATCCATAATGGCAGGAAAGGTATGCCATGCAGGCAGGATCAGAAAGCTGGCTGGTCACATTTCAGCCACACGCAGGAAGCAGAGAGAGGGAACAGGAAGTAGGGCAAGATTATAAACCCTCAACTGCCACCCCCACTGGCACACTTCCTCCAACAAGACTGGATTTCTTAAAAGTTCTGTAACCTCCCTAAACTGCCACCATCTGGAAACCAAGTGTTTAAATACATGAACCTGTGGGGGATAATCATTCAAACCACACCACCATGTAACCGTAACTCGTAGTTCCTTCCTTTGGTCATGGTGGAATGTGCCACCCCTAGTCACAGAGACAGGAGGCGGCTGGCTTTCATTCCTGACCATGAAGCTGCAGATGTACCCCTCCCATCCTTCAGGTACACTTTAGTCCCTTTAAATGCCTGTGCTGAACTGTCAGCTGCACCATTTAAACCACACCCAGAACCTTGTTAAGCTACGACTTTGTCTCTGAGATTCAGTTTTAAGTTTCTATTCTGTTCCTTGTTCACGGAGATGTTACTCTTACTTTTGAAACTGCCTGTGCACATTTAAGTTTCTCTTGATACACTAAGCCTCACATAGATCAAACTAGGCAATGGAAATGTGAACCAACACTTCTGGAGCTGACAGCACACCTACTTCTATCCAGAAAACCTGGCTGTGAGGAGCCCAGCAGGGCAGTCACTAGCTCACTTTAGAGCATATGCACACCTTGTAGTGAAGGTACAGCCTAGGCATCCAGGCTGAGAACCACCTTATGGCCGCAGGAGGAGTTTCCAGTGTAGAGCAGGAACAGTGTACCCTAGAAAGGAGAGGGGTCACATGCTGAGCTGAACACAGGAGTGGCTGCCACAAGGGAAGCCATGATTCTTGTCATCTCTAGCAACTGGGAGGCATACCTTCCACTGTGTCTCCATTTCCAGTGTCTAGTGGGGTACTTGGTGCAAGGTAAGAGCCCTCTTGGATCAATTTGGAAACACATGATTATTTTTATATGTGTGCATGCTCCTATGGGCACATGGTGTGTGCAAAAGCATGTGGAGGCCAAAGGTCAGCCTCTGGTGTCACTTCTCAGGCGCCATCTATCATAGCTGACCTGGGGATCACCAAGTGGTCTACACTAGCTGGCCAGTAAGTAAGCCCCAAGATCTGCCTGTTTCTACCTTCCAGCACTAATATTACAAGCTGGAGTTACCACACTTAGCGTTTTAAATGTGGGCTCTGGGTGGTTGAACTTGCATCTTTGTATTACATGGAAAGTATTTTTCTGACTGAGCCATTTTTCCAGCCCCAGACATATGACAAAATGTCAGGGCCCAGACAAGACAGCCAACTCCAAGGATGACAGAGGAATGGGGCAAGGCGGCAGGCTTGGTCAGATAGTTTCCAAGACTGAAATATTTCATCACTTGTCTTCTAGCTCCAGATCTAGGTCTGTGGGGAAAGAAGCCTTTGCTTCCAGAGCAAAGCGTGAGGAGCCTGGCACTAATCTGTAGGCCAGGGTGTTGTCTTGCCTTCATGATAGAAATGATCATTGCTTAAGCTCCAGTTTGAACAAGCTTCTTAGGATAATAGGAGACTTGGCAAGGTGATAGAGTCTCTGGAGAGAAGACAAGCATTGTCTTCTCATACCAGGGCTCTCAGTGAAGTAGAGACCGATGGATTCCCAAGCAGGGCTCCTGGGTCAATTTCTACTCTGTTCCCCTAGGCCCCTGTTTGGAGACCTTCTCAAAACTGACACTGCCACAGTCCCCATTTAATGGCATCTTTCATTTCATTTAGAACTTGATTTGTTTACAAACTAATAAATATGATTTATAAAATGTGCCCGTGGTTTGCTAATTGCTGCACATATGGCGTTTTCATTTTGTAAAAGTGGCATTTGCATTCTTTGTAGATTATGACTTTTGTCCCCAGTGCTAATTAGTCTGATTAGGCAGATAACTTCCGTGTTGCTAGGCCGAGAGGCCGAAGGCTGGGGCACTGGGGGTGAAGGGGCTGGGGGATACAGTCGGCTTTTCAGGCAGGAGCCACGGAGGCTCAGGATTTTGTGGAGGACCTGGGAATGTCAAGCAGCCTGTTCTGTGTCCTTCCCCAAATCCAATTAAGCACAGTTCATTAGCACAAATTTCTTAATCAGTCCTAATCTTCCTATTGAATGCACAATTTCTGGATTGTCACAGAGCCCGGTCAGCCTGTAGGGACCAAGAGGCTGAAGGGATTTGGGGAAGAGAGGGACAGGAAGAATCCTGAGTCCTTCCCAGTGAACTGTCGAGGACACCCAGTGCCAGGCTTGTCCACAAACTAAGGCAAAGGGAGTCATCAGGCCTAGGAGCCAATTTATGAATCGCAGATGGATAGTCCTTCAGGTCTAGTCCACAGTCTACCCCTGGCCCGAGGACAGCCATGCTGTGTGTTATGTATCAGTCTTTCTCAATGCTGTGACCAAATACCTGGCTAAAGCCACTTAAAGGGAAAAGGCCATATTTGGCTCTGGGTTTTAGAAGAGCTACAGTCAGTCCATCATGGTAGCAAAGCATGGGAGTGGGAGCGTGAGGGGTGGGAGCATGAGGATGCTGTACACACTGTGCCCTCAGCCAGACAGTAAACAGAGATGGTTGCTGGTACTCCCCTCTCTGATTTCTTTTTATTCAGTCTGAGACCCCAGCCTGTGGTCCCTCATTCAGAGTAAGTCCTCCCATCCCCAGAGGTATGTCACCTAGGTGAGTCTAAGGCCAGTCAAATTGGCAATGGCATTAACCAATTGAGAGGTGATATTTCTAGCTGTGGTGAAGGCATGCAACAAGGCAGAGCGTGGGATCCAACACCTTGAGCATGGGACTCAGCAGAACCACCTGACTTTAAATTGGCTAACATTAGGAACAAAAGCCCCCTTGTCTGAGAACAAAGGCCTGTCTGGTCTTGTGAATCTTCTAGGATGTGTGACCCATGGAGTTCCTATAAAATTAAAAGGAAGGGAAGACAGCCCCAGTGGGTGGTCACTGTTAGGTCTTTTGTCTGCCTTGGTGAATCTGGTTTGTGTTAGGCAAATAGGAAACCATGGCTTTGCTTGTACCCCAGGTGACATAGAGCAGTTTGTACCAGCTTTATTATGCCTAAGGGACACAGCATCCCTAAAGCACTTGGGATTAGATGTGGCTCACATCATTGGAATGTTCCTAGCAGTCAAATTTTAAGCAGCATCTTGATGTATGTTTCATGGTGGAATTTCAAGGAGTATGGAGTAGAATCAGGACCTATGGGTTTGAGACATGGCCAGCCAAATGCTTTGGAGACCGCACAGCAGAGGCAGACTTTGGTCTCGAACCAGATGTATTGAAAGAATTTGGTCCCACATTGTCCAACATCCTCCTCCTCAGTAATCTCTCCTTCCCTCCTCTTCTTCCCTGCTGGTCCTCTCATGACTGGCCCCTTTCTACACCTCATCTATAGCTGCAGGGGTGATATATCTGTGTCCCCATGGCTCCCTGAGCCTTTTCTATCATAACACTTAACACACTGGATTGCAGTGACTATCTTCCTGCCTGTCCCTTGGGCCCATGAGTCAAGGCAGAACTGGGGTTTCCTTGAGTTCTGCTATTACTGGTGTAGCTGAATTTTCTGAATGGAAGAAGGATGGATGTGGGGAAGGATGGATCTCTGAAGGGTCTCCAAACAACCTTCTCCTCCTCCTGGGATCTCAAATCAAAGAGGTCAGTGTAGAAGATCATGGTGTTACTGTTTGAGTCCTCAATATCTCCAAAGGGCATGTGTGAAAGGTTTGGTTGGCAGTCTATGGCACCATTGGGAGGAATTAGAACCTTTAAAAGGGTGGAGCCTAGTGGGAGGAAGTTAGCTCATTAAAGGTGTGTCCTTGAAGGGGAGATTTTTCTCCTCTCTCTCTCTCTCTCTCTCTCTCTCTCTCTCTCTCTCTCTCTGTCTCTCTCTGTGTGTCTATCTCTCTGTCTCTCTCTCTCTCTCTGTCTCTCTCTCTGTGTCTATCTCTCTGTCTCTCTCTCTGTGTCTATCTCTCTGTCTCTCTCTCTGTCTCTCTCTCTGTGTCTATCTCTCTGTCTCTCTCTCTGTGTCTGTCTCTCTCTCTCTCCTCTCTCTCTCTCTCTCTCTCTCTGTGTGTGTGTGTCTCTCTCTCTGTCTGTTTCTCTCTGTCTCTCTCTCTGTGTCTATCTCTCTGTCTCTCTCTGTGTGTCTATCTCTCTGTGTCTCTCTCTGTCTCTCTCTCTGTGTCTATCTCTCTGTCTCTGTCTCTGTCTCTGTCTCTGTCTCTCTCCTCTCTCTCTCTCTCTCTCTCTCTCTCTCTCTCTCTCTCTCTCTGCCTGTCTGTCTCTCTCTCTGCGTCTCTCTCTCTGTCTCTCTCTCCTAGACACCATGAGGTGAGAAGCTTTGATTCACTACACAACCCGTAATGATGTTCTGCTTCACCATAGGCCCCAACCAACAGAGCTGACTGACTGGGGGCTGAAAATGCAAACCAAAGTAAAGCTTCAACTTGCCTTATCCTGGGTCTTGTCACAGCAAAGTGAAGATGATTCGTACAGAACAGGTGGAGCCCAGGCCTCAGCATTCCCTCGGGTCCCGCTTCTGTCACTTTAAGTACACTGAAGCAGCAAAGAACTAAGTTCCCAGGATAACTGGGCCTAGGTTGGCCTGCCTCATGGAGTCAGGAAACTTGGAAGAAGCTCAGAACTGCTTGTAGGTCTGGGCAATTCTAGAGGAGAGTCCTGACTTTAGAAGGTGAAGATCTCAGATCAAGTCCTGGTCAACCCCAGAAAGGGCCAGTTACCCTGTCTGAACTTGGATTTTCTTCTTTAAACAATAGGAATCAAACAGTGGTTTAGGCTTTCTTCCTAAACAATATTATAGCTAAGACAGCATGGGACTGGTGAGTGAGTGGTGTGTGTGTGTGTGTGTGTGTGTGTGTGTGTGTGTGTGTGTGTGCGTGTGTGTATGCATATGTATGCATATGTGCTTGTCTATGTGTATGCAATTTTATGATTGCATGTGTGTCTATCTGTATGTGTATACATATATATATATATATATGTAAATATACATATGTCTACCTGTGTGCTTATATATGTGCAAGGGTATACAAATATGTGTGTATGTGCATAGGCATGTACATATATGTATACATATTGTATATATGTTTATATGTGCATGGTGTATCTCTGTGGATGTGTTACATGGGTATATATGTTATATATGTGTGTATGTATATGTATTTGCATGTGTCTGCACATGCATACATATGGGTATGCTTGTGTATCCACATACTCATGTGTGTGTATATATAGTGTGTGTATGCATGTGTGTGTGTATTTGTGCATGTGTATATGCGTAGCTGTATACATGTACGTGTATACTCATATCTGAGTGTGCAGGAAAGGAAACAAATGTCTAGGAGCCGAGGCAAGGTGATGATTTGCCCCCCTGTCAAGGCAGGTGTGTCCTCAGGACTCTGCAGGGTGGGCTCAAGGGCCCTCTCCATCCTCCAGTCTGACTTGGGGGAGGGACCATAAGAAGATTGCTGTGGCCGTCCATTTGAATTTCATAACCCTCATCTCAGCTCAGGGATATGATTCTTTCTCTTTCTTCAAAAAACCTAATGCATTCTGCTTTAAAATTGTTTTGAAGTAATAAAGCGATTTTCACAGGCATCAGGCAAGTCTCTGCAGAGAGTGGGATTTCCCTCCCCTAATGGCACCTTTGAAGTGAGACAAAGCAGAATCCTTCAGCAATCCTTTCAAGGGACCTGCAGGTCTGGGGAGAGAACCTCCAAGCCCTTCCCATGAGTCAGAGCCCTGTCTTGACTAGATCTAGCCCTCAGCTTCACATATCTCCTTCTGACGCACTGGGTATCCACAGCCTCAGACGGTAATGGTGACCAGAGTCGCTGCTCACTCCAACTTGGGGGCCAGACTGGTTGAGGCCTACACGCCTGCCAGGTCCAGAGAAGTGAAGGAAAGGCCACAAGCAGCTTCCAGGAGCCCCACTTTCCTGTGCCCTTCCTGTCCCCTCTAAGGTCCTCCCAGAAGTCCTAGAAATGCATCTTTAATGATGTGGAGCATGTTGTTTATGAGTCCACATTGGCCTCCTCTTTAGGTCATGCTGAATGGATGAAGGTGGCAGCACACACTTTTGCACAAGCACCCATATAGTGCCTATATGCTCTACATATCATACAACATATGTGCATGTGTGTCACATAGCACCCCTCATTCACATGTAGACATACAGGCTACATACACAGCCAGACCACGGTATGCCCGCATGTTCTCACAAAGATAAATAAATCCCTTACAATATACTTGCTTCGCAGTATATTGTAAAAAAAAAAAAAAAAAAAAAAAAAAAAAAGTTTTGTTTGCATACCCTGGAGAAAGTAACATGATGCATCCAATGGTGGGTGAAATGTGTGTGTGTGGGGGGGCGGGGGTTGATAGGGCTTATTTCACGAGCTCAGGTACACAGATCTGAGGTGGCCTCTGCTGGCACCTCACCTGTGGGACATGGGCCACATGTCACTGTGAGTGTTGGGCAAAGCTTAGGCCTTTAAAGCAGAAAGGCTCTGCTGCAATTTGCATGCTGAATGTCCCTGCATAGCTGTGTATTAAAGGTCTCATCCCCAGATGGTGCTATTGAGAAGTAGTGGAACTATGGAGAGGCAGAGCCTTGTGTGGGTATTTAGGTCATGGGAGGCATGCCCCCAAAGGACTGTGAGCCCTCTTCTGTTCCTCCTTTTTGTTTCTCAGTCACACAAGGAGCAGTTTTGATCTCTGATATGTTCTCACCTCAGGTGCTAGCTATGGTGAGAACAAGCACACCTGTCGATCATGGACTGGAATCTCGAAAACTGTGAGCCAAAGCAAACCTCTTCTTTTTCTAAGTTGATGAGCTTAGGTATTTTGTCATAATAATGAAAAGCTGACTGACAGGTTCTCTCCCCAGAGATGTCCTGACAGCATCTTCTGTGTCTTGGATCATTTCTAAAGCCTTAGGGACAGCTATGTAGCATAGAAAGAACTGGGCCTAGGTGTTATGTGTACAACCACTATTTCAGGCTGTATGCCCTTGTAAATTATTTAATTTCTCTGGACATCAGTTTCCCCATCTGTAAGATAGTAGACATGCCTGTCTACTTCCAACGATGGTGAGAATCAATGAGAATGACAATTGTTCTGAGCTACAAAGCCCTGCATAATTCGAGGGTTTATTGCTGTGTTCTCTGTCTCCAAAGCTGGCCTTCCTGGAGGACACAATGCAGTGCTTTCAAACATGGAGCAAAGTCTCCAAAGTGTGCCCTCCCCCTCTCTAGTATTTCTGCCGTGGGTTGTCAAAAATGGTAATCTTCTCTCAGGCCTGAAATTATGAGCCTGCTTTATTGGTCAAAGGCCATAATAATTTGAGCTCTTATTTTATAAACTCATTTCTGCACAGTGATATCCTGATAGGAGCAGGAATAATAAATCACAAACATGTCCCCCAAGATTGCATTGTAAATGTCAAACTAGACAGGAAATTGTAATTAAAGAAAGGAAATTGCTACAAAGAAGCACTTGATTTTAAAATGAGCCAAGCATAGAATTTTCTAAGCATTTAATTATAGTCCAATTTCAACTGACTTGGCTTTTGCAGTCATATTTCTTATTATAACTCTTCCACATAATAACCAAACCTCCCTGCTCACATAGGTCCGGACTTGTCAGAGGGTAGGGACACCACATAAGTACGGGGATTAGGGACTTTATAGGGATGATAATCATGGTAGAGTCTGGGGTGATGGACACAGGGTGCCAGGTTTTAAATCAACCGTGGTCTGATTTCCAGCGTGTGGGAGACACCTTATACCTCTGTGGAAACAGATTTGTCTTGACTTCAGGGAGAGAGTTGCCCAGGCCTTTGCCTCTGCCAGGAGGGACTGACTCAGGATTCCTGTTCCCTCCTCAACCAGGTGACATCTACATAAAGGGCCCAACTGATCCTCACCTGAAAGCCACACCCACCCTGTAGGAGCTTTCTCTGGGCACAGTGCAAGCTCTGCACCTGGCACCCAGCTGTCAGAAAATTAGTTTCCACATGATGCTCAGTGTCCAGCAGTTCTGCAGAAAGGAGACAGTGGTCAAGTATACCCAAATGTGATGCCAGATGGGCTGAGTTCAGGTCCTGCCTCACCACTGACCATAAGTGGGTCATTGCATAACCTCCTGAGCCTCCATTTATTAATGCATCTAGTAGGGAAGCTGATAATCCTCATCTCAGAATAAGTATGCACCTAGTATCTGGCTAACATTCATAAATGGATGTTGTTGTCATTGTTATAATAGCCTGAATGTGTTCTGCCTAAACAGAAAGATGGCAGAACTTATGGACTCTTGATGGATGTGGGTGGCCCAGTGCAATGAGATTGGACCAGTAAGAGATGCCAGAGGTCTAGAGGGGAGAAATGATGGCCAACAACACTTTGTTACTACCCCACATGACAAAATATGGTTAAACACCATCAAGAAGTCTTTACTGGCCCAGAAATGAGGACCAAGGTACTCTGCCCACCAGGCATTCTTGTCTTTCCTTCAAACATACAAAACCTAGAAACTGGGTTACCTGGCTGTGAGCAGTGAAGTGGATAAACTCTGTCACAAGTGGGGAAGGACTGAGTAATAACTCTGATACTGTCTTCATGGAGCCCACCCCCACCCCCGGTAGAGCCTCAGCCCTATTTAAATAGTCATATGTTAGATTTTCCCTGTATAAATACTGGTTAATTCTACTAATACTGACTACACTGAATGTCCTCTCTTCCAATGGGGCGATGTACAGCCTACACAAGTGAAAGTGGTGAACCTAGATCTAAACTGATATGAGGGGTCAAGCTGCTGAGGGGTGCAAAACCATTTAAAGATAAGGACTGGGAGAGCTGAAGGTCCCAGGGTGGAGGTAGACACCAAAGGAACTAAGGCCCCTGCAAAGATGTGCCTACATCCTCTCCTGTGGACCTCTGCTGTAGGGAGCTTATCTCTTATGTTTATGAAGAACAAATAGACATTCATTCGTTCATTCGTTCGTTCGTTCATTCGTTCAGAAAGTACTGATTGTAATAACCATGGACCAGAGAACAGAGCAGATAGACACCTGGCCTTTCTAAAGTTTCCATCTCACCAGGAAGGGAAAAATAAATACTACAAATAAATTGTGTGCAGGAAAGCAAAGTGTGTACCTATATACAAGCAAACAAGCCAACTGAATAATATGTCAGAAGGTGTAAGTGCAGCCAAAGGAGGGAGGAGAAAGGAAGCTATGGGCAGAAATCTCAGTTTTAAAGTGTGGTCGGGAACCTTGTGATGGCCAGTCTTGGTCATCAAGCTGGCACACCCAGAAAGAGGAAACATCAACTGAAGAACTTCTTCTGATAGACTTGCCCCTGGGTGAGTCTGTGGGGGCACTTTCTTGGTTGCTAATTGATGTATGATGATCCAGCCCAATGTGGGTGGTGCAATCCCTAGGTAGGGTCCTAGGTTGTATAAGAAAGATAGCTAGGCAAGCCAGTAAGCAGTTTTCCTCCATAGTTCTGCTTCAGTTCCTGCCTCCAGGTTCCTGCCTTGAGCTCCTGGCCTGGCTTTCCTTCATGATGGACTATAATCTGTAAGATGAAATAAACCCTTTCCTTCCCAAGTTGCTCTTGGTCATGGTGTTTATCACAACAATAGGAACCAAATTAGAACCAAACTCCTGGTGAACACAATGTTTGGGACAACACATAAAAGGGTAGAAGAGAACAGCCAGCAGACTTTCTGGAGAAGAACATTGGAAGCAGAAGGAAGGTGTACAAAGACCTTAAGGTCAGCTCTGTTCAAAGAGCAGCCATGAGGCCACTGTGGAGGGAGGCAGGGCAGTCAGTATGAAGCGGTCAGAGCAATAATAGAGATAAGGTTGTCTAGGCCTTGGTTGTAAAGACTCAAATACAGTCTAGATCTTTCTGACTACATGGCTGATGAAAAACTGAATAGGACTAAGGAGGCGGTTAGCTGGTTTGAAACCTGAATCAGCCATCTAGTAGCTGTGAGACTTCAGAAACTATATTAGCTACTCTGGATACACCTTAGAGGCTGAAAAGCGCACCGGCTTCCAAAGACTTGTAAAATAGTGAGCACAACCCCAGATGGCAGGTGCTGTGTGAGCATTTGCCACCACCATTCTAGAAAAGAGGGAGATAGGTCAGTGTCTGGTCACATGTTCTTCCAGGCTGGCTTGGGGGATAGGATAGAGAAGCAAGAGAGAGGTCCATGCGGTGTGCAGGGCAGAGAGGGCCCGGGTTGACAATTAGGAGGAATGGGATAGAGAGCTTGGAGGATGTGAGCAGAATATGTGAGGTGGGCTGGCAATAGTCAGATGTGGGAGTCATGGGACAAGCAGAGAAATTAATTGGGGAGCTCCCCCTCATCTCCATGATTCTGAAGTGTCTTTCTCAACACTGTTGCCACCACGGTCTCAGCGCATCACTCCACCCAGGTGTGGTTTTTTTTTGGGGGGGGAGGGACAGGCATGCTTTGCTCAGCAAGGAGTGCCCTCTGAGAGGATGCTGGAAGGCTCTGGCTCCCAGTTGTCATCTAGAAGCCAAGTCCTTTCCTACTCCAATCTATAGTGAGCCATCTCTCACTAGCACAATAGAGTCCTTTGCTCCATTGTTGTGAGATATTTATGAGCTAATTAGGAACAAGCCTAAGCCTAAACTGTAGACTGAGCTTTCATGATTAACAAGAAGTCTTCATGTTGTTATTTGGGGCTGGTGGCAAAAAAGTCTGTCTGCATATGGCACCCAACATGAGGTCACATATACCCGACACATAAGGCCCAAAAAAACTAAAAAGAAATCTGAACAAGCGGCTTCCTGGCAACCATGCAACCACAGTCTCTCCATCTCTCAGGTAGGCTTGGCTACAGAGGTATGGCTCTTTTAAAAAGCCCTGCTGTGTGCAGCTGAACACTTGAGTGGTGGACACTGGGTATAAATGCTTGTCACAGTCAGACACAACATTCCCAGAGCTGGGACAGGTGAGGCTCCAGGGCTGGTACTCACAGGCACGAGGCTAGGCTCTCATGGAACTGAGGTTGGCAGAGCCAACTGCCAGTGTGCCATGTGTTAAGTGGAGCTGCACAGTAGTAGCCTAGCAGTTTAAGATTTGGCTCATGTGGTCAGAGGAGGCTGCAGACATGCAGAAAGTCATATCCAAACTGAGAAAACTCCTGAACAGATATAATATGCTAAAAATGTGCTTTGATGCTAAAAAAAGAAAAGAAAATGGGTAGAGAGCATAAGAAAACCAAATAGTTTAAAACTAATAAAGTCTTTAAAGAAAGAGTAAAGTAATATAAAAAAAAAATAAGCCATGTAAGGATGGGATATATACAGGGCATCTGGATCCTGTATGGTGCTTTGTTGACTTTGAATTTTTGAATGCTGATGAATGAATGGCAGTTGCTGAGAGACATTGGAATATGGAAAGGATCAATGAATTAAACCTGCCTATAAAATTTAGAAATGTCGATGGGCGTTGATGGCACATGCCTTTAATCCCAGCACTCGGGAGGCAGAGGCAGGCGGATCTCTGTGAGTTTGAGGCCAGCCTGGTCTCCAGAGCGAGTGCCAGGATAGGCTCCAAAGCTACACAAAGAAACCCTGTCTCGAAAAACCAAAAAAAAAAAAAAAAAGAAAAAGAAAAAAAGAAAAAAGAAAAGAAAGAAATGTCTTGGCTTCAAACTGGAAGTTGGGAAATGTGTTGCATTGGGGGAGAGGTTATGCCTTTGTTTCCACAGGAAACAAAAAAATTATGTTCTCTTCAAAATTAGTAAAGATCAGATTTTATTGGGGGAGAGATCCTGAAAATCTTGGCTATATACAAAAGAAAAAAAAAGCAAGAAAGACCACAGGACAGGTGACATATATGTTGATCCCTCTACATGGGAACAGCTCTGAGACTGGATGAGACATGATAAATCTTGTTGGCTACAGAGTCCTCATGACTTATTATTACCTGCCATCCTTTCATATAGATGGATAGAGGTTTATATTACATTGTGGTTATGCAGCCCAAATGGACATAAAAGTTGACATGCCTTTTACTTGTTCATAGAACAACAACAAAAAAAAATCTTTAGCTGACTTGTGCGCACCACACATCCCATACTTGTGTTAATGCAGATATATATGTTACCTTTAAAAGTTATGTGTTTTTAGAAAAAAGATACCAGATACCAATGATGACAAGTAGCCCAGGTGATCCAGACCCTCAGAATACCTCTGTTGCAGTTTCCTCAAAATTCTGCATTCAAACAATTTCAAAGCTGCTAGATGAGATGGTCCAGCCTCACAGACTACTCCAGCCAAGACTTCAGATAAGCTCTACACTTTCTCATCACACACAGACTAAACAAAAAATAATACAGCTAGTTTCCCCAGGACTTGACCATTATCTCAATTTTCTCCAAGTCTCCTAAAGATTCCATTGCCTCCAGACAACAGGAAGTAGTCTAGAGAACATGACATTCATATTCCCAAGAGGTGTGTTGAGTGTGTTTTGGTCATTTGGAGGGTTATAAATGTTCATCATCATTTAAAGGGGTTGGTTATAAGTTACTATTGGTAATGGTCAGAAAAAAACTAAATCAAGGAGAATTAGATTCAGGGATCTCTTTCCGAAGGGAAAGGGGGGATATAGTATAGATATTAGATAAAAGGGTAGATTATTGAATCTACTTTTAAATTTACAAAAACAGCTATTAGTCTTAAATATTTTACATTGGTATGGATTTTTATATATTGATACAAGCTTAAGTTTATTTTTGTTATACTGTATATATGTTCTTATTCTTGTTTAAGGTATTATATCTGTGAAGCTCATTTAACAATGTAATATAAATTTCTAGTCCTTGAAAGTTATTATTACAAACTACTTAGGATAATTAAATAATAGAGGTTAGTAGTTAGTCATTTACAACAATAAAATTCATAGTCTTGTTAGGTATGTTTTTAAGGTCAAACGGAGATATAGTTTTAAATAGAAGATCTTCAAACACTTCAAAGATCTACAGAATATGGCATTTAAAATATTTTAATAACATAAGGTTTTTCATGACAATGAGACACATCTGCTCCTGGCAGCACCAATTTACTTCAAAAAGGCATGATGGGCATTGAAGAACCTCCATTTGGAATTTACTTTCAATGTGACAAATCTAACCATTTGAACAAGAAAACACCCTGGCTTTGACTACTGACAGTATGCTGTCCAAATTGGAGGAGCAGGACACAAAAGAAGGTGACTGACAAACGTTGCCAAGACAAGGAAGGAAAGTCCTTCAAAATTCCCAAAGAAGTCTGTCAGATATTCTAGGCCTGTGGGCTGAAGATGGATGCTTCAATGTTGCAGAATGAGTATCCAGGTAGCCAGCTGTCTCTGGCCATTATATAGTTTTGGAAGTTATTTACCCTGAATTTCCTGTTTAGTTGGGCAATGCTATATCCTTCCCAGGTCTTTGATGGGGTTAAAGACTAGATAGTTATAGTTTTACAGTTTTCCTTGTAACCAAATTCAAAAAAGAAATGTACATAAGAGTTGTAAAGTTTATAAGTTTGAGAAACATAAATGCTCAAGTTATTTATCTAAGAAGACGTTTTAAATCTAAAAAGATATTTTTAGGATGGTACAAGTTATGATAGAAAATGGTTTAGGTATAAAACTTTGGAGTAATCAAAATAAGATAGATAATAGAGTAATTTCTCCAAATTTGACAAAATTACCAATAGACTGGACATTGTGAATGTAATTGTTACTTGATAATTGTACTTATTGTATATAGTTTTACTGTATTTAGAGTTAAAATCTTGCCCTTTATTTAGACAAAAAAGAGAAATTGTGTGGGTTTTTGTATACTGTTTGAAGATATATTGCTGTGATTCATTTAATCAAGAGCTGAACAGTCAATAGCTAGGCAGGAGGTATAGGTGGGACTTCTAGGCAGAGAAAAAGGAAGTAGGAGGAGAAATCTAGGTGTGGAAGAGAGACATGAGGGGACATGGAGGAAGCAGGATGTGACAGACATAGGTTAATAGAAATGGGTTAATTTAAGTTATAAGAGCTAGTTAAGACAAGACCAAGCTAAAGGCTGAGCTTTCATAATTAATAAGAAGTCTCTGTTGTTATTTGTGGTGGAAAAGAAAGTCCGTCTATACTTCAGCCCTAAGATTCTGCTTCTGTCTGCTGGCTTTCCCTCTGATGCAATCTTCCCCTCTGTACCTCCAGGTTGGTACCCCAGGGCTTCTGACTGCCAGTGACTCAGGGCTGCCCCTGGGCAGTCCAAGCCCCATATCAGGGCCTGATTTGTCAGCAGCCATGGATCAGAACAGTGCTCTCTGCTGACCAGCACCTCTCTGCATAAGTGGCTTTACTGACTATGATGGGTGATCACCCCAACACCTCCACCCATGACCAAAGGATCCCTTTGTGAAGGTGGCTGGTGAACTCTGGACTTCAACTTCCTGCCTCATATATCGTGACCCTTTGATTAGGAAACCTCTGAGATAGAACTGTAGGAAAGGATTTCTAGGCAGCTAGACACCATGACATTTTAAGGGGAGTACTCAAGTCCTTGGGGTATGCAGCCAATCCCACTTCAGGATACAAGTTGCCCTTCTTCCCTGATGAGAGTGGGTCCTCTGGGTACCATCTTGGGCTCTCTTTCCAACAGGTTAGAAGATGACATCTTCATGAATTAGTTAATTTTCTCATTTCAGCAGCAAAATACCTGGCAAAAGCAACCTGAAGAAGAAGGAAGAGTTTGTTTTGGTTCATAGGTTTGAGGACACGGTCCTTCTTGGTGGGGAAGGCAAGATGACTGGAACAGGAGAGAGAAGTGGTCAGAAGGCATCCACAGCCAAGAAGCACAGAAGTGAATGCTGGTGCCCAGCTTCTGTCTCCTTTTATTGAGTCTGGAATCTAACCCATGAAATGGTGCTGCCCACACTCAGGTGGGTCATCCCACTCCAATGGACCTCGTCTAAGAACACTCTCAACGGCAAAATTTGTCTCCAGGATGATTCTAGATCCTGTCAAGTCAACAGTCAATATAATCATCACTTCAGGTTTCTCATTCTGGCTGCCAAGTTCCCTGACACTCCTCTGCTGCAAGGAGACTGTAGTGTGGCCATACCATTCTCCTCTGTCGGACCTCAGAGGGCAACTTCCCATCACTCTCACTCCTGTACTTCCTAGCCAGTTCCTGCACCACTCTTTCTGGGAGATGGCCTCCCTGACCTTCCTCATTTCTCCTTTCTCTTCTTTTTGCTCCTGCACCAGCTCCAATCATCCAGAGGTAAGTTCTATACCTCAGCCAGAGGCCCCAGGCCTTCCTTCTGCTTGGCTCCTCCAGCTTCTAGACTCCTGCCTTCTCTCTTCTGTGTCTTATTATAGGATATTACTCCAGGAAGGTGTGAAGTGAGCACCTGGATTATACATGCTTCATGGAGGAAGACAGAACCATAGTCTATGTAAGGCCTCAAGTTCAGATTCATGCCTAGCTAGGACGTTTCAGCCCTGCAAGGGCCTTGGTGGTGGAAGAACCAAAATGGACTTAGCAGCTCCTGAGGGGGGGTTTTGGTGGACAAACCTGGCCTTGAGCAAGAGGGCCTGGCTGCATCTAAAGGAAAGGCACCACCCATTAAAGTCCATTAACTTTAACACTGAAATCAATGTTGCAGCCACCAGAAGTAATTAGCTTAATTCACATTTCAGATCAGGAGGTTGTTTTTTTTTTCTAGCCGAGTTTAATTACATTGAAAAATGACAATTTCTTTTTCCCTCTCTGTATAGGTTCCCCTGATGTTCCCTGCACTTTCATTAAAAAGAGGACCGGTATAAGGTTGGCTTTTTGTTTTTCCCAATGCCATTAAGCAAAAGGATAGCTTTGGCTATTCAGAGCTAAAAAATTCAAACATTCAAGGAGTTTGAATGTTACCTTCTTCATTTCAGGGCAACGCCTGTGGTTTCAGGGCTGAGTGGAATCCTGTGGGGAATCTGAGGCAGATAGTGACTCTTAAAGATCACTGACCCATTTTTAAAATAGGCAAACTGAGGACTGACTGAGGCAGGAGATCAACTCAAGATCTCTTGTCCTGCCAATGCTAGGTATGAGGGATACAGCACTTGCTGTCCCTGCCATCCAGGAGGGACTGTGATGAGTGCCATGTAACTTAGCTAGAGGGATCCAGAAAGGCTAGCCAGGGATGGCAGCAGAAAGACCCAGAACCCATCTAGAAGGATCTAAGATTTAGCAGGTGAAAGAGGAGAAGGCTCTATTCATGGGACATGAGGAGATGGCACTGAAGTCCAGAAACTTAACTATGGGAGACTCTGGGATGCCATCTTGGGTCAATGATGCTCACACGGGTGCTCACATGTCTTGAAATCCAGAGTTTCATAAGTCAGGGGTCCTCTGTAAGAAAATGTTGGGCTCAGCACTGAGGAGGCAGAGACAAGTGGATTTCTGTGAGTTTGAGACCAACCTGATCTACAAAGCAAGTTCCAGGACAGCCTCCAAAGCTACCGAGAAACCCTTTCTCAAAAAACCAAAATAAAAATTAAAAATTGGGGTTCACAGCAAATGAAGATGTAGCCAGGAAGCTACCCTTGTCCCCATCTCCTCCCATCCTACCAACACCCCCTCCAATAGCACTCCAGCCCCTACACAAGTACCTTACCACCCCATTCCCAGCTTCCCCGGAATCAGCCCTTCTCTGTGGCCTCAGCCCTAACAGATGCAGGAGCCTCCCCAGACATGACTTGGTCCCATGTGTTTGTTTAAGAGGCTGCCATGGTGCTAATTGCTGTGTTTATTCCTGTTCTCCAAATGCACACTATTCTGTAGGCATTTGCTCCAATGGCTCTTGGTGTCTGGTCTTCTTGATTTTGAGGGGTGGAGGGGATTTGGGAAGTATCATTCTGACCTATATTTCTCAACACTGTCCTTCTGGGGCCACAGACTGGAACCAGGCCCAGGAGGTTGTTCCCATCTCTTTTCTGGGCTCTGGTGCGGATCTGGGGAATTCAGGTTTACAGCCGGGGGGCTGGGCAGCGTTTCTCTCCATGGAATCATGCTTCTGTTTTCCCAGCAGCCCCCATGGCCAGCAAAGCAAGCATGAGCTCATTGGTTGTGCAGTCTGGCCTGCCCTGTTCTCTAAGTAAAGGAACAACCTAGATGAGAATGCTGTGCTTCGCTGGATCTCAGAAGATGAGGCAATAAACACGGAGCCATCCCAGCCTTCAGGGATCCCCAAGAGGGCTGCTCAGCCAGGCGGGGCTCCCACCTCAAGCTGCTCCATTGTGTGGGCTTGTGGGGTGGGTGTGGGGAGGGTGGCCGGTCCAGCTTGCTGGGGTCTTCTCATCACAGCCCCTTGCTGAAAGGCACCACCCCCCTCCCCTGGGCCCCAGCAGCCAGGCCAGGGTCAATGGGATTAAAGGCTCAATTCACGCCAGTCAGTTCTCTGGTAACACGATTTCATTAGAGGCAGGCAGGGAGGAGAATGGACGGAAACAGCTGGTGTATAAATTATAAAGTCTACTTTGTACTGACTGAGCACACCTTTCCCCAGCCACATGACTAATTAATGTGGCGGGGAGTGGACTTGAAGTCAAATTGCCTTTCCCCTACTCTCCTGGGGCTTGGTTAACAACAGGTCCCTGCAAAGCTGGGAGAAGGGAAGATTATGCAAAGCTATCATCATATGAAAATAGCGTATTAACATACTGCCTGTGAGCTGTGTCCAATCAGTTCCCTCCCAGTGGCCTGTGTAGGAAACAATTAGAATAGCATTTCTACCACGCTTCTTTAATACATTTTGGCATTAATATAATCAAGGAGTGGGGGCCCAACATCTTGCAAGCGAGGATTTCTGTAACACCCTGGGATGTTGGAGGGGCTGGGGGAGAGCTTGACTGGGCTCCTCTGGACCAGAACTTCAGGCGCAGGGCCCTGGAAAGACTCCTGAACTCTGTTAGTTGACTACAACCTTGATCTGTCTGGAAGTAGGGCTTCCTTCCCTCAGAGCAAGGGCCACAGTTCCCCTGGGCTCCTCTGCCAGTCTCAGCAAGAGCTCCAGGGTCAAGGTGATCCTCCAAAATGCCAATCATGTCTTTTAATCCCTACTTAGATTCTTCCTATCAACTTCCTACTTCCTGGCTCATAAAATGCCTGCTCCTCATTGAGGCCATGGCCTAGCCTCTTTCTGCCTCTTCTGCCTCCTAGCCTGCACCTTCAGTTACTCAGTCTTCTTTTAGTTCTTCACAAACACTTGAGATTGAACCTGCCTCAGGACCTTTGTACATGCTCTTGTCCCATCTTCTCTGATGTGCTTTTCCCTCTTGTCTTACACAGCTTGGCTCCTGATCTATATTGGCCCTACCCCAGTCTCTGCCTCTTTGTTGGTCTCACATCAGGTATTTTGTGCTTGGATTGCCCATTCCCAACCTTGCTTGTTTGCTGCTTCTCTTTATAGAATGTCAGCTCTCAGAGAGGACAAGGGACTTGTTTGCTTGGTCATCACTCTGGTCCAATACTATAGTAGCTACTGCACATACATAGGTGCTTATTTTTCTTAATGGATAAGTGAATGAATGGGTGAGTCTTGTCCTAACATCCAGGGGATCTGCAGGATCACAGAGTCCTGATAAGAATCTTACCTTTGTCCCTCCCTCCTTTCATGGTCCTGGTCACCCCCTCTTAGCCAATCCGTCATTTATCACCTGCTAATTGCTTCATCTTGAAGAGCTGGGAGAAACAGGTGCCACATGTGATTTCTGCCCTAAGGGACTCAAAGCCTAATTGGAGAGATGAGTCTAAATATGAGAGAAGACCAACTGTCTGAACCAGGACTTGAACACAGAGGTTCAAGGAATAAAAGGTGGAGCCAGGGCCTCAGGCAGACCTCAGTTTCTTCATCTGTAAGGCCCAACACAGTCAAAGTTGTGTCCATTGCAGAGATGGGCAAAGTGAGCACTGGAGTAGGACAAAGCCTTGCCTAGGGTCAGAGGGTGAGCCCACAGTAAAACCAAAGTACAACCCATGGGCCATGTGTTTTAGTGAGATGACAGAACTTCTGTTCCTCTCTGTTACCTGTCTATATTGAACAGGCCCAGTTTCTCTGGGGACTCAACTTGCCCTTGGTGCTGACCTGGCAGTCCAGAGAAAGATCTCTGATTTGTGTGGTGTGTGTGTGTGTGTGTGTGTGTGTGTGTGTGTGTGTGTGTGTGTGTGTGTATGTACCTATATGTGCCTGCCTGTGTGTACAACTTTAGCCAATCATCCCTTAGGTGCCATCCACTTTGATATTTTGAGACAGTGCCTCTTGCTTGCCTAGATCTCACTAAGGAGGCTAAGCTGAGATTCGGTGTTGAGCACACACTATTGCATCAGCTTTTTACATGGGCTGGGTATTGAACTTAGGGCCTTGTAAGGAAGAACTTCATCAACAGAACTATTTCCAAAGGCCAAATGTCCAGTTCTCAAAGAATGTTCTTCCCCCCTAGCACTGTGGCAAAGCTATGTGGCATCCTATCCAAGC